>NW_025964353.1:0-600000 GCF_023055435.1 Haliotis rufescens
TATCCATGTGTGTTGTGGCCCCTAGTCTTGTGTGAGATTGATATCCATGTGTGTTGTGGCTCCTAGTCTTGTGTGAGATTGATATCCATGTGTGTTGTGACCCCTAGTCTTGTGTGAGATTGATATCCATGTGTGTTGTGACCCCTAGTCTTGTGTGAGATTGATATCCATGTGTGTTGTGGCCCCTAGTCTTGTGTGAGATTGATATCCATGTGTGTTGTGGCTCCTAGTCTTGTGTGAGATTGATATCCATGTGTGTTGTGGCCCCTAGTCTTGTGGGAGATTGATATCCATGTGTGTTGTGGCCCCTAGTCTTGTGTGAGATTGATATCCATGTGTGTTGTGGCCCCTAGTCTTGTGGGAGATTGATATCCATGTGTGTTGTGGCCCCTAGTCTTGTGTGAGATTGATATCCATGTGTGTTGTGGCCCTTAGTCTTGTGTGAGATTGATATCCATGTGTGTTGTGACCCCTAGTCTTGTGTGAGATTGATATCCATGTGTGTTGTGACCCCTAGTCTTGTGTGAGATTGATATCCATGTGTGTTGTGACCCCTAGTCTTGTGTGAGATTGATATCCATGTGTGTTGTGGCCCCTAGTCTTGTGTGAGATTGATATCCATGTGTGTTGTGGCCCCTAGTCTTGTGTGAGATTGATATCCATGTGTGTTGTGGCCCCTAGTCTTGTGTGAGATTGATATCCATGTGTGTTGTGGCCCCTAGTCTTGTGTGAGATTGATATCCATGTGTGTTGTGGCCCCAACTCTTGTGTGAGATTGATATACATGTGTGTGTGTCTCCAGGAGTGGTTGTGGCCCCCTACACTTGTGTGAGATTGATATACATGTGTGTGTGTCTCCAGGAGTGGTTGTGGCCCCCTACACTTGTGTGAGATTGATATACATGTCTGTGTGTCTCCAGGAGTGGTTGTGGCCCCCTACACTTGTGTGAGATTGATATACATGTATGTGTGTCTCCAGGAGTGGTTGTGGCCCCCTACACTTGTGTGAGATTGATATACATGTACATGTATGTGTGTCTCCAGGAGTGGTTGTGGCCCCTACTCTTGTGTGAGATTGATATAGATGTCTGTGTGTCTCCAGGAGTGGTTGTTGCCCCCTACACTTGTGTGAGATTGATATACATGTCTGTGTGTCTCCAGGAGTGGTTGTGGCCCCTTATCTTGTGTGAGATTGATATAGATGTGTGTTGTGGCCCCCTACTCTTGTGTGAGATTGATATACATGTGTGTGTGTCTCCAGGAGTGGTTGTGGCCCCTACACTTGTGTGAGATTGATATACATGTCTGTGTGTCTCCAGGAGTGGTTGTGGCCCCTACACTTGTGTGAGATTGATATACATGTGTGTTGTGGTGACCTACTCTTGTGTGAGATTGATATACATGTCTGTGTGTCTCCAGGAGTGGTTGTGGCCCCCTACGCTGTGAGTGGAGAGGAGAAGCAGGAAGAGGATCAGGAGGCAGTGTACTACGATGCTCTCAACACATGGGTAGGTCACCAGCAGCAGTAACCAACCAGTGATGGAATGTCAGTCGAGGGTGACGACTTCTGTAAGCTCTGAGCCTTTAGCAAGGGACTTGCAGTGTGTGTCTTGAAGGATATATAATATGTTGTTTTGAGCTTAGTTTATTGTATTTTACCTTTATTCTTAGGTCATAGACCCTCAAATCATGTGACTGACAGTGACACAGACTCATCCCATGATCAGTATTGATCTGTCACGTGATGAATATTTACTCGTCTGCTACAAAACAAGATGGTGTCTGGTACTAAAATATTACGGTTTGCAGCTAAGTTACTGAAATCAAACAGAGGATGGTATAAAAGCTTCATAAAGTGAATTTCTGTATAACCATACAAATGATTACTCTTGATGAGGTCAATATGCGGAAAAAAAGGACCCTTGGACCCGGCCCCTTCAGCAGTCTGACCGGACCTCGGCCTGCAGCTTTGGTCCAGGCAGACCACCTAAGGGATCGTTAATAATTTGTTTGATGAATGATTTAAGGAAATTTCCATGTGCAATAGAGCCAACACACAGATGTCCATATCATAGGGGGTGTAATAACCAGACCAATATTACACCCCTGCTGGTTTATAGGGCTTGTGAATGCATTTTGAATGGGATTGTTTACTGTATTTCCCCAGCTTGCTGAGACCCTGCAGACCAACTGCCCGAATGTTCCAGTGCAGGCCGTGGAGGTGGACAGAGAGGGCGTGTGTATACGATACGCTCCTCTAGAGACAGCACAAGGTGGGCTTCCTACTGTCAGTAGCCTGGCCAATGGCTTTATGATGTAAAATAGGCAATTATGTTCCCTATATAAGTGGAATGAATGAGTGACTTTGTACAGACATATTTCATGCTGATTTTGGCAGTACTCAGGGCATATCATGACAGGGGACACCTGACATGTGCCTTTGTGGGGACTCCGACCTGGCTTCAGTGCTTGAACACCTGGGTTACCCCACATCCCCGAGGAAATGTCTGAAATATTGATGATTATGCTTCAAAACAGAAGATGTGTGTTTTAATTGATAACAGATTAAAATATTGTTATATTATTTTGAGAAGCCTTTAAGTAATACGAGACCGTCTCCGTGGTCTAGTGGTAGAGCGTCAGCCCGGAGAGCGGAAGGTCCGGGGTTCGATCCCCGGCCGCGTCATACCAAAAAAAGTTAAAAGATGGTACTTGTTGTTACTCTGTCTGGCGCTCGGCATTAAGGGGCTAAAACAAGGACTGGTCGGCTCGGAGTCAGTATACTGTGTCTGAGTGGGGAATTCATGTTAAACTGCGGCATGGTATCTCAGTGAGCTAGCACTATAAATCGGCATCAGTCCGGACTAGTACAAGCAGCCACACAAACAAATACACGTACATGCACGTCGCTATATAAGTGCAATAATCTTGGATGCGACGTTAAACCCAACCTAACTTAAGTAATATGTAATTTATTTGTATTGATGTAATAAGTTTACTTATTTGTATGTGAATTGATTTGTCTTCCAGGGCGAGGCACATCAGAGGAGGATGTGAAGAAGTTTGTAATTTGTATGAGGGAAAATCTGGTAAGTTTATTGTGTGTTTACTACCATGGGATTCTGTGTCATTAAATCATATTCCTTGAAACTTAAATCTTTTGAGACTGCCATAACTATGTTTGGTCTTAAAAACCTACCTTTTTTCCCAAATCCTCATCCCTGTGTACTCCCTGTTTCAGTCCGTGTTAGATGCCACTTGTCTTCAGCGGAAGAGGTTCCGATCTATAGTGTCGTCTCACAGCAATCTGGCTCTGGTGGACATAGATAACTGGGCCGGTCTCGGGGCTGTCAGGTATGTCTGCTGCCGAGGGTTGAACCCTCATTGGACTGCATGGTCGAATATCATCATCTAGCTTTCAAATTCAATCTAGTCTGCTGGCCCAAGACTATTAAATTATGCTAAGGAGAAATAAAAGTCCATTGATAGTAGTCCTCATTGAGTATTATTGAGCCTTATTAGGAGAAGACTATCAATTCCACACAGCCTTATTAGGAGAAGACTATCAATTCCACACAGCCTTATTAGGAGAAGACTGTCAGTTCCACACAGCCTTATTAGGAGAAGACTGTCAATTCCACACAGCCTTATTAGCAGAAGACTGTCAGTTCCACACAGCCTTATTAGGAGAAGACTGTCAATTCCACACAGCCTTATTAGGAGAAGACTGTCAATTCCACACAGCCTTATTAGGAGAAGACTGTCAGTTCCACACAGCCTTATTAGGAGAAGACTGTCAATTCCACACAGCCTTATTAGGAGAAGACTGTCAATTCCACACAGCCTTATTAGGAGAAGACTGTCAGTTCCACACAGCCTTATTAGGAGAAGACTGTCAATTCCACACAGCCTTGTTAGGAGAAGACTGTCAGTTCCACACAGCCTTATTAGGAGAAGACTGTCAGTTCCACACAGCCTTATTAGGAGAAGACTGTCAATTCCACACAGCCTTATTAGGAGAAGAGTATCAATTCCACATGCCTTATTAAGAGAAGACTGTTAATTCCACACAGCCATTTTAGTAGAAGACTATCAATTCCACACAGCCTTATTAGGAGAAGACTGTCAATTCCACACAGCCTTATTAGGAGAAGACTGTCAGTTCCACACAGCCTTATTAGGAGAAGACTGTCAATTCCACACAGCCTTATTAGGAGAAGAGTATCAATTCCACATGCCTTATTAGGAGAAGACTGTTAATTCCACACAGCCATTTTAGTAGAAGACTATCAATTCCACACAGCCTTATTAGGAATTTTGGAACCTAAGCCTTAACTGTGTTTTGTAACTGATTTGTGAAAGTGACCTTGAAAGTTACTTGTTTTCAGGTACATCCCGGAGATGTGGCTCAACAAGATGGCTGACCTGCCCGACAATGGAAAGAATGAGGTCAACAATCTCAACAGTGAACTGGTCCATAAACTCAAGGCTATGGACACGGCATTCTCTACAGGTAAATGTCGACTCCTATATCAGTATATGTAAAGCTCTGCTTATCAAAGCATGTATCTTCCATGACAGAACTCTGTGTTAGTGCTGATTTTGTCTCCTTGCGGAGATATAAATAGTGTAGTTGAAAGGAGAAAATACATTTCAAGTATAAAATAAATTTCAGCCCTTATTCTGGATTGTAGATTAAGTGCCCCTGGCAAGCAAAAACACAAGTGTTATTTTGTTCAAAATTGAAATATTGGCATTTTGGCATTTTGGCATTTTGGCATTTTTGTAAATTCAGAGGTATTTTTACATTGCATTCAATTCAATATTTTAAACTAAGTTATTAGTAATATATATTAACATGAATTTGCCAATTTTTAACATCACTTTGGGAGTTTTTACTGACATTTGCTGCAGACGTGGGTCTAATATTGGCCTCTGATCAGGACTAGGTAACTCCCTGCTGTGTCAGGAAAGTTTGTTGTTGTAACGATGACTTGTCCGTCACAGGCCACACAGATGACGACTCAGTGTGTGTGAGGTTTGGGCTCATCACAGAAAGCACTGACATCGAGGAGCTGGTCTCCCTCGTCTTCACCACAGGCAAGGAGGTGGAAGAGTCATCTAAGGTAGACAACTCTTTCTTATTTTTGAGGTTGTAACACCATGTGCTTTGAGAGAGCTATGCTGTTTTTGGTGGATAGAGAAGTGTAATTGTGTACTTGCAGTAACATCATCAGTACACACGTTAAGCTGAAGTATTCTCTACACTAGAAACAATTGTATCCTCTCAACGGGACATTCGGCACCGCCTGCATTATCATAAAGTCTGCCGCAAGTTTCGTTTTTCTTTCCATTTTAAGAGAAAAAAAATCTTTAAATATTCCCGACTCGAACACATGACCCCGGCAGTGAAATGCTACAATAATTAAGAACAACATAATTTCGCAGATATTATTTGTAAACAAAATTTGGTTACGTCCTAGGTTGAACAACTAAAAAAAACACCAAAAACAACCCTGCCCGCCCCCACTATATTCTCAAAAGCCATTGCCTGAGAACCAATTCTTATATTTTTTTAAGCCTTATTTGAGGATTATTTGCTAAAGTAGCATATTTGTAATGAGCCAGCATGAAGTCAGTGCATAAGTTACCCCTGATAAATGAAATCAATAACATAATTTACACAGAAACAAACATGGTAATTTTGCTTTATTTGTAATGATCCCTTATGTTTCACCATCCGTATATCATATTTGTATATATTTGAAAATTTCAAGTGTGTAATGTTAGAAATAATTTTATTAAACAGACTCTCACATAGTACATGAAAAAATGTGATGCCATTGAAAAGGTATAAGGAAATATGCCATTGCATGATATATTTTTTTTAATTTTTAAATTTATTTTATTTAAGATATTATTTCTATGTATTTATTCATTATTAATAGTAACTGTGGGACATATTAAAGGTAAAATTTATATTTAGAATCAGTAACTAATGTGTATTTACAAGCCCATGTGACTTAATATGTTTGGGTTTTTTTGTTCCCTGGCTATGTTCTCTGTCCATGTTCTCTGTTCATGTTCTCTGTCAATGTTCTCTGTGTTCTCTGTCCATGTTCTTTATTCATGTTCTCTGTTCATGTTCTTTGCTCATGTTCTCTGTACTTGTTTTCTGTCCTTGTTCACTATGTTCTCTGTCCATCTTTTCTGTCCATCTTCTCTGTCTGTGTTCTCTGTTTGTGTTCTCTGTCCATGTATTCTGTTCATGTTCTTTGTCCATGTACTCTGTCCATGTTCTCTGTCCATGTTCTCTGTTTGTGTTCTCTGTCCATGTTTTCTGTCCATGTACTCTGTTCATGTTCTTTGTCCATGTTCTCTGTCCATGTACTCTGTTCATGTTCTTTGTCCATGTTCTCTGTCCATGTTCACTGTCGTTTCTTTGCTCATGTTCTTTGTCCATGTTCTTTGTTCATGTTCTCTGTCCATGTTCACTGTTCATGTTCTGTGTCAATGTTCTCTGTCCATCTTCACTGTCGTTTCTTTGTCCATGTTCTCTGTCCATGTTCTCTGTCCATGTTCTCTGTCCATGTTCACTGTTCATGTTCTGTGTCAATGTTCTCTGTCCATGTTCTCTGATCATGTTCACTGTTCATGTTCTTTGCTCATGTTCTGTGGCCATGTTCTCTGTCCATGTTCTCACCTGGTTCTCTGTCTATGTTCTCTGTCCATGTTTTCTGTCCTATTCTCTATGTTCTCTGTCCATGTTCTTTGTTCATGTTCTCTGTACATGTTTTCTGTCCTTGTTCTCAATGTTCTCTGTGCATCTTCCCTGTCCATCTTCTCTGTCTGTGTTCTCTGTGTTCTCTGTTCATGTTCTTTGTCCATCTTCTCTGTCCATCCTCTCTGTTCATGTTCTTTGTTCATGTTCTCTGTCCATGTTCTCACCTGGTTCTCTGTCACCAGTTCCTGGAGTCCATGTCGGAGATGATCATGAAGGGTATTGAGGAGGCCAACAAGGAGCTGCAGAAGGAGACGGAGGAGAAGCTCATACAAGAGGTTGGTACAGCAGAACATGGGACTCCATGCAGTAGAGGCTTTGTACTAGACAAATGGATATCATAAAAAGATCTGAAACTTGTAATCCTACCATAAACAGGTCTGCCTTGTGGGGACCTCGGGTTAGACTTGATCCCCAGCAACCTATGCTAGTCGTATTAGGCAACTTGATGTATGGGTCTGTCAGTCTCTGTAACCCTGATGGCACTGATCGTTGCTCATAATATTAATCACTAGATTTTCTGGTCAAGACTCAATTATTTTGCAGACCACAGTTATATAGCTGAAATATTGCTGAGTTCTGTGTTTTACAACAAACCCACTCATAAACTGGTCTATCCATGCCTATGTCAAATATTTATTGATACTGCAGAGTACTTGCCTGTAAAACTCCAGCAAGAAGGAAGGACATAGAGATAGATATATGGTGCAGAGAAATCCAGTGCAGAGAAATTCAATACAAAATAATATTTTGACTGTTTTATCTTAATTTTTCATGTGAAGTACCACATGGTATTTTCCGTAATATAATGTTTCAGTCAACTTGAATTGCTATTGGTTTACAAATTTTCTGTTTTGAAAAAACTAATTGATAGGTATTACATGGAAATGGAAATATGAGTGCTACACTTAAACCCAACGTTCAGAAATGTCTGAATATTTTTTTATCTGTCATCTTATTTTAGCTCGCTGACTTAGTTGATGCATGTCATCGTCTCACAATTGCGTGGATCGATGCTCATGATATCAATCACTGGATTGTCTGGTCCAGACCCAAATATTTACGGACCGCCGTCATATAGCTTGAATATTGCTGAGTGTGGCGTTAAACAACAAACAAACAAACAAATGGAAGCGTTGACTGTCATTACTTGTGACTGCTTCAGGGTGTGTTGAGACAAGTCCCACTGGTGTCTTCACTCGTCAACTGGTTCTCCCCTCCTAAAGAAATAGCAAAAGGAAGAACATTTAACCTGTCATCAGGTAAGACTTGCTATCCATGTGTTATGCTAGCTTGTTTGAGTTGACTCTTAGGGACATCTCCCGGTTGTCTTTCCTGGGTAAGACTGATTCCACATGGGAAGACAGCGAGAGAAACTAACAGTTTTAGCCCACTAGTCCTTATAATGATACCATATAGCAAAACCCTTAAAATGGCAAAGTTCTAATAGTCCTTAGGATACCTTAACTATTGGACAGGTTGGCAAGGACTCTAGGACTAGTGCCAATTTCTAATGCTGGAAGAGGGTAGGCACGGGTGGCCCAGTCGTCAAAGGTGCCGCGATTGGCTGTGCTGAGTTGTTTCCCTTGGGCACGCCAGAAGCCTATGATTGTTGGTTCGAATCCAAGTTCGCCCCGATTATGCGAACATACCCGTGCTCGTGGGTTTCACTGAAGTGGTTAACTTCTGAGACCTGCATCACCTCGGGCTTACCTCCCACATTAAGCTGACCAACGTGATATAACTGGAATACTGTTAAAAGCGGCGTTAAACCCATGTCACTCACTAATGCTGGAAGACTCGTACCTTGCACTCAGTAGCCCTCTTTATGTGTGATTCATGTAGCACTGTGCCGCCTAGCACACCCCCATGGGGAAGCCGTGTTACAATTCGTCCCCAGCAACCGATGCTCGTCATAAGGAGCTATTTAATGGATCGGGTCATCAGGCTCAGTGACTTGACTGATTGCTCGTCAACAGCATGGATAATTCTTCATAATATCAGTCACTGGATTGTGTGGTCCAGACTTGATTATATTCAGGCCACTTGGAAGGGATTGGTACCATATCGCCTACACTCCACTTTGCCTACAGTCTTATAACAACAAGTTATGGTCTGATAGTCACATGTTATGGTCTGATAGTCACAAGTTGTGGTCTGATAGTCACAAGTCATGGTCTGATAGTCACAAGTTATGGTCTGATAGTCACAAGTTATGGTCTGATAGTCAGATGTTATGGTCTGATAGTCAGATGTTATGGTCCGATAGTCACAAGTTATGGTCTGATAGTCACACGTTATGGTCTGATAGTCACACGTTATGGTCTGATAGTCACATGTTATGGTCTGATAGTCACATGTTATGGTCTGATAGTCACATGTTATGGTCTGATAGTCACAAGTTATGGTCTGATAGTCACGTTATGGTCTGATAGTCACAAGTTATGGTCTGATAGTCACAAGTTATGGTCTGATAGTCACACGTTATGGTCTGATAGTCACAAGTTATGGTCTGATAGTCACAAGTTATGGTCTGATAGTCACATGTTATGGTCTGATAGTCAGATGTTATGGTCTGATAGTCACAAGTTATGGTCTGATAGTCACATGTTATGGTCTGATAGTCACATGTTATGGTCTGATAGTCACAAGTTATGGTCTGATAGTCACAAGTTATGGTCTGATAGTCACATGTTATGGTCTGATAGTCACATGTTATGGTCTGATAGTCACAAGTTATGGTCTGATAGTCACACGTTATGGTCTGATAGTCACAAGTTATGGTCTGATAGTCACACGTTATGGTCTGATAGTCACAAGTTATGGTCTGATAGTCACACGTTATGGTCTGATAGTCACAAGTTATGGTCTGATAGTCACATGTTATGGTCTGATAGTCACAAGTTATGGTCTGATAGTCACATGTTATGGTCTGATAGTCACAAGTTATGGTCTGATAGTCACATGTTATGGTCTGATAGTCACATGTTATGGTCTGATAGTCACATGTTATGGTCTGATAGTCACAAGTTATGGTCTGATAGTCACAAGTTGTGGTCTGATAGTCACAAGTTGTGGTCTGATAGTCACAAGTTATGGTCTGATAGTCACAAGTTGTGGTCTGATAGTCACCAGTTATGGTCTGATAGTCACATGTTATGGTCTGATAGTCACATGTTATGGTCTGATAAATGGCCTACATAAAACCTGTAGGCGTATTTAAGCGTAGGCGATATGGAAGTAACCCCCTGGAATATTATTTAGTGTGACGCTGAGCAATAAAGTCACACATACTTGGCAGACTGTTCACAACTACCAACTGTTGATGAGAGTTGAATATCACATCTTGGATGGGTGCACAAAATTAAGATCCATTTAAGCCATTTAGAAGTGATAGACATAAGAAAGAGAATTTATGGATGTCAACGTCTTTATCATGATGCACACAACGTTTCGGAGTATATACTTACTTCTTCATCAGGTGAGTAAATGCTATGAGGCAGAGATCATATATATGTTCCTGTAAGGACAACAAAAGTATTTAGATAACAAAGGTGGAAAATTGACAAGGGGAGCCAACAGATGATTTGTGCTGATAGGTGATTAGCAATGGACAAAGGGAAGCCTACACTTAACTTAGCACCGATTGCTAATACAATGAGCAAACTGGAGGCCGGGGGTAATTAACACTGATAGGTAATAGCAGGGAAATGACAATGGACGAACGGAACCCAGCTAGATAATTAGCACCGAAAAAGATCCAAGGAATAAATCCCAAGCACTGGGCAGATAGGTTCCCTGGTCACAGTATATGCTTAAATGGGTTTAATTGAGAATGTCATGTATCATTTCTTTCACCAGTGATAAAACTGTTTCGTCTGTAAAACTGATCTATACTTCTTCTATAACCATTGCTAACCACTTTGTCAGTGATACCTATTATGCATATTAACATAAGATGTTCATGTGCTACCGGGTCAGTGGTCTAGTTGATAATAGATAACTTTGGCATGAATTATTTTTATGAAAATTATAAATTATTGAATAGTGTTGAAGCAAATGCAACAGAAAGTCACATGTAAACTTGATGTTTGATGGTAGCATGGCATACCCTTGGAGTGAGTGAGTGAGTGAGTTGGGTTTAATGCTGCTTTGAACAGTATTCCAGTTATATCACGGCGTGTCAGGTTAATGTGGGAGGAAAGCCCAAAGTGATGCAGGTCTCTGACGTTTACAACTTTGGTGAAACCCACAAGCACACGTATGGTGCTTACAAACCTAGAAACAAAATCAGGGCCAACAGGGAGTCGAACCCACAATCACAGGTTTCTGGTGTGCCCAAGGGACGCAACTCTGCACACCATGCCCTTGCAACCCATAGGAGCAGTTCGTCATGCTCCAGATCAAAATCATACCACCCCATTGTGGTCATATACTTAAGAAATGGTTTTCATACTGTGTTGGTTTAGTGGAGAATGAACGCTTTGAACTGTGCAAGTTCAAATCATGTAAATGCTGGAGCTTGTGACTTGCGTTCCAGTTTCAGTCCAAAATCATGTTAATGTCAAAAGGTGAAGTTTATACTTTGTAAACGTCTCTTTTCTTAGTGTGTTTCAAAATGAACAGATCATGTGAGCCTCAAGTTAACCAATCACATCACCAGAAATCACTAAAACTTCAAAATAAGAATTTATATGCATGTAAATAATTGGTCTTGCTGTATGAAATGAACAATTTGAAGATCTTTATTTTGTAAATTGGCTAGATAGGGAGTAATGCTCTTTACCAGGTGCACTTATTCGGATTTCAATTAGCTCTGTTGGGAGAATGAAACTCACATTGCCAGGTTGAAGCTTGGAGTTTGGCTAATGAGTTACTCTAATTAGCCAACACTTTACCTCAGGATTTCAGGCGCTATCATTGATAATTGATGCTTGTTTACCAGGTGATCAGCGCTTGTTTGTTTACCTTGGTGCTGTAGCCTTTCTTCTCCACAAAACTCGAAACTTCATAAACATTGTATGTATTTCCCTCAAATTACTTTGGATTAATTCGTTGAATGATGTGAGATAGCCACCCCTAACCCTAATTACAACTTAGGCTAAGGATTGTAAAGGGACGTTTTATCGGAATGTGGAACCAAGGGCTAAGGATAGAATTGGGGATAACCTACTATAGCCCCATCACAACTAACTTTAAGAGTCGGAGAGGCAGTGCGATCAGATGAGAGCCATAGTCTGCAGCCTGTGTCATTTAGTGCTGTGCCCGGTAAACTGCTGTATTGGTGCCATGAAGTATTACCTTTATTAATTCTTTCAGTTTTTTTAAGGTTTGTTAAACAATAATGCAGGTACTTTCTTCTCAAACCTTCATCTTTGCAAAGACTGTGACGTTTCTTTTGGAATATCAATTATTTTCTGTAATTAGCCAAAGGAGATTTTGTAGTTCTTGTTATGATTGTCGTTAGAGGTGACTGACGGGATCGGGTGGTCAGGCTCGCTGACTTGCTTGATGCATGTTGTCTGTGTTTATCTGCTGCTTATCACAACATTTCATGCCTGTATACCTCTCATCACTTGGTTGTCGTCACTCCAGATTGATGTAAGAATCTACATAGAAACGTCGCTATATGCAATAAACCAGAAGTTGTTATCCATAAAGATGTACTTATTTGCCAACTTCTAGAATGCCAATCAAACAGTTTGTATATTTTAATTGCAAATTTAAACAAGTTCAGCGTTTCAAATTAAAGTTCTGATTTGCAATGTTTCTTTTCTTTTAGAAAGGTTAAAGTGAAACAGCTGTTTTCATTCTCTATAGTACATTTGCAGAAGTTTGAAAAGGAATAATAATTCTGAAATGTGCACTTAAATGGCATAAACCTAGCCTTGTCCCTGTTAGTGAGTACTTTGATGTGTTCACACATGAACCTGATTGTTCTATTTGTCATATGGGGCACAGGTGGCCCAGTCGTCTAAGGCGGTGCGATTTGCTGTGCAGAGTTGCATCCCTTGGGCTCGCCAGAAACCTATGACTGTAGGTTCACCCCGATTATGTCTCTAGGTTTGTCAGCACCATACCTGTGCTCGTGGGTTTCACCAAAGTTGTAAACATCTGAGACCTGCATCACTTCGGGCTTTCCTCAAACATTAAGCTGACACGCCGTGACATAACTGGAAAACAGAGCTACGTTAAACACAACTCACTCACTCACTCACTCACTCACTCACTCACTCACTCACTCACTCACTCACTCACCCACTCACCCACTCATCCACTCATCCACTATTATTCAGGTCACCATTATTACTTTTTAACTATCGCCATGATCAATAAATGAATAAGATCATAGTTATTTTTGTGTGGGAGGTTACGTGCTATTCATTGACTTGCATATACTTTTATGCAAGTTAACATATTGATTGACTAATGTACACAATTTTCCCTTAAAACTGCCTACTATGAACTGCTGTCTAAACCAGACTGACATTAGTCCCAGACAAATCTGTTTAGACACTGTACATCTCAGGGTGTTGATGTACTGAAATCCTGGCCGGGGAGTCTGGATACGCTAACAACATGTAACAGTAGTTGTGTTGCTCCCTAGGGCCTCATTGGCACCATGTCTACCCCTTCGGCCCTAGAGTCTGCATCACTTTCTGTGAATATAGGGTAGCGTCGCTGGCAGGCTGTATTGCAGTCACCAGTAACCTTGTTGAGATCAGTAAGGAAAACAGCATTGTTTACACTTTTAAAGGGACAACTACAGCTTCACGGTTTTGTTAATACAGTTTATCGATTGCCAACTCACATGGGTTTAAGAAATGTCACATGTGGCAATGCTCATATAAACTTGTTCCTGACATAACTATCTTGTGTTATGTTTATCAAATTATGTGTAGAGTCTATTTTTAGCTAACAACCATGTTGAGAATGCCCTATGTATTTTCAGATTGCATTTTGTTTATTTTATGTCAAGAGCTGAGATGAAAAACAAATGAGCCTTAGGAATCAGATATGTTGAATGTATAAAGTTCCAGTGATTTCTTCCTTGACAGTGAAAGTGACAGTACAATGAGTATGTTGGTGAAAGTACAATGAGTATGTCAGTGAAAGTACAGTGAGTATGTCGGTGAAAGTACAATGAGTATGTCAGTGAAAGTACAATGAGTATGTCGGTGAAAGTACAATGAGTATGTCAGTGAAAGTACAGTGAGTATGTCGGTGAAAGTACAGTGAATATGTCAGTGAAAGTACAGTGAGTATGTCAGTGAAAGTGAAAGTACAGTGAGTATGTCGGTGAAAGTGAAAGTACAGTGAGTATGTCGGTGAAAGTACAGTGAATATGTCAGTGAAAGTGAAAGTACAGTGAGTGTCCGTGAAAGTACAGTGAATATGTCGGTGAAAGTACAGTGAATATGTCAGTGAAAGTACAGTGAGTATGTCAGTGAAAGTGAAAGTACAGTGAGTATGTCGGTGAAAGTGAAAGTACAGTGAGTATGTCGGTGAAAGTACAGTGAATATGTCAGTGAAAGTGAAAGTACAGTGAGTATGTCCGTGAAAGTACAGTGAATATGTCGGTGAAAGTACAGTGAATATGTCAGTGAAAGTACAGTGAGTATGTCAGTGAAAGTACAGTATGTCAGTGAAAGTAGAATGAGTATGTCAGTGAAAGTACAATGAGTATGTCGGTGAAAGTACAATGAGTATGTCAGTGAAAGTACAATGAGTATGTCAGTGAAAGTACAATGAGTATGTCAGTGAAAGTACAGTGAGTACATTAGTGAAAGTAGAATGAGTATGTCAGTGAAAGTTCACTGAGTATGTCGTAGAAAGTACAATGAGTATGTCGGTGAAAGTACAGTGAGTATGTCAGTGAAAGTACAGTGAGTACAATAGTGAAAGTAGAATGAGTATGTCAGTAAAAGTACAGTGAGTGTGTCAGTGAAAGTACAGTGAGTATGTCAGTGAAAGTACAAAGAGTATGTCAGTGAAAGTACAAAGAGTATGTCAGTGAAAGTACAGTGAATATGTCGGTGAAAGTACAGTGAGTTTGCAGTGAAAGTACAATGAGTATGTCAGTGAAAGTACAGTGAGTATGTCAGTGAAAGTACAATGAGTTTGTCAGTGAAAGTACAGTGAGTATGTCAGTGAAAGTACAATGAGTATGTCAGTGAAAGTACAATGAGTATGTCAGTGAAAGTACAGTGAGTTTGCAGTGAAAGTACAATGAGTATGTCAGTGAAAGTACAATGAGTATGCCGGTGAAAGTGAAAGTACAGTGAGTATGTCAGTGAAAGTACAATGAGTATGTCAGTGAAAGTACAGTGAGTATGTCAGTGAAAGTACAGTGAGTATGTCAGTGAGAGTACAATGAGTATGACAGTGAAAGTACAATGAGTATGTTGGTGAAAGAGAAAGTACAGTATGTCAGTGAAAGTGAAAGTACAGTGAGTATGTCAGTGAAAGTACAGTGAGTATGTCAGTGAAAGTGAAAGTACAATGAGTATGTCAGTGAAAGAAAGTACAGTATGTCAGTGAAAGCGAAAGTACAGTATGTCAGTGAAAGTGAAAGTACAGTATGTCAAGGAAAGTGAAAGTACAGTATGTCAAGGAAAGTGAAAGTACAGTATGTCAGTGAAAGCGAAAGTACAGTATGTCAGTGAAAGTGAAAGTACAGTATGTCAAGGAAAGTGAAAGTACAGTATGTCAAGGAAAGTGAAAGTACAGTATGTCAGTGAAAGTGAAAGTACAGTATGTCAAGGAAAGTGAAAGTACAGTATGTCAAGGAAAGTGAAAGTACAGTATGTCAGTGAAAGTGAAAGTACAGTATGTCAAGGAAAGTGAAAGTACAGTATGTCAAGGAAAGTGAAAGTACAGTATGTCAGTGAAAGTGAAAGTACAGTATGTCAGTGGAGCCACTGACTCAAGTCCTCTTTACTTTGTTCTTTTACAGTTGGTTTGACGATAACTCAACATAACCAGTACCAGGCCAGAAATAAGCGTTTGACCTGTAGCATCTCAGTATCAGTGTAGCCAAAGAGAGGCAGTCTGTGCCTTCGAACATACCCACTGTTTTGCATCATGTGCTTAAGGGGATGCTAAACTTGAGACACTTGTGTAGAGAAGTGGTGTAGTCTGATCAAGGGGTGAGACGTCCAAGAATATAGTTCAACCAGATCCAATATCTGTCCCTTCAGGATTTCAGGCGTAATGACACTTTTTAATTACTGTCATGGTTTTCATGCCGGAAAACCATGCCCTTGTCTGTCTCGCAGACCCTAGAGAATAAATTAAGAAAGGAATCCAACTCAAGTCTAGAATGATTTGGCAAGTCTAGATTGCCTCAGATTGCCATTATTCTGGGCTGCATTTGGACTTCTTTTTTTTTTAGATTTGTGTTTTTAAATAAGATAGCTATTTTTCTGGGACTAAATGTATGTCTATGCCATCATCTCAGATCCTTCCCAGATTGATGAGCCTTTGAGAAGTGATGTGCACAAACTACAAGTGCCTGTCACTCAATGAACTTCTGTGTCATTGGAGGGGATTTCTAGAGCATTTAATAAAACTAAGTAAGGATAAGATTTATGGATGAACAACTTCTTTATTACAGTTAAGAGCAACGTTTTGGTGTAGGTTCTAACACAGTTATCAAGCAAGTGATGACGTTTCCGTGTTGGTTCTAACACAGTTATGAAGCAAGTGATGACGTTTCGGTGTAGGTTCTAATACCGTTATCAAGCAAGTGTATTTGACCTTGTACGTACAATTGTCTTTACAATCACGAGCAAACCATGCTTGCCGTAAGAGGATCGGGTGGTCAGGCTTGCAGACCTGCTTGATGCATGTCATTGTATTCCAGTGACCTAGATTGATGATCATTCTATCAGTCACTGGATTATCTGGTCCAGACTCATATAGATGGAATATTGCGGCATTAAACAACAAACAAACAATAAAAATCACAAGTAACTTGTGAGAATTCTTCGTTTTCATCTACATCATGGAAACTTATTACAAAGGCCCCAGCACTCCAGCATGTCTAGATTGTACTTGAATGTAGTTACTTGGTTACACTTTGTCTCAGTACATTTAGGGCAATGATAAGCAGAAGTATTGCGAGGAAGTGTTAAGTTTGACACTGACAACTGTTCATTAAAACCTTAATTTCTTCCAACACATTCTCTGGACTGCAGATGTTTTGCTGAGGTCCGTGTTCATGAAGAAATTGCTTTTTCGCCATTTCATGTGTATTGCTTTTACAAATGTCTTCTACCTGATTATAAAATCAATATTGCAATCTCCCATTTCAAAATGGATGTCTAATGCAATTACTGGTGATTGCGTGCGTAAGTGTGGTCACTGTAAGTAGGTGCAACGTGGGGAGAACGGCCCTAAAGTGCGTGTGCCGTAGCCCCAGTGTTTATTGTGCTATAAGATTAGATGTCACCTCGGCAGCGTAAATTACCGGTGATGTCTTTTACAAGATCCTCATCCTTAGGGCAGTGGAGTTTTCATCAGATTGGGAACCCCTTGATTGAATTGTACAAAGTCTCCACCGCCTAGAAACAGATCCATTTCATAGCTGCTCTGAACTCTACATCTTTGAAATGCTTTACCCGCATCAGCAAGCATATCAATTACAGTTATTTGGGGGAGATATTTCGGTGGGCCGAAGTGATTCAGAGGAAATGAAAGATAACTTACACCACTTTAAAGTATGCGTCCATATCTACCACCTAGTTTATAATGCCCTGGGACTTAACACTGTTTCAATTACATGCTTTGGATAATCAAGAAAGTGACAATTCTTGGGGGCAAATAGCACACTGGAGATTAGGGGTAATTATTGGGAGTGAGCATCTTCCTTCACAAGTTTTCAGGTTAAGTTGGTTTAAGTCAAATAGTAAGCCAGTCCTTTGTTGACCTGATGCTATTTTCAAGAATAGGAATATTACTCATATTTTGGAATATCCAAAGAATCTGGGATAATTGAGATGAAAGATTTGGAGAAAAGGTTCGCTCTTGCCACACCTGGAACTGCACGCAAGTGGTTTAAGCCTTCCGGACAGTTCACTTTGTTTCCTTGTTTAAGGGATTTGTCGACCCACGTTTGAAGTCATCATGATCATGGACAAGTCAGATTTGTGTTTATTGATTTCCTGTTGGCTTGGCCAATCCCATCGCATACACTCGGCAGGTTGTCCCTATGTGTATCTTTCTGGTAGTTATCTCGCAAAATCAACTAACTTTTGTCTACCCATTCTGATACCTACGTAAGTCTTATATGATTTGAACATATTGTAGGTACCTGTGAAGATCCGGGTTAGAATTGTTCTTCATTAACCCATGCTTGTCATGAGAGTCGACTAAAGGGATCGGGTGGTCAGGCTAGCTGACTTGGTTGATGCATGTCATTGTATCTAAATTGTGTAGTTCGATGATCATGATGTCGATCAGTGGATTGTCTGGTCCAGATTTGATGATATACAGACTGTGGTGATATAGATGGAGTGTGGTGTTAAACAACCAACAAACAAAACTGTGACGTGTTGCCCTGAAGCAGTAGCACACCAGAACAGATACTTCCCCAATATTTGTCCTTGACGGCTTCTCTTATATGCGATCCGGGATAGAATAGGTCTTCAGCAACCCATGCTTGCCGTAAAAGGCGACTATGCTTGTCGTAAAAGGCAACTAACGGGATCGGGTGGTCAGGATCACAGACTTGGTTGATGCATGTCATCGTATCCCAATGGATTGTCTGGTCCAGACTTGATTATTTACAGACCGCCGTCATATAGCTGGAATATTGCTGAATGCGGCGTAAAACAACAAACCAACCAAACCAATCTTTTATATGCTCTGTGCACTGATCGTGGCTCCATCAGTCCCATACAGACAGTTGCCATGATGAAGCAGACATTGGTGAGAATGCCATAACACAACACTCACGCTGTTGCACCCGAATGAATGACATGATCCAGGCTGATGGATCCTACTGTCTCAACTCTCTAGTGGAGTAAGGATACATATTTATTAACATGATGTACTGTACAGAAAGAGCCAGTTGGCCAGAGTTGATTATCTTCCAGTTGGATTGATAATCTTTGTTCATATACCTTTCTGCATGGGATCATTGTCTTCGAATTGGATGATGTTTCTGATAAACTTTAAACATTATTGTAACACACCTAGATAGCCTTGCTTGGATGATATAATTTACGGGTCGGTCCAGAAGCAAGTTAAAAAGTGTCACTGACACCTAACAAGTTATGGCTATCCAAGTTTGCCAGCTAAGATATGTGGTTGAACACACTCAAATATAAACAACAAAGATTTAATTACTTTACAATGTTTTAATTGATCTGACATTTATAAATACTTAAAGTCCAAATTATTGCGGCAAAATTATCTTACACCGAACCAGTCTCCCTTAACCTTGTGCAATGACGTCGTCACACATAAATACCATACTAATTGGCACCAAGTCCTGAAATTGCTACCCCCTGTTGTATCCTAAGTACAGGTTGTATTTCTGGGTTCGAGGATGAACCATGACTCTGAACAGTCAGGCGTAATACCTCGTGAGTGTGTTGCATGTCAAATAATTTATTGTGAAACCAAACTGGAATGTGTTCTAAATAATAAAGAAAGGGATAACTGATATGTTTTAATCTTAATATTCTCTTGCACTTTCTTCCAGGCAAGATTTTGAGCACAGAGAACACATACAAGTACCACATGCAGATTCAGGAGGGCAGTGGGGAGGGTGATGCTGGTCCGCCACGGTCACCACAGGCGACAGATGCTCCCAAACCTGCCACCCCAACCAGCAAAACAGCTGGGGAAGTGAAAGCTGGACTTATCAACCAATCGGCTGTCAAACAATCGGCTCAAACCAACCAATCGGCTGCCAGTCAACCCGCTCAACCCAGCCAATCCGATCCCGCTCCTCAACCAGATTCATCCGATGTAGGAATTGAAATTGGTAAAGAAGTAGTGGAAGGGAAACCAAGGTGAGTTGTTTAGTATGTAAATAATGTCTGGAATTGGTAAAGAAGTAGTGGAAGGGAAACCAAGGTGAGTTGATGAGTATGTAAATAATGTCTGGAATTGGTAAAGAAGTAGTGGAAGGGAAGGTGAGTTGTTGAGTATGTAAATAATGTCTGGAATTGGTAAAGAAGTAGCGGAAGGGAAACCAAGGTGAGTTGATGAGTATGTAAATAATGTCTGGAATTGGTAAAGAAGTAGCGGAAGGGAAACCAAGGTGAGTTGATGAGTATGTAAATAATGTCTGGAATTGGTGAAGAAGTAGCGGAAGGGAAACCAAGGTGAGTTGATGAGTATGTAAATAATGTCTGGAATAGGTAAAGAAGTAGTGGAAGGGAAGGTGAGTTGATGAGTATGTAAATAATGTCTGGAATTGGTAAAGAAGTAGCGGAAGGGAAACCAAGGTGAGTTGATGAGTATGTAAATAATGTCTGGAATTGGTAAAGAAGTAGCGGAAGGGAAACCAAGGTGAGTTGATGAGTATGTAAATAATGTCTGGAATTGGTAAAGAAGTAGCGGAAGGGAAACCAAGGTGAGTTGATGAGTATGTAAATAATGTCTGGGATTGGTGAAGAAGTAGCGGAAGGGAAACCAAGGTGAGTTGATGAGTATGTAAATAATGTCTGGAATTGGTAAAGAAGTAGTGGAAGGGAAACCAAGGTGAGTTGTTGAGTATGTAAATAATGTCTGGAATTGGTAAAGAAGTAGAGGAAGGGAAACCAAGGTGAGTTGATGAGTATGTAAATAATGTCTGGAATTGGTAAAGAAGTAGTGGAAGGGAAACCAAGGTGAGTTGATGAGTATGTAAATAATGTCTGGAATTGGTAAAGAAGTAGAGGAAGGGAAACCAAGGTGAGTTGATGAGTATGTAAATAATGTCTGGAATTGGTAAAGAAGTAGATGAAGGGAAACCAAGGTGAGTTGATGAGTATGTAAATAATGTCTGGAAATGGTAAAGAAGTAGTGGAAGGGAAACCAAGGTGAGTTGTTGAGTATGTAAATAAGGTCTGGAAATGGTAAAGAAGTAGCGGAAGGGAAACCAAGGTGAGTTGATGAGTATGTAAATAATGTCTGGAATTGGTAAAGAAGTAGAGGAAGGGAAACCAAGGTGAGTTGATGAGTATGTAAATAATGTCTGGAATTGGTAAAGAAGTAGCGGAAGGGAAACCAAGGTGAGTTGATGAGTATGTAAATAATGTCTGGAATTGGTAAAGGAGTAGTGGAAGGGAAACCAAGGTGAGTTGTTGAGTATGTAAATAATGTCTGGAATTGGTAAAGAAGTAGAGGAAGGGAAACCAAGGTGAGTTGATGAGTATGTAAATTATGTCTGGAATTGGTAAAGAAGTAGCGGAAGGGAAACCAAGGTGAGTTGTTGAGTATGTAAATTATGTCTGGAATTGGTAAAGAAGTAGTGGAAGGGAAACCAAGGTGAGTTGATGAGTATGTAAATAATGTCTGGAATTGGTAAAGAAGTAGCGGAAGGGAAACCAAGGTGAGTTGTTGAGTATGTAAATAATGTCTGGAATTGGTAAAGAAGTAGCGGAAGGGAAACCAAGGTGAGTTGATGAGTATGTAAATTATGTCTGGAATCCATTGGGGGCAGTCGGGAAGCCTAGTGGTTAAAGCGTTCACTCGTCACGCCGAAGACCTGGGTTTGATTCCCAACATGGGTACAATGTGTGAAGCCCATTTCTAGTGTTCCCCGCTGTGATATTGCTGGAATATTTGCTAAAAGCGGCGTAAAATCAAACTCACTCACTCACTCACTGGAATCCATGGCTAAAATCAAATATTGTCATCTCAGCATATTTTCCATGTTAAGATGTAGGTTAGATTTTGTCCTCAGCAACCCATGCCTGTTGTAAGAGGCAACTAACGGGATCAGGTTGTCAGACTCGCTGACTTGCTGACTTGGTTGATACATATCATCTTATCCTAATTGCAGGGATTGATGCTCATAATTTACAGATCGTCATCATATAGCTACACGAAGAGTTAAACAACAAACAAACAAATGACAGTACCTTCACCTCTTCATCCTGTCATTCGATCTTTTCTCCATAACCAATCCCTTCCCTTCAACCCCTCCCCACAAGTCTCCCCCCACTCTTAATCAGCCTACCACCTTCCCTGCTAACTGCATGGATGGTTGCTCATAATATCAATCACTGGTTTGTCTGGTCTATACTTGATCATTAACAGACCCTTGTTACCTGGCTGGAATATTGCTGAGTGTGGTGATAAACAACCCAAAAACTTGAACATGACTTTGCAGAGCCTAATCAATTTTATCTATTTATCTTTTCTCCCTTTCTCTTTTCCATTGGTATTCTTTGCCAAGATTCAATTACTCCCAGGCCACTTTGACATAGCTACAATATTGCTGAATTTGTCATAGAAGAACATTCTCTCTTCTCTTTAGGTTTTATACCCCCTCCCTCCCCCTACTCTCCATCATCTCGCCACCTCCCCCTAACTGCTCTCTTCCCCACCATTTGATGTTGTAGCTTTGATTCATCACCTTATTGATTGCACTGTCTAGTTGTCAATCTGAGTAGCTGTCAATGAGAGATTAATGATCAACAAACACTCATTAGTGTTATTGGTTGCCCGAATTAGAACCCTCTGAACACTGCCAGTATCTACTGATGACTACTTATCACACTGAGTGCTAACTCAGGTTTTATAAGGACATGAATAGCTGGGTTACGGTAACTACCGGTACTTTCTGTAAGTGCTTCTAGGAATAACTCTATGATGGCTTAAAATTGAGAAAGGCCTATAAGATTTATACCTGTTTCAATAAAGGCGAATGTATTTTAAGGTGCGGTATTTTTGAAGCACATTATGGGAGATGCTGCTTGATACTGATCTATATCACTGGCACGTACATGATGGATGGCCCAGTCATCCAAGGCACCACACTTCTCTGTGCAGAGTTGCATCCCTTAGGCCTGCCACAAAATAATTATTGTGTGATTCCATTTTCGTGTCGATTATTTTTTGTTTGTCAGTACAATGCCATGGTTACATGGTAGACGTGTAAGCCTTCATGCCTGATAAATAACTGGAATATGGATGGCAGTTTTAAACTCACTCACTGGCAGCACTGTGTGACCTTGTTCTTTGTGTCATTCTGACTTAACAGAAAGACATAAAAAGATGTTACTTGTTGTTACCCTGCCTGTCACTCGACATCAAGGGGCTAAAACAAGGACTGGTCAGCTCAGAGTCAGTATAGTCTGTGTGAGTGGGGTATTCATGTTAAACGGCATCTCAGTGGGCTAGCACTATAAAAAAACGGCATTAGTCCGTGTGTATGCAGCCTAACACATACACACACACATGTGCATGCACATCGCTATATAAGTGCAATAACTTTGGATGAGACATTAAACCCCATTTCACCTCACCTCTGACCCAGCAGCATGGATCATTGCTCAGCCACTGGTTGGCCTGTGTGATGACTTACAGACCACTGTGACTAAGCTGTAACATTGCTGACTTCTGTGCAAATCATCATGTACTCACTGAGTGTAGGCAACAAAAGGCCAATGATCCCCAACAGAAAGCAGTGTAGCTTTGAGGGGGAACGAAGCCGAGAATCACAGGAGCACTGAATCTATCTCCCCCATAGTCATGACAGTACAGCTGTGTCCTTTCAATCATGTAACACTCTGTACGTTGCTTTTCTCATCTTTCAGCTCAGCGGAAGAGCCCAAGGTCGTGGAGGAGGCCAGCAAGTCATAGAGAAGCCTGGGAGGGTCACCACCTCCTGTGTCAGGCACACACTCCATCCAGGCTAAACCAGTATTGCTATGCATAATGACACTCTAGAACTTAATGTACATAAATGTTATCACTGTACATGAGCTTGGGGCACCAGCTTGGAGCACTCTTCTAGAAATCCAACCTCAGTATCTGGTGATCATTCGTGTTGGGAAGAATACTTAAATCAGTGTTGTGGAATTATAATATGGTCATATCACAAGGGTAGATTCAAATTGGTAGCTTTTGGGATATGTTTCAACATGTCTTTATGGATGGATCACTGGTTTAAATGAAAGGGTTCTTTTCGGGATAGTTTTGTATTCATGTTGCTTTGTTCTGAGATGTTTTGACGATCTCTGTGTGGGGGGGGGGAGCACGGGTGGCCCAGTTGTCGATTCGCTGTGCAGAGTTACGTATTGGGCACACCAATCCCGGTTCAAATCCCGGTTCGCCCCGATTATGTTTCTAGGTTTGTCAGGACCATACCCGTGCTCGTTGGTTTCACTTAAGTGGTAAACGTCTGAGAACTGCATCACTTCAGGCTTTCCTCCCACATTAAGCTGACACGCCGTGATATAACTGGAATACTGTTAAAAGCGGCGCTAAACCCAACTCACTCACTCACCCAACTCACTCACTCTATGTGTGTGGCAAAAGGTGTTGCACTTGGTATCATGCATTTACCAAACATGTCAAAGTTTTGTATTACTGAGAGTAAGCTGTGGCTGATATTGTCATTCAGTGTATATGTGTCATCGGTTTGTTTTCTATGAATTGCAGCAAACAAATACTCTGCTGGTTATGTGTCATCTTATTGTTTGAATGGACACGGGAATGACAGTGAAGGTGATGATGTGTTGGGAGATGTGTGGGATTTCAAACAGTCACCATTTTTATTGACATCACATTAGCTTGCCTGAATTTCATTGTTTGACTTGGTTTTAACTCTGACCAGTTATCACAGAAATCAAAGTATCTTCGCACATTCCTACGTCAGACAAGACCCAACCATTAAGTAGACTTTGTCATAGGATTACCAAATCATTTATTTCAGCATGAATGCCCTTGTAAGACGTGTTGAAATTAGTTAGTTGGTCATTATTAAGATGAGTAATCTAGATGTGTTAAGAATCAGTGCTTACAAAGGGGAGTCTTACTATATAGCTGTATATATGGGTTTAAAATGATAATTTATTTTTCAAATTTATTTGTAAATATTATGTGGTGTAAATATCATTGGAAAACCATATAACCGTGTTATCATATAGTTCGTGTGGGAGTGATTTAGTTCCAGTTTACTGGTTGTGCTTTAAGGCTTTGTGTACACTCGCCGGTTGTAAGGCTAGATATTTGGGGGTTGACCTGCTGCTGACCATGACCTCTTGTGTTTGCAATAACCTTGGATTCAAATCGCTAATCCCACCTTTCCTCTGTTTATGAGTTGTCTGTGTGATGTCAACTCATGCCAGACTTCCCCTGTGATCTGTATGTGGAGCCCATGTAGATATTGTGTTTTTGTTATTATTGCGTTTCCTCCTGTTGCCTTGGAACTAGAAATGTTAAGTGATTAAAGAAAGGCCAGACTAATTTGATTTGCAAAACTGACCTTCAACTTTTAGCCTTTTTCAAAAAGTAGAAATTAATAAGAAACCTTTTAAACCCACATTTAGAAAGTGGTTAAATGTAACAGATGTTATATTTGGGATAACACTTTCTTAGTAAAGTACAGATTCTAGTACTTTTAGAACTTGAGTCCCATCCAGGATTCGAACCCACACTGCCAGAGTGAGCACACCACACAAAGTCAGCGACCTAACCCACTCAGCCACTGAGGCTTGGAAGTGTGATAATTGGTAGTCTAGATTGCTGAGTATGAGAATCTGTACTTTACCAAGAAAGTGTTATCCCATATATAATATTTGTTACAAGAAACCTTTTATCTCAAAAGTTTGTGTCACATTGACATTTTGACTGAGCTCTCCAGCTCACTTCAGCAAAGATTTCAGCTTTAGTGAAAGGATAGAATATTTTCACGAACATATATCCCCAATATGTTGGGTTGTATTGTTGTACACAAGAAAATATTATAATAGGCACAAGCTGTAATAAATTGAGGCATTGATATTTTTTTCTATAGATACTTCATATTTTATTCCCAGATACAAATGCGTAAAATAATTAATTAAGTTGATCTGGCCTAAGTATGATTGACAATTTCAAGATTTATGACTTTTAGATTCCAGTTAGGCTTTCTTGTTATTGATATCATATAAATACAAATGTAACAAGACTTTAATACGTAGAAATTCATTTAAATGTAGAATAGACAATGCATAATTAACATAATGTTCTGTATGTTCATTTGTGTCTCAGCATCCTTTATTGATTAATAATGCAGCATTAAACAACAAACAAACAAACAAACAAACAATGTTCATTTGAGGTCCCAACCACACTGATTCCACTAGACACTGTACTGTTATGTCCAAGTCATTGTGGCCACTACAGGACTGTTCCTGCATGTTCCAGTCACAGCCTACTTATCCCCCATCACTGCTCTTCAGACACATGGTACTTTATGAATGTAGAAACATAATGACATCTCCTTGGGTCTACTCTAGTTCGGGCTAACAACTGTCATTTGTAATTGAATAATTGAAGAATACCTGTGGCACCACAGGGAATAGCTTTTCATGTTGATGTGAACAGAAATTAATTGGGCAATATATTTTGGTACGATGTATATTGCAGGAAATATGTCTTCTGAATCCATAGTGTACCTAGGAAAACAACAACATAGCTTTTCATCTGTGAATCGTTCTGAGAGGATTTAGCCATGAATACATGGTATCTGCCACCAACACCAGACATTAACCATGTTAACACAAGCATACAAAATGCCCATGAAAAAACATATGCTCTAATTTTGTTAATGAGAGCTACAAATTCTTGCCTCTTTTCTTTATCCATTCTGTGTCATTTCAGTCTCAAGGATCTTGATAATAGATTAATGTACGGTAACACAAATTATCAATATAATTGTGTCTGCATTTACTGTATTATTATAAGGGTTACGCTATTTTTCAGGGCATTATCATTTGCAGAAGCTCGAGGTCTTCTATTAACTGCGAGACGAAGAATCTACCATATTTATCACATGTAATGTTTGAATATGGCGTTATGGAATAGATACTTAGACAAAATCGACTTGAGGAGTCCACATTGCAATGTAGATGAACAAAGATGCGTCAATTTGATGTCTTGCCATGTGACATGTGTCAGAGCTTAGTCTAACTAACCCTATGAAGTATGTTTTATGTAAGGTAGGTAGATGAGATCTATGGTAGTATATTTACACTGTAATATATCATTAATTTACAGGGTCAACATTTCAGACTATGTAATGCTGTTACTGAACCTCAGAACAAATATCTTTATTTAACCTGGCACAAGCATGTAGATAGGTTGTGATCTGTCAGATTCTTACTTAAGATTGCTGACAACAGACCACCATTTTCCATGATGACAGACGTCCATGTTTCCTGACGACAGACCACCACTGTCCATGATAAAAGATCCCTACGTTCTATGACGACAGGCCACCAGGATGTTGTGTGATGGTCTGACACCAGGGATGGTCCCTGGAGAGACAGTAATGAGAGTGTTTTTGTTATCTCGGGGCAATCAACACAGCTACTCACCATCATTATACAGGGGATATCATGCTTCTTTGTACAGCAGGTAGTTATTGTAATTCGAAATCACTGCTTGTTTTGTACCACTTTGTAAAATGAACATTACTTCATTAGCATGTGATCTTGAAAACTATGTGGAATTTGTATATGAAGCAAACATGTTCTAGAGGACAACTGTGATGACTGGATTAACACATCACCCTTCCTGCCTCTATAGTGACAATTGATATTATCAAGCAGGATAAGCAGAATTTGTCATGGTGATAATCATATGGTAATCCATAATTTTTTTCTCTCTTAATTTTGGAAACAATATTAGGTCAGATATAGTATTGTTGTGTTTAGGTAGATTTACATGAAAGGTGAAGGAGGACAATGTGACAGTGTATGCTAGAACTTAAAAAGTCGGGACAATGTGACAGTGTATGCTAGAACTTAAAAAGTCAGGACAATGTGACAGTGTATGCTAGAACTTAAAAAGTCAGGACAATGTGACAGTGTATGCTAGAACTTAAAAAGTCAGGACAATGTGACAGTGTATGCTAGAACTTAAAAAGTCAGGACAATGAAAAGTTATCCCCAGTAACACACATCAGAACTGTCCTCAATAATAATTTCGTACTGACAAAATCCTTTTGATGATCAAAATCTTTTTCACTCAATTTTGGTAACAATATAAGAACAAGTTTCACAAATGTCCTGAAAAATATGTTTAAAATGGTAAAATTGAAGAACTACAAATACAATCAAGGTCATAAGAAACCAATTACACTTGCCATTATAGGTAAGATTTATTTTGTGTCTGGAAATGAAATTATCTTGGTCGAGTTGCAGCTGTAATCCTATAAAAAATTTCCTTTCATTGCCAAACTTTCTTCAAAGACTTGCCGGAATTGTTTTCTTTATTCCATACATGTCTGAATACTTTTTATATTCTTTGATGGCTTACACATAACCACACAACACATTGGGTACTGGTGTTTCTGGAGCAGAAATGACTATACTATTTTTTGTTCAATCAAACTTGCCATTATGTTTGTTTTTTCCTTCAAGAGATTACAACTTAAGAAATACGGCAGGGGCATGTTTAAAATGTATTGATTTGTCCCTGTTTGAAATGGGGTGATTGATAATAATGAAGGTGAGAGGAGACAGTTAGGGTGTCGTTTGTCAGTCTTAAATAAGCATGTGCTTGTAAGTAGACAGTTGATCCAATATTAGGAGGATGTTGGTTGGGGTCAGACTGGGTTGTAGCAGATAAGATACCTTCATCACATCATTATCAACTTCATTGAGCCTGATTTATTATTCTGAGTTTATGATATGACAAAAATGTGTGTTTCTGTAAACGCTAATATTCTTTGAGAAAATGCATCAATTGTGTGTGGTTAGGATGACAAAGATAATGAGATTTGACCAAGCATCTGTACTTATTTTATTGTTTAGCGGGGGCACGGATGGCCCAGTCGTCTAAGGTACCGCAATTCACTGTGCAGAGTTGCGCCCCTTGGGCACACCAGAAACCTATGATTGTGGGTTCAGAACAAATGTACTATGATCTGTGACCTATCAGTTCCATGACTAACCTAACAAATCCCACTGTGTCTGGGACAGCTGTGATGGCCAGTTGATGCCACCAGATCTCACTGATATAAATGACCTGTCTGACACTTGAGGAAGACACAAGCAGCTCCTGTTAGATTCAGAACCGTTGTTGGTCCCAGTCACATCATCACCTGATATTATATATACAACTCCCATAATGGAATATTGGGGATAATTGCTTCTATTTTCATTTAGTCTTTTTTGTCAAGCGTTAAGAAGAATAGATGTTTCATTGCTTATTGGTTCAAAGGATTATGTTCCAATTTCAAAATCTCTTTATAAAAAGTCCCCCTTTGATCCCATTAATGGTTAGATTTGACTAATGTGAACATACAGAGGACCACCTTTATCTCTCTAAGTCTGTTAATACAACCTGATGTATCCTTGTATATCATGTTCAGACTAATATTTTAGAAGCCTGTTGTTAAGGTATTTGTATGTGATATTATTTATTGCTACACAAAATCTTGTTTTCTGTGAATTTATATTTTAGTGAAATAATGTTAAAGAAACATTTTGTTGAAGCATTTAACCTGCTTTAACCTTAAAATGTGATTTAATTTATTGTTTCCTTTTGTTATCCTTATATTTCACATTTTTGTCTATCATAAACTGTTTCCGTTTTTCATATGAATAGTATACTTTTAAGTATTTGTTGGGACATTTGTACATATATTTTGGTGGTCCAAATGTCATAGGGACAACATATTGAAACAAATGTGGACTTTATTGAATAAAATGGTAAAAAGCCAGTTATTAGCAGTTGTATTTGATGTAAACATTAAAGAGGATTTCAATCAACAAAGTACTGCCTCTATGGCCTAGTGGACAGCGTCTGCCTAGGAGACGATATACTGTGTCTGAGTTGGCTAGCAAAAGTCCGGGATAATACAGGCAGCAACACTGACACACACGCACAGGCATGCAGGTCGCTATGTAGATTGCAAGGATCTTGAGCACGACATTAAACCCCACCTCAGCATCACATCGCCTTGCATCGCATTGCAGCGCATAATACAGTGTGAGAGAAAATGTAGTTGAGAAGTACTTGTATCAAACTTGCCGCGGCACCCCACTGGGCCACCTCTTGTGTCTGGATAACTTCATGGCTTGCTTCCAAACTTGTCTGTAATCGTTCGGAGCAGAACTAAATAAATATTCACTGTTTCCTTTTGAACTTTGCATATTTAGCAGCCAGTGAATATCATGAACGTATCTCAAGCCCATTCAATCGTTCGCCAAAGGCACCCTGGGAGCTGTGAGGATGTATGACAAGTACCAATCACATTTTATACGTGACTGATATACATATGCATAATTCTGTGATACTGAGGTTTAGATACAGTGGTTTAATGCTCTTACTGATCAGACCCACAAACATGTACGTTATCTAGGCTGTTGGTGTTGCATCCTTCTCTGTGTAAGGATTTGTAATGAATAAGTCATTATAACTTATTTGAGAAGAAAAATGGGTATTGTCAATCCAATATATGTATCAGCTATATCAACTAAGATCTGGAGAGATCGAAAAGCCCTTTTGAAAAGCCCGGATGTACAGCAGACACTCTCTGTATTCCCTGTTTAAACCGGCCATGATGTCATGTATATTCTCACGCAAGGCTAAAGATGCAATATATCACTATGTGAATGTTCGCGTACCACTGCACTGTCGACGTATATACCTTTAAATACCTTTGAAAATCAACTATTCGCTGTTCAAAATTTCCAGACTGTTGACCGTGTCGTGAGATGTCTCCTAATACAGGAACAAGAATGGCGCCAGTGCTGCCAAAATAATTATCCATGTTTTTCAATAACAATATGTTGATATAACCTCTTAAAATATTACACCATTCAAACCCATTACCGTTTTTATACAAGATATAAAAGAAATCAGATGGTGATACAATGACAGATCCCCACCAGGCCAGCTGCGGCTAATTGTCATTCCTTACAGATGGGTGCACGTAGTGACGACAAAGGAGATTGTGACGTATAAAGTGTTTCATTGCCATCAGTGATCAATTAATCTAATTTTCACCACTCGTTTGCCTTTTACGCCCAGTGAAATCTGTTTCGGCAGACAATCGAGACAGATTATTCTCTGGGGTAGACTTCTTATCTTATATAAGCGGGAGAGTATAACTACATACTGACCATCAAGCGAAACCCTTCAATACGATAGAAGGACAGTGGGAGGTAATATTCAGTGTTGAATAAGCTCTAGAAATTCCATATACTGCATTGTCTGTGTTACTGGATAAAGCCCCTGTTTACCGGCTATTTTTGTATGGACCTGTAATAGTGATTAGTGATACAGACCAAACTGGTTGATCAAACCTCGAACCACACATTGTAACTCCTGCTGGACCGAGCATCGCAATGTTCCCTGATCATGGTGGTAGAACCATAGCGGGTCGCTAATCTGTACTAATACATGCTGGACTGCGCGCCACAATGACCATTGATCTGTTATCCACGTTTAACCATGTTGGTAGACTATAGCTGGTGGCTAATCTGTGGGATACTGTCTTATGAGTGACAGAAACAACAGTTCCATTGTGACATGACGTCATGTCTGTGATGACCCTTGTTTAATGTTTCTTGTTTCTATCTTAACTGTATTTACCCACTGGGGATTTGTGGTGGGGTCACTTTACATGCATTGTGAGGACTGTCATATAAACAAAAATCCTTTTTCTTCATTTACGTGAGACACTGTAACATCAAAGTGAATAGACATATACAACAAATATGAAATTGTGCCTTTTGCCCTCAATGGAAGTACTCCAAACTTGTACACTATGTGGAACTTTTGTCCCTCCGCGCCATCGTTCTGGAATATTGCTAAAAACGAAGTAAACATCTACACACACTCACGAAGCAAGCAAGGTATCGGTTCCCGGTTGCTGGTGAAGTCAGGAAAACACATAAGTGTTGGAAACTAGCCTCTCACCCATATCATGGTGATGGGGACACTTCGTACATTCCTCCCACACCAAGCTGTCACACTGTGACATAACTGTAGTGTTGTCCACGGCGGCTTTAAACCCAACTCACTCACTCAAGTGTAGTCACTTGCTATGATGGTCTTCATGAACAAATATAGTTCAAAGTGGTTTTATTTCTGTCACACCATTACATAAAGTACATGTACATAAAGAAGATAAAAGTCAATGGAGCATAATACATTCAACGTATGTACAAACGTCACCCAAACGGGTTATGTGAGACAAATATAGTTTCCCTTTATAGTGTGCTTTATAGTGTGCTACCGTTATAGCAACACATTCATATTCTTCTCCCACCACCTATGGGGATATTAGATGCTAATCCTTATGTCTCCATCCACGACGCATGCAGTGCGATAACGCAAACAAGGCAAGACTTGGGCCAAAACGTTTTTGATATTTCATTCCAGTTTACATCATTACCCGTCTGTAAACACAAATACTTTGACCTACTTTGCTCTACCAATAACTGATCATCCTAATTACACAAGAACAATGTCTCCACTTCACACAGTGCTTCATTACAACGTCTAGACTTAAACTAGGTATGTGCAGCAAGTAGTCATATCCTATTACTGACATACGAATGCGACCCATGCGCCGTTCAGGGGAGATCTGTACATCATGACATACTCTTTCAGCCATCTATACAACATTACATACCCCCAAAATACACCACCGAAACGCGGATTTGCATTTTACATCATTGAGGCATCGGTTTTTATTTTATAAATACATTTTAATTTAATCCCGGGTACAAAGACGTAGAGCAAATAATTAAGTTGATCTGGCTTAAATATGAATGACAATTCAAAGATTTATAATATTTAGATTCCAATTTGCGACTTGTTATTGTTTATTATTAATTTCATATCAACAAAATGTAACAAGACTTTTATGCGTAGAAAATATTATTTAAATCATGAAATATACAATGCACGATTAATATAATGTTCTGTATTGTTATTTGTATCTCAACATCCCAACCAAACTGATTCCACTAGACACTGTACTGTTATGTCCACGTCCCAGTGGCCACTACAGGACTGTTCCTGCATGTTCCAGACACAGCCTACTTATCCCCCATCACTGCTCTTCAGTCACATGGTACTTTATGAATGTAGAAACATAATGGCATCTCCTTGGGTCTACTCTAGTTCAGGCTAACAACTGTCATTTGTAAATGAATAATTGAAGAATACCTGTGGCACCACAGGGAATAGCTTTTCATGTTGACGTGCTTTGAACAGAAAGAAATTTGTAAATATATTTAGCTGCCTTGTATATTTGCATGAAATAAATGTTGTCGTCTGAATTCAGTACGTCAAACGAAGGTGATTTGGTAAAAGCACACTTGGGAAAGATATGTAGCTCTCGTATAACACAAATATATGCACTTCATTGCACGTGTCATTTAAACGGTAATACAAATGTACTTCCACATTAAACATGTATAAGAGCTTGCACCAAGGTAGTACACATCTATGGCCTGTGTCACTTTGGGATTTCCTTCCACAACAAGCTGACTCACTGTGAGAAATGGGTTTAAAGTTCGAAGCAAGTCTTTGAAGTATTTCTTCCGTATATAGTTGAAGTTAACCTCCACTCACTCACTCACTCACTCCCTCATTATGTATGCTACAAATTCTTGCATCTTATCTCTGTCCATTCTGTGTCATTTCAGTGCTTCATAAATAGATTAATGTAACACATATTATCAAAATAATTGTGTCTGCATTTACAATATCCTATCCTTTTACCATCTGTACCACATTTAATGCATGAATATGGCGTTATGAAATATATATTTTGACAAAATACAATTGTGGATTCCACAATTAATATTGCAATGTAGATGAAGAAATTTGCGTCAGGGTGATATCTTGCCATGTGTGATATATCAAAGATTAGTCTAACTAACCCTATGAAGTATGTTGTATATAAGATAGATTGATGAGATCAAGGTAAGTATTAATTCACTTAAATACATAGTTCCTCTACAGTGTATTAAGACTATGTCATACCCTTAAGTCAAGTCATCGTGTGGGAGGTTGTCTGTTCCGAACTTTTATTTACACTCAGGCCGATATCAGCGGCATCAGAGCTACACAAGTATTTCAACAACATAATACATATACATATAGATATAGACTAGATGCAAAAACATCTTTGCCGAGCATGCATGCATATTTATAGAGATTCACTAGGGTAGCAATATATCTATGTCCAATTCAATAATAGGGAGAGTTTCTTGATAGGCTTAAACAATGACATTATGAGTTTACAGAATTTAAAAAAAATATTTAACGTTCATGATTTTTAATTAGTGAAAAGTAAATTCATTTTTACACTTTGGGTTCGATGTTGTAGAATCTGTACAACTTGTTTTCTTTCATTTTCCGTACAAATAAACAAATAATGGAATTATGTTAAAGGTATTTTACTCCATTTCCCAGTTTCAATAGGTAGATTATGCTTACAAATTCTCATCTACAGTAAGACTCGCCAAACGTGTTCCTGCAAAATAGTATTGAAAAAAATAGGCAATTATTTTGTATTATATTATACATTGTGCATTTTGAAGACTTATCTCTTGTACTTATCTCTTGTCCAACACTAGATTAATGTCATGGACTAAATGTTTTAGATAAGTAGGATTTGTTAAACTTAATGAAACACAGATGTAGCTAAGTCCAAGTTCGTTAAAACTTCGTTTGATATACGTAATCCATTTATGTTTACATTTTCAAAATAGGTCGTCATAAAATAATAGTTGTATACAAGAAAGGATAATTAAGACGATTTCCCGGAAAGTAGTTTGCCCCATACTTATCATTCTCATTTTAGCGATGTTTGATAGATGGAGTCTTCCCGGTTCCCCATGTAACATGAAATTTGGAATACATTTTCTTAATGATAACAGATATTATTTAGAAAACGCAAATGAGATGTTTTCAAATCACGATACTTCGCATCCGCAGAGAAGAACTGGTATAACCATACTGTCATTGACATTAAAGTGATCAATTTAACTTCCGTCCTTGGCATACAACGTAGAACTTGTCCAATTAACTTTTTCTTTGTTAAAGTGAATTTTGAATTTTATTAAAAGGTAACACCAAGGTAGTTATAGGAACCAAATTTTTCCAAACATCATGTCCAATTTTGAAATAATGTTTCTAATCATTTTTTAAACCACAAAATGTTAATTTTAATATCAAAATATTATTATCTGTATCATTGGCGTACAGTAAAACAAATATTTTGATGATATTTTCTGAATTCGATCATAGAATTTATTTGGTTTCATTTGGACACATTTACATGAACCCTGTACAAGTGTAGCTTCGTGGTCAAAGGCTGGTTATTCTGAAAGCACATGAAGTGTGAAGCTTGTTGTATATGACAACAGACCACAATTTTCCATGATAACAGACGTCCATGTTTTCTGACACCAGACCACCACTGTCCATGATAAAAGATCCCTACGTTCTATGACGACAGGCCACCAGGATGTTGTGTGATGGTCTGACACCAGGGATGGTCCCTGGAGAGACAGTAATGAGAGTGTTTTTGTTATCTCGGGGCAATCAACACAGCTACTCACCATCATTATACAGGGGATATTATGCTTCTTTGTACAGCAGGTAGTTATTGTAATTCGAAATCACTGCTTGTTTTGTACCACTTTGTAAAATGAACATTACTTCATTAGCATGTGATCTTAAAAACTATGTGGAACTTGTATATGAGTCAATCATGTTCTGGAGAAGAAAATGACAAATTCCTTCCAAGCTAACCACTATGACTGGAATTTACTCATCAGCCTTTCTGCCTCTATAGTGACAATTGACATTATTGACGACAAACAGCAGTTGTCAAGGTGATAATCATATGGTGCTCCACAATGTTTTGCTCTCTTAATTTTGGAAACAATATTAGATCACTTATGGAATTACTGTCTTTAGGGTAATGGAGATGAAGGGTGATAGAGGACACGGTGATAGTGCATACTGGGGCTTAAATAGGCAGCAATCAGGACAGTGATGAGATATCCCCAATAACTCATCTCACAACTCTTCTTAAAGATACATTGTCAGTACAAGAGAATAACTAGTCTAGATTATCCTCCGAAACAGATAGGATATCCTCAGTAACTATCAAGAGTAATATTTTCAAACTGATAAAATGGAAGAACTACAAATACAGCCAAGATCATGCAATAAGACTCATTTACACTTACCATTAAAGGAAAGATTTATTTTGTGTCTGGGAATGAGATTATCTTGGTCGAGTCGCAGCTGTAATCTTGCGAAAACCTCCTTTCTTTCACGCTGATTAATTACCAACCTTCATTTCAAAGACTTGTCGGAACTATTGTGTTTATTTCATAATGATAAAGAGGAGACTGGAGACAGTTTCGGTATAGTTTATCAGTCTTAAAAAAGGAGGAGCTTGTAAGTAGACAGTTGATCCATTATTAGGAAGATGTTGGTTTGTGTCAGACTGGGTTGTAACAGATAAGATACCTCCATCACATCATTATCAACTTTATTGAGCCTGATTTATTATGACTGTATAATCTGATAAAAATGTGTGGTTGTCTAAATGTTCATATGTTTTATTAAATGTATGAATTGTGTGTGATAGGACAACACAGTTGATGAGAATTGACGAAGCATTTGTACTTCTTGTTCAGCATTGAGTCTCAGGTGCACGAAATGTCGCTTGCACATCATCCGCACATAAACTACCACAATTAATGTCACCATTAAAATCAAAACCTGACTAAATCTGGGACTGAAAAGATTGGAAATAATCTGTTATTTTCCCAATTATCGTGAATTGATGATTTGTCGTAACAATGTCTTAACTAATTTTTAAGGATCCTTTTTATAGCATTACGGTTAACAGTGGTATTGTGGTATAGCACAACAGTAAACTGTGGTATAGTGGTATAGCACCACAGTCAACAGTGTTATAGTGGTATATCAGAACAGTTACTGTGGTATAGTGGTATGTCACAATAGTTACAGAGGTATAGTGGTATAGAACTGTTAGATCTTTGAAGCCTGTTATTTAGGTATTTGTATGTGATATTATTTATTGCTACACAAAATTTTGTTATCTGTGAATTTATATTTTCGTGAAATAATGTTAAAGAAAGATTTTGTTGAAGCATTTACCTTGCTCAAACCATAAAATGTGATTAAAGTTATTATTTCCATTTCAAGTATTTGTTGGGGCATTTGTACATATATATTGGTGGTCAAAATGTCATGGGGACAACATATTGAAACAAATGTAGACTTAATTTATTAAAATGCTAAAAAGCGAGTTATTAGCAGTTCTGGTTGATGTAAAGATCAAAGAGGGTTTTCTGTCAACAAAATATCCCCTAGTGGATAGAGCTTCTGTCTCGGTAGTCAGTGTACTGTGTCTGAGTGGGGTATCCATATTATACTGCAGCATGGTATCTCAGTGGGCTGGCACTATAAACACTGTAAATCTTGCAAAAGTCCGGACTAGTAAAGGCAACACACACACACACACACACACACACACACACACACACACACACACACACACACACACACACACACACACACACACACACACACACACACACACACACACACACACACACACACACACACACACACACACACACACACACACACAGGCATGCAGGTCGCTATGTAAATGCAAGGATCTTGAGCACGACCTTAAACCTCTACTCGCATCGCATCACATCACATCACATCACATCACATCACATCACATCACATCAACTGCTAGATTCATTCATATACTTGTAATACAGTGTGAGTGAGAAAATGTAGTTGAGAAGTACTTGTATCAAACTTGCCGCGGCACCCACTGGTCCACGCCTTGTATCTCGATAATTTCATGGCTTGCTTCCAAACTTGTCTGTAATCGTTCGGAGCAGAACTCGAAAAATATTCACTTTTTCCTCAAGAACTTTGCATATTTAGCAGCCAGTGAATATCATGAACGTACCCCAAGCCCTTTCAATCGTTCGTCAAAGGCACCCAGGGTGCTGTGAGTATATATATGACAAGTACTGATCACTCATGAATTTTATACGTGACTGATATACAAGTATGCATAATTATGTAACACTGAGGTTTAAATTAAGTGGTTTAATACCTCTAACATGACCGACCGATAAAGTTATCCACGTTATCTTGGCTGTTGATGTTGCATCCTTCTCTTTATAATGACTTGTAGAAAATAAAGCCATTGTACTTTTTTTAGAAGAAAAATGGGCATTGTCAAATTAATACATGTATCAGCTATGTCACCTGAGATCTGGAGAGGCTCATCGGGGACACTTTTAAAAACGCCCGGATGTACAGCAATGTACACGTAGCACTGCCAGTGAAATCCCTGAAGACCTATATAACTCTAAATACCTTTGAAAATCAACTATTCGCTGTTCAAAATGTCCAGACTGTTGAAAGTGTCGTGAGATGCTCCTAATAATGATGTTTTTTCAATAAACAATAAACTTTTTAAAAAAACCCATTCAAATCCATCACCGTTTTGATACAAGATATAAAAGAAATCAGATGGAGATACAATGACAGATTCCCAACAGGCCAGCTGTGGCTAATTGTCATTCCTTATTCTGTCAAGATCAGTTTTCTATGTACATTGTACGCTTGATCTCCAGGGCACCCTAAGTGCATTAGCGGCTTCATTCGTCAGCACAAATCCTCCCAATATGACGGTACGGATGGGTGCATGGAGTGAAGACAAAGAAGATTGTGACTGTAAAGTGTTTTTATTGTCATCACTGATTTTCAGTGATCTATTAATATACTTTTCACAACTCTTTTGCCTTTTACGCCCAGTGAAATCTGTTTCGGCAGACAATCGAGACATATTATTCTCTGGGGTAGACGTTATATATCATATAAGCGGGACAGTATAACTACATACTGATCATCAAGCGAACCTTTCAATACGATAGTAGGACAGTGGGGGGTAATATTCAGTGTTGGATAAGCTCCAGAAATTCCATATACAGCATTGTCTGTGCTACTGGATAAAGCCCCTGTTTACCGGCTATTTTTGTGTGGACCTGTAATAGTGATAGTGATTAGTGATACAGATCAAACTGGTTGATCAAACCTCGAACCACACATTGTAACTCCTGCTGGACCGAGCATCGCAATGTTCCCTAATCATGGTGGCAGAACCATAGCGGGTCGCTAATCTGTACTAATACATGCTGGACTGCCCGCCACAATGACCATTGATCTGTTGTCCACGTTTGACCATGTTGGTAGACTACAGATGGTGGCTAATCTGTGAGATATTGTCTTATGAGTGACTGAAATATACAGTTCCATTGTGACATGACGTCATGTCTGTGATGACCCTTGTTTAATGTTTCATGTTTCTATCTTAACTGTATTACCCACCAGGGTTTGTGGTGGGATCAGTTTATATACTTCGTAACTACTACCGTATTATCACAAGCCACTTTTTTCATTTACTTGAGGCACTGTAATACCAAGAGTAAACAAGTGAACAAATATGAAAATGCGCCTCGAGTCCTCAATGGTAGTACTCCAAACTTGATACAATATGTGGAGCCTTTGTCCCTCCGCACCATCGCTCTGGAATAATGCTAAAAACTATGTAAACATCTACACACACTCACGAAGCAAGCAAAGTATCGGTTCACGTTTGCTGGTGAAGTCAGGATAACACATAAGTGTTGGAAACTTGTCTCTCAGCCCATCTCATGCTGATAGGGACACGAATAGGCCAGAGGTCAATACCATCGCAGATTTGCCAAGGAGCAATGATTCCATTATGACAGAAACCTTTGCAAGGAACAACGTATCTGTTGGTTCACTTCGTACTTTCCTCCCACACCAAGCTGTCACACTATGACATAACTGTAGTGTTGTCCACGGCGGCTTTAAACCCAACTCACTCACTCAAGTGTTGTCACTTGGTATGATGGTTTTCATGAACAAATATAGCTTCCCTTAAAAGTGTCTTTTACCCTTTTACCCTTCAATTATCACGGCAGCGGATTTATAGCAACACAATCATATTCTTAGCCAACCGCCTATGGGGATATTAGATTCTAATCCTTGTGTCTCCATCCACGATGCATGCAGTGCGATAACGCAAACAAGGCAAGACTTGGATATGTATTTAAAAATATAATATATGATAACAGTCACAAGCAGTAATCAATTGAGGCATCGATTTTCCATTTTATAAATGCATTTTTATTTTATTCCCGGATGCAAATCTGTAAAAGCAACTAATTAAGTTGATCTGGCTTATATATGAATGACAATTTCAAGATCTATGACGTTCAGATTCCAATTTGGCCTACCTGTTATTGTTTGTTATTAATATCATATCAACACATATGTAACAAGACTTATATGTGTAGAAAATATCATTCAAATATGGAATATACAATGCATAATTATTTTATAATGATCCGTATGTTTATTTGTTTCTCAACATCCCTTGTTAGTTTGAGGTCCCAACCACACTGATTCCACTAGACACTGTACTGTTATGTCCAAGTCCCAGTGGCCACTACAGCACTGTTCCTGCATGTTCCAGTCACAGCCTACTTATCCCCCATCACTGCTCTTCAGACACATGGTACTTTATGAATGTAGAAACATAATGGCATCTCCTTGGGTCTACTCAGTTCAGGCTAACAACCGTTATTTGTAATTGAATAATTGAAGAATACCTGTGGCACCATAGATAATAGCTTTCCATGCTGATGTGCTTTGAACAGAAAGTAATTTGGAAATATATTAAGCTGTAATGTATATTTGCATTAAATAAATGTTGTCGTCTGAATTCAGTACGTCAAACGAAGGGGATTTGGTTAAGATACACTTGGGAAAGATATGTAGCTCTCGTATAACGCAAATATATGCACTTTATTGCACGTGTCATTTAAACGGTAATACAAATGTACTTCCACATTAAACATGTATAAGAGCTTGCACCAAGGTAGTACACATCTATGGCCTGTGTCACTTTGGGATTTCCTTCCCAACAAGCTGTCTCACTGTGAGACAATGGACATGAAGTTCGAATCAAGTCTTTGAAGTATTTCTTCCTCATAAAGTTTGAAGTTAGCCTCCGCTCGCTCACTCACTCACTCACTCACTCACTCACTCACTCACTCACTCATTATATCAGAGATAAGTCTAACTAAGTATGTAGTTTGAAGTATGTTGTATATAAGATAGATTGATGAGATCAAGGTAAGTATTAATTCACTTAAATACATAGTTCCTCTACAGTGTATTAAGACTATGTCATACCCTTAAGTCAAGTCATCGTGTGGGAGGTTGTCTGTTCCGAACTTTTATTTACACTCAGGCCGATATCAGCGGCATCAGAGCTACACAAGTATTTCAACAACATAATACATATACATATAGATATAGACTAGATGCAAAAACATCTTTGCCGAGCATGCATGCATATTTATAGAGATTCACTAGGGTAGCAATATATCTATGTCCAATTCAATAATAGGGAGAGTTTCTTGATAGGCTTAAACAATGACATCATGAGTTTACAGAATTTTGAAAAAAAATTCAACGTTCATGATCTTTAATTAGTGAAAAGTAAATTCATTTTTACACTTTGGGTTCGATGTTGTAGAATCTGTACAACTTGTTTTCTTTCATTTTCCGTACAATAACCTAATAATGGAATTATGTTAAAGGTATTTTACTCCATTTCCCAGTTTCAATAGGTAGATTATGCTTACAAATTCTCATCTACAGTAAGACTCGCCAAACGTGTTCCTGCAAAATAGTATTGTAAAAAATAGGCAATTATTTTGAATTATATTATACATTGTGCATTTTGAAGACTTATCTCTTGTACTTATCTCTTGTCCAACACTAGATTAATGTCATGGACTAAATGTTTTAGATAAGTAGGATTTGTTAAACTTAGTGAAACACAGATGTAGCTAAGTCCAAGTTCGTTAAAACTTCGTTTGATATACGTAATCCATTTATGTTTACATTTTCAAAATAGGTCGTCATAAAATAATAGTTGTATACAAGAAAGGATAATTTAGACGATTTCCCGGAAAGTAGTTTGCCCCAATACTTATCATTCTCATTTTAGCGATGTTTGATAGATGGAGTCTTCCCGGTTCCCCATGTAACATGAAATTTGGAATACATTTTCTTAATGATAACAGATATTATTTAGAAAACGCAAATGAGATGTTTTCAAATCACCATACTTCGCATCCGTAGAGAAGAACTGGTATAACCATACTGTCATTGACATTAAAGTGATCAATTTAACTTCCGTCCTTGGCATACAACGTAGAACTTGTCCAATTAACTTTTTCTTTGTTAAAGTGAATTTTGAATTTTATTAAAAGGTAACACCAAGGTAGTTATAGGAACCAAATTTTTCCAAACATCATGACCAATTTTGAAATAATGTTTCTAATCATTTTTTAAACCACAAAATGTTAATTTTAATATCAAAATATTATTATCTGTATCATTGGCGTACAGTAAAACAAATATTTTGATGATATTTTCTGAATTCGATCATAGAATTTATTTGGTTTCATTTGGACACATTTACATGAACCCTGTACAAGTGTAGCTTCGTGGTCAAAGGCTGGTTATTCTGAAAGCACATGAAGTGTGAAGCTTGTTGTATATGACAACAGACCACAATTTTCCATGACAGACGTCCATGTTTTCTGACACCAGACCACCACTGTCCATGATAAAAGATCCCTACGTTCTATGACGACAGGCCACCAGGATGTTGTGTGATGGTCTGACACCAGGGATGGTCCCTGGAGAGACAGTAATGAGAGTGTTTTTGTTATCTCGGGGCAATCAACACAGCTACTCACCATCATTATACAGGGGATATTATGCTTCTTTGTACAGCAGGTAGTTATTGTAATTCGAAATCACTGCTTGTTTTGTACCACTTTGTAAATTGAACATTACTTCATTAGCATGTGATCTTAAAAACTATGTGGAATGTGTATATGAAGCAATCATGTTCTAGAGAAGAAAATGACAAATTCCTTCCAAGCTAACCACTATGACTGGAATTTACTCATCAGCCTTTCTGCCTCTATAGTGACAATTGACATTATTGACGACAAACAGCAGTTGTCAAGGTGATAATCATATGGTGCTCCATCATGTTTTGCTCTCTTAATTTTGGAAACAATATTAGATCACTTATGGAATTACTGTCTTTAGGGTAATGGAGATGAAGGGTGATAGAGGACACGGTGATAGTGCATACTGGGGCTTAACTAGGCAGCAATCAGGACAGTGATGAGATATCCCCAATAACTCATCTCACAACTCTTCTTAAAGATACATTGTCAGTACAAGAGAATAACCAGCCTAGATTATCCTCCGAAACAGATAGGATATCCTCAGTAACTATCAAGAGTAATATTTTCAAACTGATAAAATGGAAGAACTACAAATACAGCCAAGATCATGCAATAAGACTCATTTACACTTACCATTAAAGGAAAGATTTATTTTGTGTCTGGGAATGAGATTATCTTGGTCGAGTCGCAGCTGTAATCTTGCGAAACCTCCTTTCTTTCACGCTGATTAATTACCAACCTTCATTTCAAAGACTTGTCGGAACTATTGTGTTTATTTCATAATGATAAAGAGGAGACTGGAGACAGTTTCGGTATAGTTTATCAGTCTTAAAAAAGGAGGAGCTTGTAAGTAGACAGTTGATCCATTATTAGGAAGATGTTGGTTTGTGTCAGACTGGGTTGTAACAGATAAGATACCTCCATCACATCATTATCAACTTTATTGAGCCTGATTTATTATGACTGAATAATCTGATAAAAATGTGTGGTTGTCTAAATGTTCATATGTTTTATTAAATGTATGAATTGTGTGTGATAGGACAACAAAGTTGATGAGAATTGACGAAGCATTTGTACTTCTTGTTCAGCCTTGAGTCTCAGGTGCAAGAACTGTCGCTTGCACCTCATCCGCACATAAATAACCACAATTAATGTCACCATTAAAATCAACACCTGACTAAATCTAGGACTGAAAAGATTGGAAATAATCTGTAATTTTCCCGAATTATCGTGAATTGATGATTTGTCATAACAATGTCTTAACTAATTGTCAAGGTTCCTTTTTATAGCATTACGGTTAACAGTGGTATAGCACCAAAGTTACAGTGTATTGTGGTATAGCACCACAGTTGTAGTGGTATAGTGGTATATCACAACAGCTAATAGTGGTATAGTGGTATAGCACCACAGTTACTGTGGTATAGTGGTATAGCACCACAGTTACAGTGGTATAGTGGTATAGCACCACAGTTACAGTTGTATAGTGGAAACAAGAAGGTATACTATACCTTGTCAGAACAAATGGGAAGCTTGTACTATGACCTATCTGTGACCTATCAGTTCCATGACTAACCTTACCAATCCCACCTTTCCTCACCTCATACATATAATAATACAATGTAAGTAAGAAAAAGTAGTCACGCCTTGTATCTCGATAAGTTTATGGCTTGCTGTGAAATGTGTCTGTAATCGTAAAAGCTCGAAAAATATTCGAATTTTGCATATTTAGCAGCCGTTGAATATCTTGAACGTATATCAAGCCCATTCAATCGTGACATTGAGGTTCAGATTAAGAGGTTTAATCCTCTTACAGAACAGACCCATATAAAGGTATGTACGTTATCTAGGCTGTTGATGTTCCATCCTTCTCTTTGTAAGGACTTGTAGTGAAGAAAAGTCATTATACCTTATTTGAGAAGAAAAATGGGTATTGTCAATCCAATACATGTATCAGCTATGTCAACTGAGATCTGAAGAGGCTCACCGGGGACATCTTTGAAAAGCCCAGATGTACAGCAGACGCTCTCTGTATTCCCTGTTTAAACCGGCCATGATGTCATGTATATTCTCACGCAAGGCTAAAGATGCAATATATCAGTATGTCAATGTTCGCGTACCACTGCACTGTCGACGTATATATCTTTAAATACCTTTGAAAATCAACTATTTGTTGTTCCAAATTTCCAGACTGTTGACCGTGTCGTGAGATGCTCCTAATACAGGAACAAGAATGGCGTCAGTGCTGCCAAAATAATTATCCATGTTTTTCAATAACAATATGTTGATATAACCTCTTAAAATATCCCGCCAGTATGACGGTACGGATGGGTGCACGTAGTGATGACAAAGAAGATTGTGACGTATAAAATGTTTTTATTGCCATCAGTGATCCATTAATATAATTTACGCCCAGTGAAACCTGTTTCGGTACAGCATAGAGACTGATTACTCTATGGGGTTGGCGTTTTACATTATATAAGCGGGGGAGTATAACTGCATACTGACCATCAAGCGAACCCCTTCATTACGGGAAGGACAATGGGAGGTATTAGTCAGTGTTGGATTAGCTTCCGAAAATCCATATACAGCATTGTTTGTGCTACTGTTTACCGGATATTTCTGTTTGGATCTTTTAGGTCCGGATATTTAGTAATACCGAGCTAATCGGTTGATGAAACTTCGAACTACGCAATGTATTTCCTGCTTGATTGAGCGTCACGATGTCCCCGCGGGAACTATGTTGGCAGAACTTTGGTGGGTGGCTTATCTGTGGAAAATTGTCTTTTTGTGTGACAAAACAAATCGGTTGATGGAACCTGCAGGGCTGCGCGTCACAATGCCCCTTGATCGGTAATCCACCTGGCAGAACTAGAGCTGGTCGATAATCTGTGAAACGTTGTCTTTTTTATGACAGAAAAAAACCATCCCCATTGTGACACGAAGTCATGCCTGTGATGGCATAACATTGATCTGATGTGCTCCAACATGATTTGTTTGTTTGTTGTTTAGCGCCGCAATCAGCAATATTCCAGCTATATGACGGCGGTATGTGAATAATCGAGTCTGGACCAGACAATCCATGAGCATCGATCAACGCAATTTAATTGGGATACGATGACATGCATCAACCAAGTCAGCGAGCCTGACCACCCGATCCCGTTAGTTGCCTCTTACGACAAGCATAGTCGCCTTTTGCGGCAAGCATGGGTTGCTGAAGACCTATTCTACCCTGGATCTTCGTGGGTCCGTTCCAATATAAGGGGGGCGGTCGGGTAGCCTAGTGGTTAAAGCGTTCGCTCGTCACGCCGAAGACGCCGTGATATTGGTGGAATATTGCTAAAAGCGAGGTAAAACCATACTCACTCACTCACTCACTCCATTATGGGGTCATACTTTGCTGTCACACAATATCAAGGGATGACACTTGCTATATGTCTTTGGTTGTTTCTTGTTTTCAACTCTAGTATATTACCCACTGCGGATCGTTGGTGGGACGACTTTTATATGCATGTTTAGGATTGTGAAATTAACACAAACCAACGTTTTCAATTTCATTTACGTTTGCCACCGACAATAAAAGCGACAAGAAACCATTTCCATAATAAAAACAAACTAATAGTGTTCAAGATAAGGTGCGCGTATCCTGCCACCCCGTAGGCACCCGTCACAAACACATCCAAATCCAAGTCAATTCTTCATCTGAAAAAACAACAACACGGGAACATATATAGTACCAGTCAAAATAGGGAATTGCATCGGGCATCATATTTGTCACTGATGCGTCAAATTTGGAAATGTCCTCAACGTGTCTACTATGAAACATTTCGAAAGCCTTGCTGAGACCTTAAAAGTGGTAAACCTTGATCAAACACCTTTTGAACAAGAGTCGTATGACCTCTTCGAAATCTTCGTAGAACGGGCATAGATCAGCTATGAATAGGACACAAACCGCAGATCTGACATTCCTCCTTGAGTCCTCATTGGTGGTACTCCCAACGTGGAAGTTCACAACCATCCGCCACCATCGCCCTGGAAGATTACTAAAAGCGACGTAAACATCTGCACTCACTCACTCACGCAAGGTATAGGTTCACGTTTGCTGGTAACGTTAGGTCAAGCCATACATTTTCGAAACAAATCAAACCCCATTCCACGACAGACTACATTCCATTATCACAGAAACTTTGGCAATGAAAAAGGTATCAGCTCGTTGGGTTCGGAAGCTTCTGACATCTGATGAAAAAGGCACCATGCACAACAAGGCTCGTGTTCATTAAGCTGACTGCCTACCTGATGTATTGGATAGAGCAAGATTGTCTGCCCGGAGAGCACAAGGTCGGTGGTTCGATTCCCATCCGCGTTATACACCCCTTCATCCACCTGTACATCATCACATACACTCCTTCATCCATCTGTACATCATCACATACTCTCCTACATCCATCTGTACATCATCACATACTCTCTTACAACCACATGTACATCATCACATACTCTCCTTCATCCATCTGTACATCATCACATACTCTCCTACAACCATCTGTACATCATCACATACTCTCCTTCATCCATCTGTACATCATCACATACTCTCCTACAACCATCTGTACATCATCACATACTCTCCTTCATCCATTTGTACATCATCACATACTCTTCTACAACCACATGTACATCATCACATACTCTCCTACATCCATCTGTACATCATCACATACTCTTCTACAACCACATGTACATCATCACATACTCTTCTAAATCCACCCGTACATCATCACATACCTTCCGTCATTCATCTGTACATCATCACATACTCTCCTACATCCATCTGTACATCATCACATACTCTCCTTCATCCATCTGTACATCATCACATACTCTCCTACAACCATCTGTACATCATCACATACTCTCCTACAACCATCTGTACATCATCACATACTCTCCTACACCCATCTGTACATCATCACATACTCTCCTACAACCACATGTACATCATCACATACTCTTCTAAATCCACCCGTACATCATCACATACCTTCCGTCATTCATCTGTACATCATCACATACTCTCCTACAACCATCTGTACATCATCACACACTCTCCTTCATCCATCTGTACATCATCACATACTCTCCTACAACCATCTGTACATCATCACATACTCTCCTACATCCATCTGTACATCATCACATACCTTCCTTCATCCATCTGTACTTCATCACATACTCTCCTACATCCATCTGTACATCATCACATACTCTCCTTCAACCACCTGTACATCATCACATACTCTCCTACATCCATCTGTACATCATCACATACTCTCCCACATCCATCTGTACATCATCACATACTCTCCTACAACCATCTGTACATCATCACATACTCTCCCACATCCATCTGTACATCATCACATACTCTCCTACAACCATCTGTACATCATCACATACTCTCCTACATCCATCTGTACATCATCACATACTCTCCTTCAACCACCTGTACATCATCACATACCTTCCTTCATCCATCTGTACATCATCACATACTCTCCTACATCCATCTGTACATCATCACATACTCTCCTACAACCATCTGTACATCATCACATACTCTCCTACATCCATCTGTACATCATCACATACTCTCCTTCAACCACCTGTACATCATCACATACCTTCCTTCATCCATCTGTACATCATCACATACTCTCCTACATCCATCTGTACATCATCACATACCTTCCTTCATCCATCTGTACTTCATCACATACTCTCCTACATCCATCTGTACATCATCACATACTCTCCTACATCCATCTGTACATCATCACATACTCTCCTTCATCCATCTGTACATCATCACATACTCTCTTACATCCAGCTGTACATCATCACATACTCTCCTACAACCATCTGTACATCATCACATACTCTCCTACATCCATCTGTACATCATCACATACTCTCCTTCATCCATCTGTACATCATCACATACTCTCCTACAACCATCTGTACATCATCACATACTCTCCTACAACCATCTGTACATCATCACATACTCTCCTACATCCATCTGTACATCATCACATACTCTCCTACATCCATCTGTACATCATCACATACTCTCCTTCATCCATCTGTACATCATCACATACTCTCCTACAACCGACTATACATCATCACATACTCTCCTACAACCATCTGTACATCATCACATACTCTCCTACAACCATCTGTACATCATCACATACTCTCCTTCATCCATCTGTACATCATCACATACTCTCCTACAACCATCTGTACATCATCACATACTCTCCTTCATCCATATGTACATCATCACATACTCTCCTTCATCCATCTGTACATCATCACATACTTTCCTTCATCCATCTGTACATCATCACATACTCTCCTACAACCATCTGTCCATCATCACATACTCTCCTACAACCATCTGTACATCATCACATGCTCTCCTTCATCCATCTGTACATCATCACATACCTTCCTTCATCCAGCTGTACATCATCACATACTCTTCTACAACCACATGTACATCATCACATACTCTTCTAAATCCACCTGTACATCATCACATACCTTCCTTCATCCATCTGTACATCATCACATACTCTCCTACAACCATCTGTACATCATCACATGCTCTCCTTCATCCATCTGTACATCATCACATACCTTCCTTCATCCAGCTGTACATCATCACATACTCTTCTACAACCACATGTACATCATCACATGCTCTCCTTCATCCATCTGTACATCATCACATTCCTTCCTTCATCCATCTGTACATCATCACATACTCTTCTACAACCACATGTACATCATCACATACTCTTCTAAATCCACCTGTACATCATCACATACCTTCCTTCATCCATCTGTACATCATCACATACTCTTCTAAATCCACCTGTACATCATCACATACCTTCCTTCATTCATCTGTACATCATCACATACTCTCCTACAACCATCTGTACATCATCACATACTCTCCTACACCCATCTGTACATCATCACATACTCTTCTACAACCACATGTACATCATCACATACTCTTCTAAATCCACCTGTACATCATCACATACCTTCCTTCATCCATCTGTACATCATCACATACTCTCCTACAACCATCTGTACATCATCACATACTCTCCTTCACCCATCTGTACATCATCACATACTCTCCTTCACCCATCTGTACATCATCACATACTCTCCTTCACCCATCTGTACATCATCACATACTCTCCTTCACTCATCTGTACATCATCACATACTCTCCTTCACCCATCTGTACATCATCACATACTCTCCTTCATCAATCTGTACATCATCACATACTCTCCTACACCCATCTGTACATAATCACATACTCTCCTACACTCATCTGTACATCATCACATACTCTCCTTCACCCATCTGTACATCATCACATACCTTCCTTCATCCATCTGTACATCTTCACATACTCTCCTTCATCCATCTGTACATCATCACATACTCTCCTACACCCAACTGTACATCATCACATACTCTCCTACACTCATCTGTACATCATCACATACTCTCCTTCACCCATCTGTACATCATCACATACTCTCCTACACTCATCTGTACATCATCACATACTCTCCTTCATCCATCTGTACATCATCACATACTCTCCTACACCCATCTGTACATCATCACATACTCTCCTACACTCATCTGTACATCATCACATACTCTCCTTCATCCATCTGTACATCATCACATACTCTCCTACATCCATCTGTACATCATCACATACTCTCCTTCATCCATCTGTACATAATCACATACTCTCCTACAACCATCTGTACATCATCACATACTCTCCTACAACCATCTGTACATCATCACATACTCTCCTACAACCACATGTACATCATCACATACTCTTCTAAATCCACCTGTACATCATCACATACCTTCCTTCATTCATCTGTACATCATCACATACTCTCCTACAACCATCTGTACATCATCACATACTCTCCTACACCCATCTGTACATCATCACATACTCTTCTACAGCCACATGTACATCATCACATACTCTTCTAAATCCACCTGTACATCATCACATACCTTCCTTCATCCATCTGTACATCATCACATACTCTCCTACAACCATCTGTACATCATCACATACTCTCCTTCACCCATCTGTACATCATCACATACTCTCCTTCACCCATCTGTACATCATCACATACTCTCCTTCACCCATCTGTACATCATCACATACTCTCCTTCACTCATCTGTACATCATCACATACTCTCCTTCACCCATCTGTACATTATCACATACTCTCCTTCATCCATCTGTACATCATCACATACTCTCCTACACCCATCTGTACATCATCACATACTCTCCTACACTCATCTGTACATCATCACATACTCTCCTTCACCCATCTGTACATCATCACATACCTTCCTTCATCCATCTGTACATCATCACATACTCTCCTACATCCATCTGTACATCATCACATACTCTCCTACACCCAACTGTACATCATCACATACTCTCCTACACTCATCTGTACATCATCACATACTCTCCTTCACCAATCTGTACATCATCACATACTCTCCTACACTCATCTGTACATCATCACATACTCTCCTTCATCCATCTGTACATCATCACATATTCTCCTACATCCATCTGTACATCATCACATACTCTCCTACACTCATCTGTACATCATCACATACTCTCCTTCATCCATCTGTACATCATCACATACTCTCCTACATCCATCTGTACATCATCACATACTCTCCTTCATCCATCTGTACATAATCACATACTCTCCTACAGCCATCTGTACATCATCACATACTCTCCTACAACCATCTGTACATCATCACATACTCTCCTACAACCACCTGTACATCATCACATACTCTCCTACAACCACATGTACATCATCACATACTCTTCTACAACCACATGTTAGCAGGGGGAGGGGTGCTTATCAGTGCGTCTGGAATCGATCTCGTGTATGTGAGCCAGGCGTACACGCTTGCCATTGCCCCAATCACTGGTGACGTTCTCACTTGAAGTGAAGTTGTGTCTCGGTTTGTGTCATGTACGACTGTAAACCTCAGAATATATGACGGACGTTTTTCTGTAACAAATATTTGTGAAATGTTGCGGAAAAAATCGAGATCCCATTTGAAACCCCCAATTTCAAAGGAGACGATACCCACTGCCTACAAACTTCTCTGTTTTAGTAAAATATTGGCTCATTATGTGAATAAAGTATTCGAAGCCATGAAGTGATGGAACAAAGTTATATCGCCTCCCTCAAACACACCCAACACTAGCAGGGAGGGTCATTGCGCATTGGTAATCTTCATCCATTCTGACTGTGACAAGACTGAGCGAGGCCCCTAATCAAGTTGCTTTCGGCTCACCATCCCTTTGAGTCGATCAACTTTCGTCTAGGATCGCAAATAGCGTTTCGTGAGGACAAACAGTTTACTTGACCAGGAACATCAGCTGAAATGAAGTCAGTCTCTGGTAGCATGACACATGGCTGTGTCCTACTTTCAAAATAAACCACAGCAGCAAGAAAATGGACACTGTAGGCCCGATATAGCCCTTCCTGTAAGCAACACCATAAAGTATCCTGTCAGATCAACCAGTACTTATTTGGTATTTCGCGTATGTGGATACTTACGATCAATTTTGAAGAAAGTATTCTAAAAGTGTATGAACCATAAGTGATGATAGGAATATGGACATACAGCATAATAGATGGACTGCTTTTCTTAATGGTGTCGGGTTCAGGAGGCCACAGGGCCACGACCATTACAGAGGAGCTTGACCGGAAACTTTCATGAAACTATTTAGTAGTATTTATACCGGTAGTAATATCATATGTAGTATCATAGCTAAAATGGATGGAATTATCATTAAACCGCCCGCATGTTATCAGAAATGAGCGGGACACTGTAACTTGATAATACCCTCATATTGCTTGAATACGGGCAATTATCACGCCCATTGTTTGGGGTCACGTCATAGGATAGGGATAGGTGACGTCACGTTCAATAGTGATGTCTTCTGGTTTGTTCTATGTTGTTTCTATATTTGTAAAAGTTGGTCAGTGACATACGTGTTGCTTGCAGTTCATGTTTCAAAACCGATATTGTTGTTTCTTTTTATTTGATAACAAATTCCATCCATTTTAGTAATAATAATAACGGTAACGCTATTTTTCAAGGCATTATCATTTGCGGAAGCCCTCGGTCTTTTCAAATACCCTTACTTCGTCGGGCTGTTAATGGAAGACCTCGGGCTTCTGCAAATGATAATACCCTGAAAAATAGCGTTATCCTTATACTATAGTACTGCAGTTACGTCGCAGAGGTAGAACCACATGGTAGAAGGAAGGGCTGAAGTTGTCTGACAAAATTGGTAGGATCCGCCAGTTCTCTGGGAGTCGAACTCGCGTGTGTATGGTACAGATAAACACACCTGCCACAGACCTTATTTCAGGTGGCGTTCTCTCCTGAAGTGAAGCTCTGTCTCAGACATAACCTTTCTTTATTAGCGGCGTATTTCTCCACCAATGTATCAGCACGTTCGTGTGACCTTTGTGGAGGTAGTAGTTGGGGTCTCAGGGAAGTGCTTGGTTGGCACTGTATGGTGAGGTGTAAAAGGGGTGGGTATTGTGAAAGGATGTGATATTACATTGATCAAGGTGAACTACAGAACCACTGCATCTCACGTTATTACGTTAGACACAATCTCGGAATAACGTGGGGTTACAAATTCCAAGTGTTTTGCGAAATCTTCAAGAGTCTTCGTTTTTTTAAATCAGTTCTTTTTTTCTTCTGTGTGGTCGGTGATTTAACGCCACTCTGTCACAGAATGGTACGCTAACAACGGTGTTGCGTGATAATTATTTATCTAATCGTTGGTTATAAAGTTCAGTATGAAAAATACCGAAATCTTAATAAATCAAAATATTATACATAGGGCATACATTCAGATGGCATTAGGTATAGGTTGGTATAAGGTGCATGTCTGCAAACGTCTTGATTTTTTAGCAAGGACCACAGGATTATGTTACTCCAAACTGAAATACGTCTGTAAGTATTTCCTGTATCCCGTTAGTATTCCAACACTTGGTGACGAGTTACTGCTTTCATGTCTGTAAGTATTTCCTGTATCCCGTTAGCAATCCAACACTTGGTGACGAGTTACTGCTTTAATGTCTGTAAGTATTTCCTGTATCCCGTTAGTAATCCAACACTTGGTGACGAGTTACTGCTTTAATATCTGTAAGTATTTCCTGTATCCCGTCAGTAATCCAACACTTGGTGACGAGTTACTGCCTTAATGTCTGTAAGTATTTCCTGTATCCCGTCAGTAATCCAACACTTGGTGACGAGTTACTGCTTTCATGTCTGTAAGTATTTCCTGTATCCCGTCAGTAATCCAACACTTGGTGACGAGTTACTGCTTTAATGTCTGTAAGTATTTCCTGTATCCCGTTAGTAATTCAACACTTGGTGACGAGTTACTGCTTTCATGTCTGTAAGTATTTCCTGTATCCCGTCAGTAATTCAACACTTGGTGACGAGTTACTGCACGAAACGTCGCATTCATTGTAATAAAGAAGCTGTATAGCCATAGACCTATCCCCCTCGCTGTTTAAGTGTTACCTGAATATAAAGGGATGATGTGAAAAGAAAGCTTTTTCTGAACTTAACCATCTGCTGTATTAGTCGTTATCATTGTTGACTATTGCATTGTATAATTGTACCAAATACTTTCTAAATTTGTTTGTTTATATCAGCTGATAAATATATCGCCGGCACATTGAACGGAATTCAATTATGTCAAAAGGGTGATTTATAGAGGTCCCTCCGTTTTACAACTGACAAACAAGTTGCCTGCCTGAATGAGTGTCATACACAACAGTAAGGTCTTTTTTCACTGTGAAGAATCCATCTCGCAGAGAGCACTTACGATAATGAACATTTTAGTGCAACTATGAATCAGAGACATTCGCCACAACATGGGTAAATTCGAACGCGGAGGAAAGAGTGAAATAAAGTCAAAGGTACAGTTGTTATCTGAGTGTTTATTGAAATAAGAAGAACATTAATTTGTTTGTGTTGTGTATTTTGTGACTAATGTATCAGCAATTTAAAGCCTTAAACAGAAACAAAAATAACAAACATTAAAACTGTTTAGTTTTTCCAAGAATAAAGCATGACACGTTTTATAGGTAACAACTTCTTGTGTGGTACAATAAAAGGTACAAAAAACATTCCATAATCATAAGAAGTCTGCTAAACGATACCGACGATAAAATGTATTTATGAATCACTTTCAAATAGTGATGATACCAGGTGTTCGCGAAAAAGTGTGTGTATTCTGCCCCACTGGTGGCACCGTAAAAAGACATGCAAAGGCAAGTCAATTCTTCACCTGAAAAAACACGGAAACCTATATGGTCAAAATAGGGAATGGCATCGTCGTCTTCCTGCCCATATTCATTAGATGATCACAGCAGCCACAGAACGTCGCTACAAACAATAAAGAGGTTGTTATTCATAAAAGGTTTCGTGTGTTCATGTGTGTTCATGTCCTTCCAGCTTCTAAACATCAAAGACTTTATCACAGAATATAATGGGTAAACCTTTTTTATTAAACCTTTATATTCCTAAGCATGTGAATACAGAGAGCAGCTGTGACAACACTTTAAGATTGATTTCATTCGTTCTGGAAGTTGACCATCTCACCTTGTCACAATAAGGCCAGACGGACAACATCTTCAAGGCGTGGTCAGACCCGAATCAACAGCCTGGCAACCCCCGGATATCAGCCTCTTTCTGCATATCCATTTAGTAATTATTGTTCCCAAATCTTCAGAAACATTGGTGGCAATTAGAAGTAGAACAACAACATCCTTACTGTTGATTAAACACCAAAGAGTGTTGCCATGGCGTTAGAACACCGATGTATTGGAAAGGATCTCCTTTCCTGTCGCCTTGGCTCATTTGGAGATTTAACTCACAAACAAAGAGATTTTATTGATCGAATTATCCAGAAGCATTATACTATCATATTATTCTTACATGATAGAACGAGTATGTTCACAAGACACACATGTGAATTATATTTGTGTTTAAAACCGTAACAGCAAAAGCCACTCAAACGCAAGCAACACTGGTTCTGCCTAAAGTGTAGTATTGACTGTTTGTGTATGAGACACGCAGGAGTTCTGATCCACTGGAAGCGCTTATTAAATCGACAACACATGACAAGGTTCTGCCCAAAGTGTAGCATTGACTGTTTGTGTATGAGACATGCAGGAGTTCTGATCCACTGGAAGCGCTTATTAAACCGACAACACGTGAAAAGGTTCTGCCCAAAGTGTAGCATTGACTGTTTGTGTATGAGACATGCAGGAGTTCTGATCCACTGGAAGCGCTTATTAAATCGACAACACGTGAAAAGGTTCTGCCCAAAGTGTAGCATTGACTGTTTGTGTATGAGACATGCAGGAGTTCTGATCCACTGGAAGCGCTTATTAAATCGACAACACGTGAAAAGGTTCTGCCCAAAGTGTAGCATTGACTGTTTGTGTATGAGACATGCAGGAGTTCTGATCCACTGGAAGCGATTATTAAATCGACAACACATGAAAAGGGTGAAGAAGGAAGAGAAGACGACAAGAGGAGTATAAGAAAAAGATGGGAAAAGAAGGAAAACGAAAGGGATAAGAATAAGAAAGAAAACACGAAAAGCAGAAAGAAAAGGATGAGGTGAAAAAATAGGATGAGAAGAAGGAGAAGAAAAGGAAGAGAAGGAGAAGCAAAGGATGAAAAGACAGGCAGACGGATCCATGGAAACATCTATTTGAGGTTAAAATATCTATCAATATACTACAATAAAAGTACAATAAACTTCACAATGAACAGATACACCATTTCTAGTGAAGTTTTTCCCAACCTTTTGTAGGCCAGTGATTGATAGATATATAAGGCTATATATAAATATACATATATATATATATATATATATATATATATATATATATATATATATATATATATATATATATATATATATATATATATATATATATATATATCAAGGTTATATATGGAAAGGAATCTGACAGTAATGAAGTCGTAAACAGCTAGAATTAATCTCCAGTAGCTCTTAAGTCGCATCAAGCGGACCGTTTCACCCATTAATTTGGCATTAAACAAATGTCATTAATAAAGGTTTTGATGACATTTACTTTCAAATTCTTAATAAGTAGACCCGTGAAGATCAGGGGTAGAATAGGTCTTCAGCAACCAATGCTTGCCATAAAACGCGACTATGCTTGTCGTAAAAGGAGACTAACGGGATCGGGTGGTCAGGCTCGCTGACTTGGTTGATGCATGTCATCGATCCAAAGTGCGTGGATCGATGCTCATGATATTAATCACTGGTCCAGACTCGATTATTTACATACCGCCGTCATATTGGTGGAATATTCTAGTACTTGTTTGGGTGGAGTGCCATCCGGGGCCTCATGTGCATTCTCAGGTTCTGTTTGTTTAGTGTGTCTGTTGTATAACGCCACAGTTCTATAATGCACTGTTCTATAATGCACTGTTCTATAATGCACTGTTCTATAATGCACTGTTCTATAATGCACTGTTCTATAATGCACTGTTCTATAATGCACAGTTCTATAATGCACTGTTCTATAATGCACTGCTCTATAATGCACTGTTCTATAACGCCACAGTTCTATAATGCACTGCTCTAGCCATATGATAACGGCCAGACAACCATGGGGTGATATCATGAGCAACACCCTGTAACCCCCGGGTGCAATGACACCCAATCCGAGTTAGTCGTGCTAAGGGGGCATTCATTTGATTTCTATGGTGGGAGGGGAAATCTTTTTCAATAGTTTCTTCAGAAATATATAAGTTGTAACTTGAAATTTGAAAGAAAGACACAGAATTGGTTTTAATATTTTCACTTGCAGCTAAGAAAAGACGTATTTTTTGGTAAAGGGAAGAAATTGACGCAATCGTCGTTTGCTGTATCAATAACCATTATATATGCGGTCACTCTCACCTCTGCATATCATTAATCGACCAGGCATGCTTATGATGTATGTAAAACATATTCTTAGGATTATGGAAATAGTTATGTCGCCTCATATTTTCTTGCGAATAGAGAATACTTGAATTCCCCTAAAAAGCATGAATGGCAACTTGTAACGTGGCGAGGCTAGCCCTAATGACCATCTGTCTGGCAATACAAACCTCGCCCACCTTTAGAAATGACTGTGTGCTTTTGAACCCAAGCCATTGACGATTCTTTCCCAGTAATGACGCCAATCACTCCAAACAGGAACTAGTTAACATGGCCGGGACAAGGTAAACCTCAAAGGGGCTACAAGATGACGTGCCGTCACTAGCAGCAACTGCACACGGTGTGTTATAAAACTGTTGGGATAAGCACGACGTGGGCTCAAAGCAACAGAGGTGATGTTTACAGCTTAATCGTGTCGTAATGTAGAATTAATTACCAGCGGGTTGTCCGACTTTGTGACAAATTGGAGTGTTTCGTGCGATAACTGGAATGTATCCACAAGACTGTTGAAATCCCTTGTATGACAAATCAAACGTTAAAGACGTGTTTCTTTTCATTCAGAACAGATCTGGAACGTGCCTCCTTTGTTCCTGAAGGGCACATGTGTGTTTAGCTGGAAATACACGTGCCATGATGGGATGGTGGGCTTTGAAGACTTTGTCTAGCGTTTTGCTTCTACCCTGTAGATATAGTATTTTATTACATGGCGACCATTGATAGAATCGAAAGTACAGTTGTGTTGTACGTGTGTGTTGGCAGGAAGTGATACTGCAGACTGATCAAATGTAGAACCCAGACCTATGCTCAATCATTTCTTCCGTATACGATTAACCTGTAGAACACTCTACCTGATGAAGTAACTAATGCTCGCTCATTAAAAAATTTAAATCCTTAATTAATCAATACAATTATTAATAACTTAGACTTAAAATACGGTCATAGATCATGCCAAAGTGACACTTTCGCCTCAGGCTTGGCTGCAGTGACTTAAACGCTGATAAGTTTAGACGACATGTATCAGATATACCTGACTACACTTGTGGATATCACTTTGAAGATGCAATTCACTTTTTCTATACCTGTCAAAAATACTTTAATATCCGAAACACTATGTATACTGAACAACAAAATTTCCTGTGACATTGAATAAGATTTAATGCAAAGTTATGCTTTTTACCAAATCTGAAACAATTTCGGTTTGCAACAGATAAAAAACTCCTGTAAGTGTTCAAATGGTTTAATTTGCCATACTGACTTCAGAAAATGCGTGATTTCATGAAAAAACATGAACATGCCAAAATGTCAATTTACAAATCAATAGCGTGTGTGTCTACTTCTGGTCGCGATGCAAGCAACACATCTTCGTCTCAGGGAAAGGACCAGGCGTCGCACAAAGTCCTGTGGGACACACGTATCTGTCCATGTCTGCTGGAGCATGTTTCGAAGTTCCTGGAGTGTCTGTGGAACACGTGGTTGACGTCGAAGGAGCCGATCCATCTCATCCCACATGTGCTCGATTGGTGAGAGATCAGGGGAATGAGCCGGCCAGGGGATGACATTCCCGTTGTTTTGTTAAAGAGAATCCTGAACAAGTCGAGCAACTTGAGGCCGGGCGTTGTCATGTTGAAAGGTAATGCCTGGGCCATGACGACGCAAAAACGGTAGAACAACAGGGCCGATGATCTCGTCGCGGTAGCGCTGTCCATTGAGATTTCCCTCTACCACTATCAAACGGGTCCTCTGTCTTGCTGTAATCCCAACCCATACCATAACGCTGCCGCCCCCGAACCAATCTTCCATGACACAATGATTGACGTAACGTTCACCTCGACGTCGGTACACTCGAATCCGTCCATCGCTGTGGCTGAGGTGAAAACGAGACTCATCAGTGAATAGAACTTGTCCCCACTGCATGGCCGTCCAGCGTAGACGCTGTCTGCACCACTGTAGACGTGCTTGACGGTGGTTTCCTGTCAAAATGGGACGTCTGGCGGGTCTTCTGGCGACAATCCCTGCACATCTGAGGTGACGACGTACGGTTTGTGAAAATATTCGTCGAAGGCCAGGGATGCTTCTTGCAGTCACTGTTGCTGGCTGGAATCGATTTCGTAGGTGCCAACGTTGACATAAACACCAAATGGTGTTTCTGTGGACGTTAAATTGTCTTGCAACATCATGTTGACTAGATCCTGCTTCAAGCATACCAATGGCTCGCAGACGCTCATTTTCGGACAGGCGTGGTATTTCGTAATGTTGAATAATTGCGTAATTTTGTTGCTTTTCTGAATGGTTGTTGTCAGCACGATGCTAAACAATGCATATGGAATCCCGTTAACGAACATGTTTTTATACCCATTCTTGGGTAGTGAAATGCATGGGGCTTGCATAAAAGTCAACTTTTGCATGGAATGCATGCTTTTCTGTAGCAGTTGCGTTTTTGTGACTTGATTCCATACATGTACTACAATATTGAAAACCAAACTCTACTTGTTTGAAAAATACACTAAAATATTGGTGTCACAGGAACGTTTGTAGTTGAGTACATTTCTACACACATGGGCGTGATTTAAAAACGATATTACATGGCAATACTTCAGTCAGCAGTTCTACAAACATGCCACGTCTTCAACCAGTTCACGATTTCATTTTCAAAAGCAAAACATTTGAGTAGCTTATTTTTATGCATATTGTAATAGAAAACTGCATTATCTAATTTCACAAACACCACTTGCTTCAATGTATTGGCCTCATGTATTTCATTCGTGCATTTAGTATGTTTCTGTTTAGCACTATCTTATATACACAAAGAAAAATGTTAAGCACACCCCTATTTCTGCACCATGACAGCTTGTGGCGGCGAATGTGGACTGCTTCTGTTAGTTCCCTTTTAGTGAAATCATGGAGGGTGTTGGAGAGGATTTGAACGTTGTCCCAGTTGATGTTGTGATCAGGACAGTTGCTGATATGGTCCGAGATGACTTGAACGTTGTCCCAGTTGATGTTGTGATCAGGACAGTTGCTGATATGGTCCGAGATGACTTGAACGTTGTCCCAGTTGGTGTTGTGATCAGGACAGTTGCTGATATGGTCCGAGATGACTTGAACGTTGTCCCAGTTGATGTTGTGATCAGGACAGTTGCTGATATGGTCCGAGATGACTTGAACGTTGTCCCAGTTGATGTTGTGATCAGGACAGTTGCTGATATGGTCCGAGAGGATTTGAACGTTGTCCCAGTTGATGTTGTGATCAGGACAGTTGCTTATATGGTCCGAGATGACTTGAACGTTGTCCCAGTTGGTGTTGTGATCAGGACAGTTGCTGATATGGTCCGAGATGACTTGAACGTTGTCCCAGTTGGTGTTGTGATCAGGACAGTTGCTGATATGGTCCGAGATGACTTGAACGTTGTCCCAGTTGGTGTTGTGATCAGGACAGTTGCTGATATGGTCCGAGATGACTTGAACGTTGTCCCAGTTGGTGTTGTGATCAGGACAGATGCTTATATGGTCCGAGATGACTTGAACGTTGTCCCAGTTGATGTTGTGATCAGGACAGTTGCTGATATGGTCCGAGATGACTTGAACGTTGTCCCAGTTGGTGTTGTGATCAGGACAGTTGCTGATATGGTCCGAGATGACTTGAACGTTGTCCCAGTTGGTGTTGTGATCAGGACAGTTGCTGATATGGTCCGAGATGACTTGAACGTTGTCCCAGTTGGTGTTGTGATCAGGACAGTTGCTGATATGGTCCGAGATGACTTGAACGTTGTCCCAGTTGGTGTTGTGATCAGGACAGATGCTGATATGGTCCGCGATGGACGAGATCCAGATTTCTTTTGAAATAAAAATATGTTTAAACCACTTCAGATTGATAGGTGTTTTTTCGATTGCAATTACAATGTACCTACAAGCGAATGTCACCGTCTTGCTCACTTTAATGCTGAAAAAAGAAACCTTAAAAAATGAAATCACCCTGTTTTCTGTGCGTGGAATGTTAAAGAGTAAGAGGCCAGATACCCCGTTATAATGACATCGTGCGGATAAGCAATTGTCCGAAGTACCGACTCAGTGAGTCTTTACTCCATGACAGAGAGTAGATACTTAGTCACAGTGAGTCGTTACTCTGTGACAGTGAGTCGCTAGTCTGTCACAGAGTATTTCCTCTCTGTCATTGAGTAACGACTCACTGTCACAGAATAACGACTCACTGTCACAGAATAACAACTCACTGTCACAGAGTAACGACTCACTGTGACTAAGTATCTACTCTCTGTAATGGGGTAACGACTCACTGTTATGTAGTAATGTACTATGTAAATATGTGTACGTCTGTCCCAAAAACCTTCCGGAATAGCACGGATGGATGTTAAGAGTTATATAAATATGTGGAATAATCTGTGATGTCTTAGTGACACTGGACTGGTATAGCACTTTGAAGAAAGTGCTGGAAGCTAGTTAGACTTTATAAGTAGAATCGGCGCGTGCCTGACTCATCTCACATTTCATCTAACATTGCATCAAGACCAGCTTTCGCGTGAAGATCACGTCTCACCCCGGATTCCTAGCCGAGGCCTATCTCGGAAATTTGACCACTGTTGCTGCGAGGTGATTATTATTGTCATTATTATCATTGTCATGTCCACTGCTCTCCAAGTTTATACTGTCATTGAATATTGTACTACCACTCTATTGTGTACTGTCATTGTAATTGATGACCATTGTCAAGCAATTACCCAATAGAGAAACGACAAACAGAAACTCAGTCTAAAGCGACGGTCACATTATTATCAAGGTGTGTCCTTTGTTCACCACATGATCGTAACATGACCTCTCTCTAGCTAAGTGCACCAGAAATGGACACTGGCGTCCAAGAACGGTCAAGCGTCTATTTCCACCTTGCTCGTATAACGTAGCTCGTAATTACGTTGTTGTGAAGTATCTGACGTGTCTAGACTTGATCAGCCGACTTTTGTTACAATAACGGGTCAGACTTAGGATTTGCTGACCTGGGCCTTTCTCACTTCAGAATTTAGAGATATGTAGATCACCGTTGTGCATGCGTGGGTGACCCGCCTGCGTCCATCCGCGGTCTTTGTAGACGTCTTCAGTGAAATAAACGGCGTTGTAGCCGAGACGGTGTCCGTTTGTTGTCACGCGGTATGGGTTTTGGGTTTTAGAATCTGGAAATCTGAGGTTGAGATTGGCTCGGATGACAAATTACATGTGCGTACAAACGCCACGTCTCATTACCAAGTTTAAATCACGTGTTTATATATAACTCATTTGCATTTAAACAAAAGACCCCCTGTCCAGATGTCGCATAGAAAAATCGTTCAAAGTTAAAGCTTTGGATCAATAAACTTCGTCATGTCTGAATGTTTCAAATTGAAGACCAGACGTTTATGTAGTCAGGGCTACAATCTACTGGCTAAGTATATAACCTTTTATTCCTCCATAAAGAAGAGTACACAAAAAGCAGAAAATAATAGATGAACATTTATCAGAACAACATATTATTTTGCATTAAATATGCAGAATGGTAATGCTGATATATTGAGAGTTAGTTGAACACCATTTAAACATTGGCTTGACATATTTAAACACACTCTTGCAAAGTCTTCAGCATCTTTGTCACATAGTCTGTAATCTGTTCTGCAAGACAACAGGCATTCAGTGAGCTTTGCTGAGTCCATACCATGCAGGTAGCAGCTAACGTCGACATCACCGATATTGATCACCTCAATCCAGAGCTGATCCCGAATGTCACACATACATTCGCACTTAACAACTGCATGTGTCACTGGATCACGATACACAAGACCACATTTGTGGCACAGTCCTGTATCACACATGTCCTTTGCGGTGGCACACGTCCTTATCACAAAGTTAGAGTTCAGTCTCAGAGTTGGGTCGTCTAAGGAGATCTGCCAGGCTGGATGGACATCATATAGTCGATGGATTCGACTAAACATCTAGACTTCTGGATCAGCAGCAAGTCTCTGCCTCCAGGCAGAGACATGGTGAGAACATAGAGCTTTACTCACTGATCGTTTCCATCTCTGTTTCCCTATGAAGATACCATTCCGCAGGAACGACAGCAGAGGATCCATGAGATTGTATTTGGATAACAATCTGATGACGTCTGGAACAAATCCTGATGATGAGGTTGTCAGTTGGTGAATGTAACACATCAGTCTGGTCATGAACAGCTGATGAGGCAGGAACTTCGGGTTCATGTTGATGATGCGCTCCAGGAAATACAACTTTCTTTGATCTATATGGTATTCAATGGGTAGAACACCAAGAAGACTCAAGCGGACATCAGTACGGGTCAGTCGCGGCAGGTCTTGGATAGATTTTATGACATATCTGAACGACCTCTCCAGCATCAGCAATTCTACCTTTGATAGATTTGACCACAGTTCTGATCCATACAGAGTCTTTGGGAGGTACATATTATTTCCCACAATCAAGCTGGTTATAGGATTCAGGAACCAAGGATGAAAACCTCGTGAAATCAGCGTTCTTACCCCTGACCTCAGGTTGACTGAAGCTTGAGTAACATGTTCAAGGGATGACATGTTGCCAGAGAGTACCAAACCAACATGTCTGATGGTGTTCGTCCATGGAATGGGTTCACTGTACAGCTTCAGTTCAGATCTGTGTTGAGTTTCACTTTTGGAAGATGACAATATGTATTGCCAGTCACAGCTGTAGTGTACAAAGTGTCAAGGTGAACAACGGGAGCAATCCTCAGCAATCCATGTTTGTCGTAAGAGGCGACTACCGGGATCGGTCAGGGACCGCCCATTTGATATTGTGTGTGTGCGCGCGTGTGCGTGCGTGCGTGTGTGTGTGTGTGTGTGTTGAAGGGGGGGGGGGGGGGGTCGCATTGTTGGAAGAAGTTTTAGATAGAGATATTTTGGTCCTATTGGTTCCAGGACAAACCTACCAGAGTAACTAGTTTCGTTATGTGTTTTGGTATATATATAAGGCCACTGTTTTATTTGGCAGATACTAATTAAAGCGGATGAGTGGCTGTTCACCCAGCAATGAATGGGTACCCGGTAGGATGTGATGGTAATGTGAATGTTAACTTTCCAGCGCCTCGAAGGCAGCTTGTGTAGTATGGTACCCAGGGAGCTGAGAATGAAACATCAAATACACACTCCTCTATTGGCCAGGGTATAATAACAATGCAGATCTGTGCAGTTGGAGATTCTAGTCCGGCTGACAGGTGAAGTTTGAGATAGTTGAGTTCCAGTACCAAAGTAAAATAAACACATTTATTGTCAGTTCAGTCTCGTGATAATATTATATCTATATTGTATTCATAACTTAACATAATATTGGGTAGAGCAACCTGTTCATGTCAGTGTCAAGCTCATTTCAATACGGGAAGAACTTGTGATCTAGAACCGGCCAGTCAACATTATAATATGGCAATAAGGATTTGGAGGCGTCAAGCTTGTTACCCATAGATAGGTATAAATAATCCTTCAATATTTATGTTTGTTTGTTTGTTGTTTAACGCTGCACTCAGCAAAATTCCGCCAATATGACGGCGGTCTGTAAATAATCGAGTCTGGACCAGACAATCCAGTGATTAATATCATGAGCATCGAATCACGCAATGGGTAAGTCCTATTTGATGCACTGACACGACATTGAGCCTGTTGTAGTGTCGTGTGCAGTCTAAAGACTGGAGAGTGAGTGTCTGAATGTTATTTTACGCAGCAATCAGCAAGAGTTTGGCCACAGCTGCCCGGGGTTTACAGCATGAACAGCGGCCCCCGCCCCGGCGGTTACAATGAAACCAGGTCAACGACAACTGCCACTACCCGATCCTATATTGTCGGCACTGCGGAAAGCGTGGGGTACTGGGAACCTATTTTAACCCGTAATCCCCGCGGGGGTCAGACGGCATGAAAGATGGACATCCCACGTGGCTCCATTTTAGCGCGTGAAAAGTCGTATATAGGTGCAGAAATCGTTAGACACGCGACATCGCTGTGAGGAGCTGAAAGATGAAAGTGCAGGAAACTGCGGGGTTATCAGGTCTGGGTTGCGTCTGTACACACACACAGAACAGTCCTCCACAGCTAAAGATACATAGGACATGAACTATTTACTTTCTGGTTTAGTTCTTAAAGCCGTATTCATCATTATTCCAGCTGTGGTGTTGGTTTGTAAATGATCGAGTCTGGACCAGACAAACCAGTGGTTGACATCATGAGCATGATTGCGTATACTCTCTCAAGGTTACTGAGAAATATTGTATACAGTAAACTACGTTTATAACGAACACTCTTATAACGAACTAACTGATATAACGAACTTATTTCTAGTAGAGGCCATTTGTTGAATATATGCTGTATATATGCATGTACGAACTACGGTTATTACGAACTAAAAATAGTGATCCCTTTGAGTTCGTTATAACCGTAGTTTACTGTATTTCTTATTTTGATAGGCATATATCTATAGTTAAAGACCCACATATTGAATTTTAAGGAGCATCAACGGGTGATTGGTGACTGTTTTAAATTAATGTCATAATCATAAGAAATCTCTGCCAAAAGCAGAGTCGATTGTATAATTCCGTCTAAATCAAGAGCAGGTGTTTATGAATCACTGCCAAATAGGGATGATACCAGGTGTTCGCGAAAAGGGGAGCGTGCCCTGCCCACCTCAACTCAGAACGACCTCGGTTTCTGTAACAAAATTGTCACACAGGATACAGGGATTGGATGATCAGGGACCTGAGTTCCGACACCCGCCCTCATCATGATCCTCAGCTTGTTAGCACCCTGCTTGTTGCTCCCACCACCCGCCCTCATCACGATCCTCGGCGTGTTAGCACCCTGCTTGTTGCTTCCACCATCCGCCCTCATCACGATCCTCAGCTTGTTAGCATCCTCCTTGTTGCTTCCACCACCCGCCCTCATCACGATCCTCAGCTTGTTAGCACCCTGCTTGTTGCTTCCACCATCCGCCCTCATCACGATCCTCAGCTTGTTAGCACCCTGCTTGTTGCTTCCACCATCCGCCCTCATCACGATCCTCGGTGTGTTAGCACCCTGCTTGTTGCTTCCACCATCCGCCCTCATCACGATCCTCAGCTTGTTAGCATCCTCCTTGTTGCTTCCACCACCCGCCCTCATCACGATCCTCAGCTTGTTAGCACCCTGCTTGTTGCTTCCACCATCCGCCCTCATCACGATCCTCAGCTTGTTAGCACCCTGCTCGTTGCTTCTACCACCCGCCCTCATCACGATCCTCAGCTTGTTAGCACCCTGCTCGTTGCTTCTACCATCCGCCCTCATCACGATCCTCAGCTTGTTAGCATCCTCCTTGTTGCTTCCACCACCCGCCCTCATCACGATCCTCAGCTTGTTAGCACCCTGCTTGTTGCTTCCACCATCCGCCCTCATCACGATCCTCAGCTTGTTAGCACCCTGCTTGTTGCTTCCACCACCCGCCCTCATCACGATCCTCGGCGTGTTAGCACCCTGCTTGTTGCTTCCACCATCCGCCCTCATCACGATCCTCAGCTTGTTAGCACCCTGCTTGTTGCTTCCACCACCCGCCCTCATCACGATCCTCAGCTTGTTAGCACCCTGCTTGTTGCTTCCACCACCCGCCCTCATCACGATCCTCAGCTTGTTAGCACCCTGCTTGTTGCTTCCACCACCCGCCCTCATCACGATCCTCAGCTTGTTAGCACCCTGCTTGTTGCTTCTACCACAGTGTTGAACGTGTTAGACCTGCGTCGGTTTAGGCTTTCATTCACGCATAAGAGAAAGAGTTTAACGATGTTAACATCTTTATTATGAGGAACACAACGTTTCGGAGTATATGCTTACTCTTTTATACGGTGATATATTCCGTTCTCTCTCATGTGCATCATTTCTACCTGCCATTTAAAGAGAGCCTTACGCGTAGCTGCAACGACTACGATATAACGGAAATAAAAGGATTTAATTAATTACAATGGTTCGTTCGTAAACGGAATTCAATATGTCACTTCGTTTGAGATACAATATATTTGTTTTGATATTAGATACATTTGTGTCAAGCCTCATCTTAACAACTGTTATGCACATTTATACAAAACCAGCTAGCGTTCTTTGCACACGTTCAGGTATGAAACAAAATTGTCCAATCGATAATCCTGCTGACTGAAACAAGCATCTTCTATCACTCTACCAGTCCTTACTTCGTGCTTCCTTAATTGGAAAACAAATTTTCTTGTAACAAACCAGACAAACTTATTAAATTTGTGCACTTCAAACTGATTAAACTTGGGCTGTAAAATTACCTTAATCTTAAATAGGAAACGCTGGTCGTCAGGGGGACTAGTAATTCTATGTAAAACAGGCTCCGCCACGCACATTCTTCATTGATAACATGGCCTAGCATCATTCGATAGGGACACACCGCCACGAATAAAACGCTGTTGTTATTCTTAGAGAACGAGTGAGTGAGTATATTTTTACGCTGCTTTTAGCAATATGCCAGGAATAGCACGGCAGCGGGCACCAGTTTTAGAGAAAGAGAGAAATACCGAATGTTTTATTGAGATTTTAAATTGTTTAATGCCACATTTAGGCTGAGTCTAAAGCATCAGCAAGCAGCATGGTGACCGACAGGCAAATCAACCATCTTGAGGACCTGTGCTGACCCACAGGGTGTGTTGAACACAAGTTGTTTGTTTGTTTGTTTGTTGATTAGCCTCACTCAGCAATATTACAGCTATATGATGGCGGTCTGTAAATAATGGAGTCTGGACCAGACAATCCAGTGATTAACATCATGAGCATCGATCCGCGCAATTGGGATACAATGACATGCATCAACCAAGTCAGCGAGGCTGACCACCCGATCCGGTAAGTCGCCTTTTACCACAAGCCTAGTCGTCTCTTACGGCAAGCATGGGTTGCTGAAGACCTAGTCTAACCTGGATCTTCACGGGTCACAAGCATGGGTTGCTGAAGACCTAGTCTAACCTGGATCTTCACGGGTCTGTCAATATGAACTGGTAGGGAGCCTGAAACACTCGGTTGTGACCCTCAAGGCACAGACTGACGACTCTTAGAATAATGGGCCACCAAAGTAGCAGGTATGAATCATGGGCCGGCCATGGGGCATACTCTGTGACCTGCGCATGTAAGTTAGAATGTTGCATGGGTAAATGTCACAGCGCTTGCCTTTTACACTTGGTCTTACTGTGGAGATCACGGGCCTACAAGGTGGGTGGGTGAGTGAGTGAGTGAGTGGTGAGTGAATGTGAGTGAGTGAGTGAGCGAGCGGCGAGTGAGTGATTCAGTGAGTGGTGAGTGAGTGAGTGAGTGAGTGAGTGAGTGAGTGAGCGAGCGAGCGATGTTTCATGCCTTGTAATGTAAATGTTGTGTATGGTAGATTAGGGTTTCACACATTTGTTCCCAAGTTCCATCACACCAGGACCTTCAGCATGAAAAACCAAGGCTTTAACCCCTAGGCTCCCCATTGTCATGCTACACATTGTAACCACACCTTATAATAGTGTGATGCCACAACAAGCCAAGTGCTCGAGACCGGCCTTGTATTGCACAAGGTTGTAACAGTGGTATCCTCATTTTGGATGGACCAAAAGGGACACCTTGAAACATCAAACTATTTAGACGGTTTGGTTTGTTACACTTAGCAATATTCCAGCTATATGACGGCTGTCTGAAAATAATCGAGTTGGGACCAGACAATCCAGTGATTGACATCATCCAGCATCGATCCACGCAATACGATGACATGCATCAACCAAGTCAGCGAGTCTGACCACCCAATCCCATTAGTCACCTCTTACGGCAAGCCGAATTGCCTTAAGGCCTATTCGATCCACGCAATTGGGATATGAGGGTAAATATGAATGTGAATATGTGTGTTTAATCAGCACACAAAATACAAAGGCAGCTGTAAGAATGTAACAATGTTTATTGAAAGCCATGGTCAGCAGGAGAGAGATACAACAATCACATATTGTCAGCAGAGTAACAGGTAGAGGTAAAGTCATCAGTATCACTGCAAGAAAACAGACTGCCACGAGACCCTGGCTTGAGAGTATACGCTCGCACAGCTCCAAACATGCGAGGTGCCAGATATACAATGAAACCTTGTTAATCCAATATATACCACTCAAAAGAAGTAGAAGAACACCCGATTATTTCACATGACTATAGGCAATCTGTCATGGTATGACAGATTAACTCAGAGCTACAGATAAGTTGCATATTTGACTAAAATACCCCCACGCATGCATTAAATGAAATAAAAACTGCACGTGTAAATATCCAATGAAGCTTTTTCAGCATGCATACAGCAGAGCTAATTTCCGAAACACAATTACAAGCTAGCTTACTTCCCAGTCAAGCCTATATTTAGCACCATGATATACATCTAAAAAATTGTTCCATTTTTTAAAAATCTCATAATGAATAGATGAGTGAAAAAATATTGGTTACCCTATGAAAACTAACCCAATTAAAACAGAAATCTACAAGTAAAAACTCAATTGCTCAAAAAGTTATCTGAAGCTCTTATAGCTACAGTAATATGAATGAATCAGGTGTGTTTTTAAAAGCTGATTTATGGAGCATGGGGCATCTTGTAACATCTTTTGCACCAGGTAATCGAACCAGTGACACTGGGGGCAGATACTCTATCCATTAGACCAGGGAGATGGTTTGAAATTGAGAGAACGGTCAAGCGGAATTTCAGTCAGGCGGGTCCTGGATTAACAAGGTTTATCAAAACTATCAACAGCACCTTCCTTGTGAATGGGCCTTCCATGCATTCAATCAAGTGTTATTGTTAATCTGTGGTAGAGACTATGTTTCTTATCAAGGCACAGCCTTGGCTAACAACATATTACAATGTAAACATTTGTAATATGGCAAAAAATCATAATAATGATAACCAGACATGCAAATTGTGTTATTAAACACATTGTGTCAACAGTTGCGAGCCATCTTTATGAAACAAGTATTATGAAGTCATATCACATGTAATACGATGGATATCGAAATCAGGAAGTATTATCATATGGAAGTGCATTATCGTCATGTGAAAAAAAACCACTTCACATTTCTCGATATGCCAATCCTGTACTAGTCTTTGGTACGGGAAATAGTCCTACAGACATTGCTAAAACTGCTGTAAAATTTTATTATATATAGGAAAATAACATTTCATATTATAAATATCAACTAATTTTGATTTTTTAATATCTATGAACAACTTGCGTCAAATATTCTGATACAAACTTTCTAATGTGTGTCAACTGGAGAGTTTAATTGTGTCAAATTACCTATTAATATTTTGACTGACTTCAGAATATCAACATCTCCAAATAGGCATGCATTCATAACATTATCAAAGCTCTTGTTTAATAATGTATTTGTATTTGAATAAGTTGTGCTAATCTTAAAAATATTCAGTATAAATAAATATCATTCAAAAGTGAAAACAATTCTCCAGAGGTTTTGGATGTTCGACATGTGATTTGGTTGTTCAAAATCTATGAATCCTCAGCACGGCATGAGAACAATCTGAGTCTGAATCAATCTGAACACCATTGTCATCCTTTTCCCCTTTTGGTTACAGCTGAGTGAGTGAGTGAGTTGGGTTTAACGCCGCTTTTAACAGTATTCCAGTTATATCACGGCGTGTCAGCTTAATGTGGGAGGAAAGCCTGAAGTGATGCAGGTCTCAGACGTTTACCACTTCGGTGAAACCCATGAGCACGGTTAGGTCGCTGACAAACCTAGAAACATAATCTAGGCAAACCGGGATTCGAAGCCACAATCATAGGTTTCTTGTGTGCCCAAGGGACACAACTCTGCACAGCGAATTGCGGCGCCTCAGACGAGTGGGCCACGGTGCCCCTGGTTAGAGTTGACTTACTGTAACAGACAGGTCATTCGTATCAACTACCCTACACATCATAGGTACTTCCATAAGCCACATCATCAGAAACTTAGGCAATAATTATTGCCAGGACTGCTTATCTGTATTCATGAAACTTGTCATCAATTTAAGTGTAGAAACAGACTCAAGTGTATATTTGCCATATTGACATAACAATAGTATGTTGTAGGACGTTGTATGTCGTAGAGCTGTGTAAATCGACCAACTGTCCTAACTGTACATGTGTTCAGAATAAAAGAGAGTGGTCATCTTCCCGAGGCAAGGGAGTTAACTGACTTTAAAAGTCCTGTTTCCACCCTTGCCGAACTAGGCTGGTATTATGGAGTTACAATTTGGCTGGACTAACGAGTCTATGCATAGCCCAATCACAATCACGCAACGAAATCGAAATCCAGTTCGTAAACTGTCATGCAGATTTCGGTCGATTGCAGGATTTGTAAAGCATGTGCAGCGCCAACTCGTTGTCAACAGATATTTTCTAAATCTTTTCATGTTTTTAATCAAGGGGCTCATGTGATTTGATGCATTTCGCAATGTAAGACTCATTTTATCACAATATAGATCTTGAGTATCAATCAGATTGTCTTGACATTTTGTTTGAAGCAAATGCAAGTGATACGAGAGGTGGAATCTGATTGGTCCATAGGAAAGGCATGGAAGGGACATAACTTGTAATAGCCACAGGTGGCGCTGTGATCGAGGCCAGGAATTCCAGCCTAGTTCGGCAAGGGTGGAAACCAGACTTTTAAAGTCAGTATACTCCCTTGCCTCAGGAAGATGGAGAGCGGTAGGCTCAAGCCGTTTGTATAGGTTCCATCACATATACAGATTTATACTAAAAGCTGAAATGTGAAAAATGAGAAAACAGCATTATTGTAAAATGTCGTTGATAAAAATCACATAAATTGTACATGATAATACAATAATTCAAGAAATATGTTTAAAATGCAGTTCCATACTACAAAATGTAACAAGTTAAGATCACATGACATGTTGACTGGAAGATAACAGTGCTATGTACAATGCAGGGGAGGTAGTATACTACTCAATGTTTGATAGTGATGTATTTAGTATCAAGTACCTCAGTATCCCTGTCAAAACTTGAGTACCACGCATACCCTATTAAATCTGTCTGAGGAATCAATATGTGTATTGGAGAAGTCCTCAAATCCATACCAAAACAGTTATTCTATTCCAATTGACAGTTGTTAGTATGTGAACATGGATATCCTATGACATGGAAGCTATGTGAATTAGTAGCAAAGACAATTTTCGGAAAGGCAGTCAAAATTTATTTTATTTTGTAATGGCTGGGAGGGGACAAGACTACTGGGTACTCTAAATTTAGCAGAAACAGATTGAAAATAAATATATTTATTTTTACATTTTCAAGAATTCTTCAGAAGAAATAAAATTCAAATATACCAAGATAACACTCTGGATGATTTGTTGTATCTGATGCGTCTTGGCATATTGCCAAATAATTCTGAAATGAAATAGACACCAACCTGGCCTCATGAGAGACGTCAGACAATTTCTTTTGCATAAGACACAAATGTACATTAACATGTACTAAAATGAATCTTTTTCTAGCTTTACTATTTTAAATATTCTTCTTTCGAACAATACAAAAATATATCCAGTTTGACAACACTTATTCATTATAGACAATTTCCTAGTTACAAACCACTATTGATTTTTGTGGTTAATTTGAACAAAACGAGAATCAATTCAGAGTTCTGTTGGTGTCTGTATTTCTGAATTTGGGCGGCTCACATTCACTGTGCGGCAGATTCTAGTAGCGTGCCCGTCATAGCATCTGTTCTGATGCCCTGACTCTAGTAGTATGCCCTTCATAGCATCTGTTCTGATGCCCTGACTCTAGTAGCGTGCCCGTCATAGCATCAGTTCTGATGCCCTGACTCTAGTAGCGTGCCCGTCATAGCATCTGTTCTGATGCCCTGACTCTAGTAGCGTGCCCGTCATAGCATCTGTTCTGATGCCCTGACTCTAGTAGTATGCCCTTCATAGCATCTGTTCTGATGCCCTGACTCTAGTAGTGTGCCCGTCATAGCATCTGTTCTGATGCCCTGACTCTAGTAGCGTGCCCTTCATAGCATCTGTTCTGATGCCCTGACTCTAGTAGCGTGCCCTTCATAGCATCTGTTCTGATGCCCTGACTCTAGTAGCGTGCCCTTCATAGCATCTGTTCTGATGCCCTGACTCTAGTAGCGTGCCCTTCATAGCATCTGTTCTGATGCCCTGACTCTAGTAGCGTGCCCTTCATAGCATCTGTTCTGATGCCCTGACTCTAGTAGCGTGCCCTTCATAGCATCTGTTCTGATGCCCTGACTCTAGTAGCGTGCCCTTCATAGCATCTGTTCTGATGCCCTGACTCTAGTAGCGTGCCCGTCATAGCATCTGATCTGATGCCCTGACTCTAGTAGCGTGCCCTTCATAGCATCTGTTCTGATGCCCTGACTCTAGTAGCGTGCCCTTCATAGCATCTGTTCTGATGCCCTGACTCTAGTAGCGTGCCCTTCATAGCATCTGTTCTGATGCCCTGACTCTAGTAGCGTGCCCTTCACAGCATCTGTTCTGATGCCCTGACAACGCCTGAGCAGTGACATCCAGTGTATTATGATTGTAAGGTGAATGAGCTGATAAGTATGTACAAGAACTTTTTTACAGTGATAGACAAGGATGCACGGTGGCAGTATATACAGTGAAGGTGGAAGTGTATCTCTCCGGTGTGTCATGAAACAGCTTCAGACATCACTCAGTCTCGATCATTCAATACACAAGGGAACAGCAAAGGATTTCGGATTGAAAATCTGTCCCATTTTTGTTTAAAATGCATTATACTGCTCACCCAATGGCAAATATCAATTTTGGACACATTCCTGTTGTTAAAAATTAATAAATAACCAACAACAAAAATTGTCACCAGTTATGTACCTTAAGGAGGTAGAACAAATTCTCAAACAAAGCTTTCCACATGACAAGTAACACGATGGTTGGGGCTACATAACACAATACTTCTTAGTGTCTTCGTGGCCAGTTTCTTTACCCTGTTGATCCGAACCATTCAACCACTTACAGTTCTAATATCCAGCACATCAATCCCACTTCTCTCACAACTAGTAACCGTTAAGCATTTTGACATAAGGCCACTATAAAACTATAGCTTGTTTACCATTCAAACTGAGGTGGGAGATATCTCTTTGATTATCATCATTTAAAAACATGAATGTTTGTTTGTTCAATGCCCCAGTCAGCTCTATTCCAGCTATGTCATGGGAACTTGTGAAGAATCCAGTCAGGATCAGATACAACCACTGATTGATATCATGAGCCACATTCTGTGACATTGGGGTAGGATGACATGCAATCAAACAGTTAGTGAGCAAGTTTGATCTTACGCCGCTTTTACCAATATTCCAGCAATATCACAGGGGGGGGAGTGTCACCATACCTTGTACCCATGTCGGGAATCGAACCCAGCTTTGGCATGACGAGCGAACACTCTACCCACTAGGCTACCCGACCACCCCCACAATCAAACAAGTCCCCAATATGACAATCAGATTGGACCAGAACTTGGTTACTGGGGACCAACCCCACCATGGGGATGTGTATGGCTAATCATGAAGATCATATTACAGCAAGAAGGCCCTGTCCATACAGCTATCTTAGCGCTATGATGAACGTAACTCCCATCCCAAAAGACTCATGATGGCTAAGATTGCTCTGTTGAATGGGCCCCTTGCAAACCAGAAACTCTCTCAGCAATGGTAAAATAGTACAATGATAGCTTGACACAGGAGAGGGGGTGAGTAAAGATTTTGTCACGTCAGCAATATTGCAAGAACATAGTGATGATGCCGAAAACAGGTTTCATAAAACAGCAGAGAGTGACAGCAGCCGGGTGTGTGAGAGAGAGAGAGTGACAGCAGCCGGGTGTGTGAGAGAGAGAGTGAGTGAGTGAGTGAAATGTGTAGATTTGTTCAATCAGCAGTAAGTCAGTCCAATCCTGATTTCCCTCAGGGCAGGACACTAATTCTTGTTGGTGTCCATGGTGGTATAATTAAACTAATTAAATCCAAAAACTATTGATACGAATAATAAATCCAAGTTTGTCACCAGACAAAAACAAACATTATAACCAGCCTGAAAAAGAGTTCACAAAGCATGTCTCAAATAAACCACACCATGGTGAGAAACAGTAATCTGTTGATGGCCTTGTAATAACAAAATGGAGCGATTGCTATACCCCACACTCCCCATGCACTACTACCTCACACCTGAACCTATCAGAACATAACATGCAAAACTAGATAAACTCCACAAGACATACACTCTCTTTCACACACAATGAGAAGCAATAGCACTGCATCCTCCTGGCCTCGGTCAGGGGTACGTGTTGCTTCCCAGGCTCCTCGTCAGGCTCTCCAGGTGTACCTCCAGATTGGTCCTGCTGAACAATGGTGGTCGCGCCAGCTGATTGGCATGTTGTGCATGTCCCACCTGAGCACACCTGTCGTCATTACTTGCCTGATTACTGCCATACCTGTCAACAAAAACAGGCACTTTCATCATAGTCATCAATTTGGTGCTGTTGATTACCTTGTGAAAGGGCATGATTCATCATTCTATATTAATGAATTATGGGCAGGTGGCCTGCTACTGAATTAATTGTCTGTCTGTCTGTCTGTCTGTCCTTCCATCTGAAGAGCTAGGAATAAGAAAATACCTGAGACAATGACTTTTTTGACACCTTATTGTTTGTTTGTTGTTTTACGCCGCACTCAGCAATATTCTAGCTATATGACGGCGGTCTGTAAATAATGGAGTCTGGACCAGACAATCCAGTGATTGATATCATCCAGCATCGATCCACGCAATACGATGACATGCATAGACCAAGTCAGCGAGTCTGACCACCCAATCCCATTAGTCACCTCTTACGGCAAGCTGAATTGGCTTAAGGCCATTCTATTCTAACGTGGATCTTCACGGGTTATATGCCATCTGATGTCACATGCTCCATTTCCTCCGTTCAGGGAGGTGGTGAAAGGGGGTTTTACGTCGCGGCCAAGATCCTCTGTTCAGTGAGGTGGTGAAAGGGGGTTTAACGTCGCGGCCAAGATCCTCTGTTCAGTAGATTGCTAGGGTGGGTGAGGGAGGGGACAAGTATTTCAGTTACATCCCGGTGTGTTGACTTGATGTGGGGGGAATGTCCCCAGTGACGTAGGTCACCACTTTGGGGGGACCCACAAGCAGTGCTGACAAACCAAGAATTATAAGCAGGGGAAATCTGGGATTCTTACCCACAATCATAGGATTCTTGTGTGCCTACGGGATGCAACTTAAGAGACGAGGGAAGGTCATCTTGGAGTTAGTCCTGATTTTAGCCAAGCATTCATTTTAAATACCATACAAAATAGTGAAGTATTAACTAGCAGTGGTAGTTATATGTATACATATTTTCATTCTACTACATCCACTGCATCTTTCTCTTTGACCCCAGACTCATGCAAAAGTGCCTTTGAGCAGACCCAATCTGGAAATTGGCGCTATATAAATTTATTATTATTATTATTATTTTTATTTTTATTGTCTAAATCTATCAACGGGCTACTGAAGGATAGATGTCACATAGTCATTGATGATAATAATCAACTATTACACCCATGAGTTGGTCTTGATGCTGATACGGGGGAGCCTGTGGTGCTCAATTGGCTGTACAGACTTGCCTCCCTTTGACATGCCAGGAACCTAGGATTGTGGATTCACATCCTAGCTTTGCCCTGATAATGTTTTTAGGTCTGTCAGCACGATGTCTGTGAGTGTGGGTTTCACCAAAGTGCTATGCATTTTCACTTGATGTTCGTGCTATTATTTGCTGAGCTTACATGACAAAACAGAATTTTATTAGATTAGGGCTTTGGACAAGTGGCTAAAGTCTCAGGCTGCAGCAATAAACATTGTTTACTCTATTTACATTACACAGGGTTAACCAACGGCAGAATATCAGGTTCTTTCTCGTAAAAATTGCATGCAATCTCACTAACATATAAGAACGATTCAATAGATTCAATTTTTTTCACAAGATCAAACCTGCTGATCTCAACCCCAAAGTTTGGTCCAATTTTTTCTATCCACAACCGTATTATCCATTTGATTCTCTCAGACTGCCTCCCACGTGGAACTCCAATCTAGCCCTACAGAGTGCAGTGCTTGTGGCTAGCACAGACATGTTTGCTTGCTTGAATGAAAGATTCCAAAATGACGCCAGGCACTTGCCAAATGTGATAGTCTTGAAGGTAATGTCTAGGTTTCACCCACTTTGTGTAACAGCTCTTCACATTAGTCCAAAGACAGACTCACTGCTCCCCTGTTCTAAGAATAGCAAAGTGAATCTTTGCAATGTACCAATGGATGCTGGCCTCATGAAAGACGGGTCATCTTTAACATCGTAACCACCCTCCCACGCAGACAGGGACTAGCATCCTCTGCAGCAGGCAATAAAAACACTTGGCTCCATCCACATTTGCTATCTAGTTATGGAGACGAACACAAATACTGATACCAACTTAGGCCACTGGTATGAAGATTGATTTTATAATTGCACTTGTTTAAAAGCCTGTTACCATTTTGAGAGCTGCATATAGACAAAATGCATTAAAGTTAGACTAAAATGTCCAATTCACAGGGTTTTAGTGTGTGTTGGGGAATGTAACATTGTGGAACTTTATTCAATTAAGTGTGAGATATAGCATTTTTTAAATAACTTCAGCTTTCATGCTCTAAACAATTCACAGGAAATTGACCAAGATGAAAATAGGATTTCTTAGACAAAGCATTAGAATTTAGAATGTACCATGGTGATTGGATCTTCACGAACAATCAGCAAATCACTGGAATTTCCAAATAAACAGGTCTTTCCACATTACCCTTGGAAGACACACAGGAAGGCCTAATTGGACTGCCATACTTGTAGTGTAACCACTCCTTCTAATCACTAGTACTGTTTACATGCCAGCGAGGCTGAACAAGATACAAGCAGGACCACATTAATATAACATGCTACATTAACATCCGTCACGATGAACATGGTCCAACACAAGATACAAACAGGACTACATTAATATAACATGCTACATTAACATCCGTCACGATGAAGATGGTCCAACACAACATACAAACAGGACCAAATTAATATAACATGCTACATTAACATCCGTCACGATGAAGATGGTCCAACACAACATACAAACAGGACTACATTAATATAACATGCTACATTAACATCCGTCACGATGAACATGGTCCAACACAAGATACAAACAGGACTACATTAATATAACATGCTACATTAACATCCGTCACGATGAACATGGTCCAACACAACATACAAACAGGACTACATTAATATAACATGCTACATTAACATCCGTCACGATGAAGATGGTCCAACACAAGATACAAACAGGACTACATTAATATAACATGCTACATTAACATCCGTCACGATGAAGATGGTCCAACACAAGATACAAACAGGACTACATTAATATATCATGCTACATTAACATCCGTCACGATGAAGATGGTCCAACACAACATACAAACAGGACTACATTAATATAACATGCTACATTAACATCCGTCACGATGAACATGGTCCAACACAAGATACAAACAGGACTACATTAATATAACATGCTACATTAACATCCGTCACGATGAACATGGTCCAACACAAGATACAAACAGGACTACATTAATATAACATGCTACATTAACATCCGTCACAATGAACATGGTCCAACACAACATGGTTTAGCTTAATACAGCTTGGACGGGTTGTTTTAGAAATGTCATCTTCGTGTTTACATCTTACAAAAGAAAACAAGTAACAAATTCATCAATATAAAATCTGCTTGTACTTCTGTAAGCCAGGACAAATGTCATTTTTATAGTGCTAGCCCACTGAGATACCATGATGCAGTTTGACATGAATAATCACTCAGACACAGTATACTGACGCCGAGCTGGTCAGCCCTGGTTTTTATCCCCTTAATGTCAAGCTCCAGGCAGGGTAACAACAAGTACCATCTTTTAAAATGTTTTTGCTATGTCTAATTTGCTAAGTCCTGGGCATCAACCCCCGACCTTCCACATCCTGGGCAGCCACCCCATCCACTTGACCACGGTCACAATTCAGCCCCAAGTCTGCTGCAAATGCCAGTAAATATTCCAACACTGGAATTACAAATTTTTCAACTCATGCTCCATAGTAATACCTAATGATATGGCTTTGTAGAGTTGACTTGTGTTTTGTTTGTTCAAACTAGTATTTTGATTGTTTGTCTGCTTGGTGTTTAACGCCACACTAAGCAATATTCCAGCTTTATGACGCTGGTCTGAAAATAATCGACCAGACAATCCCGTGATTGACATCCACGCAATTCGAATACGATGACATGCATCAACCAAGTCAGAGAGCCTGACCACCCGATCCTGTTAGTCGCCTCTTACAACATGCTTAGTCACATTTAACGGCAAGCATGGGTCACTCAATAGTTGTCATCTTCACTGCCAACATATCTAATAGTTGTGAGGTAAACACTATCCTTAGCACTAATGCAGCTGCGCATGTGCAAGGCACAATAACATCACTTCTTTCCTCCAAAAGCCCTCATCATATATTGGGGAGGTGGGAGGGACTAATTCCTGATGTGATAGACTTAGTAATCTTAGAATTATTTCTGATGTTCCCTCTGGGATGTTGCTCGTCACTTCCCGTGGCCTGTCCAATGTTACATTCCATACCAATGTGTAGAAACTTTATATCACCTTGTGCTAGCCAGACGTTAGCCAGCGATCTGCCCATACCTGACGTCAGTAGAAAAAAACTCAAAGGCCAAGTCTCCTTGTGTTGTTGTGGAATCATCAGCCCAACCTTCCCAGAAGAAAAGGGATGGCAGGGTGAGGAAATATGAGAGGTATACCAGGTTACCATCACCTAGGCTCCCACACCAGGTCTGTGTAGAGGTCGTGTTGTGGGGAAGGAAATATGAGAGGTATACTAGGTTAACACCAGCTAGGCTCCCACACCAGGTCTGTGTAGAGGTCTGTGTTCTGCTTAATCTGGGATTTGTCCTGATTGTCCTTGACGTAGAGATGTAGTCTTACTAACTATAGATGGGTAAACCTAATGTCAGGGGTGTTAATCTCAGTAAAAGCCATGGAGCGATTGATATGCTGATTTGGAGAATGTTGATCTGAAACCTCTGCCCGTTGACCGCAAATCATCGAAAGGGATCCGCCTCTGTGGATGCCTCTGCCTCTGCCTCGTGGCGTGAAGTACTGATGGCTCTTGATTAAGGTGGCCTCGGATCATGAAGATCTACCTTTCCCAGCTGGGGAACGTGAGGAGTCACGCCCCAATGTCACCTGTCTTCCCTTGTGAGGATCTCGCTGAACTTCATAATCAGCAGTGAGTTTCTGCATCCTGAAGCATCCGATGGTGGAGTTCTGGAACATCTGGGTGGCAGACGGGGAAATCTCTTCCAGTATGGAGTCCAGTCTGCTGTTGAAGAACTGTCGGGCTGTGCTGGGCTGTGACAGCATTCTCTTCCATAGCAGCTCACGAATATTCGGTAATAGGAATAATCTGCTGTTTGAGATGGTTGTGCTATGTGAGAAGAAACTGGGCACTTGAGATGATTGGAGATCCTCTGGCATCTTGAGGACATGGTCTAAAGGGCTGTGGATGAAACCCAACTGTCTCGGGCTCACGTTGACTCCAAGGTCCAAGGGTTGACATGCATGCTGATCCATGGGGTAGATGACATGTCTGATACCGGCAGCAAACCAAGCCATGTAGCTACTGTTGGTGCTTGTTAACAGCATCAAGGCCCTGGAATGTTGCAATCTCCACTTGCATCATGGGAGACAGCACACTCATAGTGTCATGATAGTCTTAGTCGATGGCGGGATGGGACTTGTCAGCGTTCTTGCTGTTCAGAAGAAGGCTGAATCTATTGCTGGCGTTGGAAGCGTTCAGTGACATAAGCCTCTTAATGATGTTCTCAGTATAGGACAGGAAAGACTGTGTGTTGAACTTCTCTGACTAATTTACTGGTTCTTCATAACCCACACTCTCTATCCATGATTTGGTTGACTTCTCCTCCTTGTTGGTAAGGTGCAATATAATTCTTGTATAATATATTTGACTGTATAAGGTCTTTGAAAAGCATTTAGAATTTATACACATGAGGAAGAGAATTTATGGATGTCAACTTCTTTATTTTGAGTAACACAACTTTTCAGAGTATATGCTTACTCCTTCATCAGGTGAATTTTTTTTTTTTTCTAGTTTCTTTTCTCTCTCTTTTTCATTAACAGGATAGTCAAATACCTGGCACACTAATGAATATAGCCACCAGTGTCAAGTATGACAAAATGGATGAAAATATTTACCTTTTTACTACTAATTTTCACTACTAATTAGTGTTTGGTGTAACAGCCATTAAAGTATACATTTAAGGTATGAATCTATATTTTTTACTTCGTGTGCAACTGTGATTGATACTTGTATCAGGAAGTAAAATATCGCAATCCAACAATGCATCAGTGTATCATCCCAGCACTATTGGGGACACAAAGCAAAGGCTTCACACATTGTACCCACGCTGGGGTTGCAATCAGATCCTGGACGGGCTTACATAACAGCCAAAACGTTCTAACTACACCTTCATCAACACACGAAGATGAATGTGTTTGCTGCCTAAAGTAATTACAACCATATATACACGTTTTGAGAAACGAACACTGGAGTAACTGGATGGGAAAGACCAAACATTTGTCCAGTCAGTTGCTAAGTAGTCTGATATACATTGATAATGTAAATAAAAGTCCACTTCCTTGTGTGTGTGTGTGTGTGTGTGTGTGTGTGTTTTTGTGTGTGTGTGTGCCTCTAAATAATCAAATCTGGACAAGACAATACACGGGTTATGGCTGGTTGGTTGGTATGTTGTTTAATGCCGCACTCAGCAATATTCCAGCTATATGACGGCGGTCTGTAAAATAATCGAGTCTGGACCAGACAATCCAGTGATTAATATCATGAGCATCGATCCATGCAATTGGGACCGATGACATGTATAAACCAAGTCAGCGAGCCTGACCACCCGATCCCGTTAGTCGCCTTTTACGACAAGCATAGTCGCCTTTTTACGGCAAACATGGGTTGCTGAAGACCTATTTTACCCCAGATCTTCACTGGTCTCATGGGTTATGAGCAATGACCCATGCTGTTGGTGTACAATGACACGCTGTCAACCAAGTGACCGAGTCTGACCGCCTGCTCACCACAAACAGCTGCAAGATGCTGATGTCGAGTATGCAACAATCTTTCACTCACTGACCACCAGATCCATTAACTGACCACTGATGACCACAGGTGGCAGGGGACCTATTCTCACCACTGATGACTACAGATGGCAGGGGACCTATTCTCACCACTGATGATCACAGGTGGCAGGGGACCTATTCTCACCACTGATGACCACAGGTGGCAGGGGACCTATTCTCACCACTGATGATCACAGGTGGCAGGGGACCTATTCTCACCGCTGATGATCACAGATGGCAGGGGACCTATTCTCACCACTGATGATCACAGGTGGCAGGGGACCTATTCTCACCACTGATGATCACAGGTGGCAGGGGACCTATTCTCACCGCTGATGATCACAGGTGGCAGGGGACCTATTCTCACCACTGATGATCACGGGTGGCAGGGGACCTATTCTCACCGCTGATGATCACAGGTGGCAGGGGACCTATTCTCACCACTGATGACCACAGGTGGCAGGGGACCTATTCTCACCACTGATGACCACAGGTGGCAGGGGACCTATTCTCACCACTGATGACCACAGGTGGCAGGGGACCTATTCTCACCACTGATGATCACAGGTGGCAGGGGACCTATTCTCACCGCTGATGATCACTGATGACCACAGGTGGCAGGGGACCTATTCTCACCGCTGATGATCACAGGTGGCAGGGGACCTATTCTCACCGCTGATGATCACAGATGGCAGGGGACCTATTCTCACCGCTGATGACCACAGGTGGCAGGGGACCTATTCTCACCACTGATGATCACAGGTGGCAGGGGACCTATTCTCACCACTGATGATCACAGGTGGCAGGGGACCTATTCTTACCACTGATGACCACAGATGGCAGGGGACCTATTCTCACCACTGATGATCACAGGTGGCAGGGGACCTATTCTCACCACTGATGATCACAGGTGGCAGGGGACCTATTCTCACCACTGATGATCACAGGTGGCAGGGGACCTATTCTCACCACTGATGATCACAGGTGGCAGGGGACCTATTCTCACCACTGATGACCACAGGTGGCAGGGGACCTATTCTCACCACTGATGACCACAGGTGGCAGGGGACCTATTCTCACCACTGATGATCACAGGTGGCAGGGGACCTATTCTCACCACTGATGATCACAGGTGGCAGGGGACCTATTCTCACCACTGATGACCACAGGTGGCAGGGGACCTATTCTCACCACTGATGACCACAGGTGGCAGGGGACATGATAACCACAGGTGGCAGGGGACCTTTTCTCACCACTGACCACAGATGGCAGGGGACCTATTCTCACCACTGATGATCACAGGTGGCAGGGGACATATTCTCACCACTGATGATCACAGGTGGCAGGGGACCTATTCTCACCACTGATGACCACAGGTGGCAGGGGACCTGATAACCACAGGTGGCAGGGGACCTATTCTCACCACTGACCACAGATGGCAGGGGACCTATTCTCACCACTGATGATCACAGGTGGCAGGGGACCTATTCTCACCGCTGATGATCACAGGTGGCAGGGGACATATTCTCACCACTGATGATCACAGGTGGCAGGGGACCTGATGACCACAGGTGGCAGGGGACCTATTCTCACCACTGACCACAGATGGCAGGGGACCTATTCTCACCACTAGAAACTGACTAGTTCACAAGAAACATTACTCCTTCAAGTACTTTCTGGATTAAAGGATCATTTCACCCACAGAAAACCAAAGAATTTTAATAATCTTTGGACATGAATCAACTGAATCAAAGAGGTCGTGACAGCATACGGAGTGCCAAAAACGATGCACATACAGCAACTTCAGGTCACTATTCCGAAGCCAAAATCTAGGACTTCTTTTGATGAAGTAAGCATAGCTGAAGACAGCCCATGTGTAAAGACTCCATCTACTGAAAAGGGTGTTTGGGCCAGCAGACTCCCAGTCTGTGGCACAACTGATGTTCTGACAAAAAGCTTTCACTTTTATCATTTCCAAAGACAAAAGTGAAGAACAGCAACAATGAGTGACGGCCACTGGCATCATGTACATTTGGCTGAGATGACTGACACACCACTGACAAATATTTCTGGTCGCTTACCTTCACTTGACTGTCTACAGCCCCAGAGAACACCCTTCCCTTGGAGATGGCTAGACAGGCCACACTGCCCTGGTGTCTGACCAGTGTCTGAGTACAGATCATGTTCTCCATACTCCATACCTGAAACACAGAACACAAGAAGTGACATGACAATACACACTGCCCTGGTGTCTGACTAGTGTCTGAGTACAGATCATGTACTCCATGCCTGAAACACAGAACACAAGAAGTGACACGACAATACACACTGCCCTGGTGTCTGACTAGTGTCTGAGTACAGATCATGTTCTCCATACTCCATACCTGAAACACAGAACACAAGAAGTGACACGACAATACACACTGCCCTGGTGTCTGACTAGTGTCTGAGTACAGATCATGTTCTCCATACTCCATACCTGAAACACAGAACATATATGCTATGCAACACAATTACAGATTCCCTGTTATGATTGGATGTATGTAAAACGTTTAAAAAATGTGTTAGTAAAAATATTTCTCAAGTGAAAATGGACAAGAAGACAGTTGAGAAAAAAATACACAAAGACAGTAGTTGTCATGAAAGGAATGTTTGCAAGCTGATCACACCATTTTCCAAGAGAACAAATTGAAGATGCAAGCTCATTTCAAAACTTTCTTCTATGGGTGGAGCCAATCAACTTGCAGTAACTCTAATCCTTACAAGGTAGGTAGTCTGAGGCTTAGTCTCTGAAAATATATAATTTCGGTCCAGGTTCTAACACTTGCACTTACTTGAAAACGGGTTAATTCTTTATTTCAGTATAAAGGCCATAGGCCCACGTACAAATACTCATTGAAAAATACAGTATGAGGCAGATGACAGAGGGTGTTAAGTGACAGTATTTCGGATTGCAAGTGCTTCCAGTATATACTTAACACAATTAGTTACAATACTAGTGCGGTTACAAGATAATAGTGTAATATATTTAAATAAAGTAGGATTGGAAGAGTAATAAATAGGTAAATACTTATTTCTTAAATATTTGTAACATGGGCAGACAAGCATAAAATGAAACTCATCTTCAATTTCCTGTAAATTACAAAATCTGCACTGCCTATTACAGTACTCTATACCGCATCTTCTACCTAAATTTACCATCAATGGCAACTCGCCAACTCTTAACAAACAAAACATACGTCTATAATGACGGCTTGTGATTTCACAGAGATACTTTTCAACTGTTAGCAATGACTTATATTCCTTATACATTGATAATTTACGTCCTGTTGGTTAGTCTTTTAGCGTTTGAATAAATGCATTAATAAAGAGGGTCTCATTACCAACTTCCTGCGAAATCCACACGTGGCCAAATCCATAACTGCATAATAATCTTTTGACACAAGTTGCCCATGTATTGCGATTTAACTTCATCTAAAAATTTCAGTATTAAATAACATTGCTTAGGGTATCTATAACTGGGTAAAGATAACAATTTCAACCAATATTTAATACATCTCTTGTGATAATCAATAAATAATCCATATCTACCACATTCGCCACGGTCAGCAACATTTGTAACATGACTTCAAGCGGGTTAGAACCTACACGGAAACATCGCTCCTAATAGTAATAAAGAAGTTGTTCATCCATATAAATCTTTTCCTTACTTATCAAACTAATTTGTTTGATATTTTAAGAAAGTGAAGGATTTCCTGTGTGAGGTTAAGCTGTGAGAACAACTAAGATCACTGCAATTAGTTTCTTGATTTAGAGAGGGAATTTTCTCCAAAAGATTAACTTCACTGTCAATTTTTCAGTCAACATTAAAAAAAAGGGCTTATCCCTGATTTGGAACCAGAGGCAGTACAACCAGAAGGACTGTAATTCTTGGTCTTTACATCTTCAATATCAGGGCATTGTGGAAATAACTAACTTATGTCAATCCTCCATTATTCTTTGTCAGCTACAACAAACAGGTAAGCACTGTATGCTAGATATACCAATCACCGACATGTGCTTCACTATCATAGTCCTATGCCTTTAACTATCCCCTACAGTCAACTGGAGTGACAGGTGAGGTGAGGTGAATTTGGGTATAACGTCGCGTCCAAGATTATTGCACTTATATAGCGACATGTGTGTGGCTGCTTGTACTAGTCCGGACTCAGATGCCGATTCATAGTGCTAGCTTACTGAGATACCATGCCACAGTTTAACATGAATACCCCACTCAGACACAGTATACTGACTCCGAGCCGACCAGTCCTTGTTTTAGTCCCTTAATGCCGAGCGCCAGACAGGGTAACAACAAGTACCATCTTTTAACGTCTTTTGGTATGACGTGGCCGGGTATTGAACCCCAGACCTTCCACTCTCCGAGCAGACGCTCTACCACTAGACCACAGAGGCAGTCGCCATGATAAGCCACACACGCGGTCTCCTGTCTATCACTGTATTGCAGTTCTTGGACAAATCAGATTAAAATTGGATTAATCACGGGAACAAGGACATCATTGTAAAGCCAAGTATACATCTATTATTGTTTTCCACGTTTGCAAAAGATGAAAATAAGAAATTAATTTCCTATAAAACTATCCAAATAGCTATCTGTCATGGTAACCTCAAATCCTAGCTTATTGGTTTGAAAAATTGTATAAAAAATGTAATCATCAGAAACACACAGGCAAAATGGCTGTCTACCAGGGTCAGCCCTGTTGCATTGACTACTGTAATGTACCTAATGCAAGCACAACCCAAAGGGAGGTTGGGGCGCGGTGGGGTAGCCTAGGGGTTAAAGTGTTTGCTCTTCACGCCGAAGACCCGGGTTCGACTCCCCCCATGGACACAATGTGTGAAGCCCATTTCTGGTGTCCCCCACCGTGATATTGCTGGAATATTGCTAAAAGCGGCGTAAAACCATACTCGCTCAGAAACTGAGGGTAAAATCTGAGTGACCCTTGTTCTGATGGATGAAGAGATGAATTTATATCTGATCACTTTTCACGGACATCAGTGTCAGGTTTGTGTCACACATAGAAGCAAAGGCATTTATCACACAACAACAAAATCCAATAAACAATGTAATGTAGCCAGGTTCTCATACTTTTTTTAGGTAGAGTCCTGTCCGGGATTCGAATCCCAACTTCCAGAGTGATCAGGTAATCGCCAGGACACAAAGTCAGTGATCTAACCCACTCAGCCACCGAGGCTTCCACTAAGAAATGCCTACCATACTATTCAGTTTAGTAGTGAATACATATCCATGCAGTCTTGACATTGTGTCAAGCAGACACCCTTTACAAGAAGCGACAATAATTATACCGGTACTATAAGCCAAAGTCCTTCAAAGTATCAATATATGTCACACTGCTTACATTCGAAAGACCCCCATGAAGGTCTTCAGCAACCAATGCTTGTTGTAAGAGGCGACTAACAGGATCGGGTTATCATGCTCGCTGACTTGGTTGATGCAGGTCATCATATCCCAATAATGTAGATCGATGCTCATGATGTCAATCACTTTATTGACTTGATTATTTATCTTTCTTTGAAATGTTAGTGTTTGGGCCCCTATGTTGCTGTCTAAGAGTCCGGAGTTTTTTTTTAAGATTTGGGCTTGAAGTATTGCATTAACTGACAAAGAAAATAATTCTTGTCACATATCTTAATCAATGAAATATCAAATAAATTAGAAGTATCTATGACGTTGAATATCATATTGCACGTAGAAATAACGACTTCTCTGCCTTTAATAGAAAATGGGCTTTGTTTACTCAAACTGCAAAATAACTTATTCACTTGATGTTTGCAACATAATTTGATGTACCATAAATACCGCATCTTCTTAATTGTATACATAAATATGCCTTCATCTGTACCATGATGTGGATTATGCCCTAGGCCTCCTCTGTACCATATCCTTTTGAGAAGTACCTGTATTCATAAAGCTGTATTGCTTTTCGAGTGCATATGTATCCTGTGTATAGACTGAATAAAAATCTAAAAAAAAAAAAATATCAAATAAATTTGTATGTTTTTTCATTTGGTTAATGGTGACAAATAAAGTGACAATTGCTACACCAGAATACAGTGTCACCTTAAATGGGGGATTTCGCGTAAACAGGCATAAACTTTTCAACCCTGGCTTCAAAACAACTTGAATCAATCAAATTAAATGTAATAACTACACCCATGGGTGATAATCCCTCCAGTCTGCTAATTACTTGACAACTAATGACACATCTCCGTGACATCATGAACTTGTCCTGACAATGACCACCCCTCCTCCTGTCAATCAAAGTCCTCATCTACCGTCTCCCTGATAACTAACAACACACAATACCAACCACAGTCAGCAATACATGATCAATAATACAAACCCGCCCACCTCCGCCAATCCATGACTTTCTAACTACTATGTACCTGACAACTACTAATACATGTAACATCAAACCTGAGATGATCACTGCAATGAACCCTCCCCCCCCCCCCCCTATTGCCAATCAATGAACGGCGCTACCGTATACCTGACCACTGATAACACTTCAACTGGCTTGAAACAGCGTGTCTGTGGTCATGTGTTCCTGGGGGTATTTAAGGGCTCTGTGGAGGGTCGGAAAGGAGAGCGAGGGTCAGGACACGACGGACAGGTTGACATATCCGGAAAGGAAGGAAAAGGACCGTTGGAATTCCGGATATGATGAGGATATCTTCGCTTCAACTGTCACTAATTGTTCTCGTGTGTATTATTGTGTCTTTGCATGGTAAGTACAAGCTTTGTAACCTTCATGATCAATACTGTCAATAGAAAGGCAAAAATACAAAAAGAAATGTGAAAGAAAGATGTTGTAAAAAGATTTTAGAACACATGAGGATTACTTAATCAGAAGTTCAAATAACTATGAGCAGTCTTAAATCTATAGTTTTCAGAATCACTTTCAAGCTGTCCTTAGTCATTAAGAAGCATGTATCTATTGTCAAATTCTAACAGGCAAATGACACTGCAAAACCTAACTAGAACTCCCACAAAAATGATTTTACTTATCATTCAGCAAGTGGTACAATCCGAGTGTAACCAGTCTCCACCATGGGGTTGAGCTACCTTAAACTGATACCTTGGTCAACTTTTAGAACATAATTTACATGAAAAGCAAGCTTCTTCAAGTGGCATGTACCGGGTCATACTGATTCAAGAATGAAATATGTCATAGTGTTAGTTTAATGTTTGTGTAAAATGATGTTCAAGCAGTACCTCCCTTTATACTGAATTGTATTATGAGATTTACATCTCGCAAACTGTCACTGCCTGGAAACAAGGAGATTATTACAAAGGATAATTAAAGTTTGCTTACTCCGACAGAACTTTTCGGTGTTCAAAAGTTCAACTCCGTAATTCCTCAAGATGCACACCCTATCCCCACAGAAACATAACACTGACATCTTCAAAGTGATTGTTATGTGTAGTGACGCTTACTTCACATTGAGTGGTAGCATGGTTGCTATTATTTATTGAATTGAACTGCAAAGATGATATTTGTCATTTTGAAATTTTCCAGAACTGTTAAACCCAAGCCCCAAACCTTAAGAAAGTGAGATTTTTTCTACTCCTAAAATAGTTAAGCCGGAACATTGCTTATCTCTAAACACAAGAATCTTTAAAACAGCAAGGAGGCCCAAAGGATGAATCTTTGAAGGCAAGCAAGATCAATGCCGTTAATCTGCGAGACAGCTGGCTCCTGAGCCGAGCCAACCTGATGCATCTCACCAGTCAGAGCGTGCATGCTGAGCAATGTCTAAATTGTAGGAATAGTCATTACTGCTGCAGTAAAGATCCTTTCACTCGGGGACAAACTCAAGTTTTTACAGGCTATCAACATAAAACATCTATCAAAATTTAAAAAAAATCAAATTAAAAGCTGATGAGTCACACAAACTATCCACACTTTCAAACTTTTCATTCAATTCATCAATCATTTCTCAGTGGTATGTAAGACAATATAAATATACATATGTGACCGACTGTGACAATACTTGTCTCTCTGATCTGTCCAAAATCAATTCCTTAATTGCAATGAACCGGACTGCTAAAGTTGGCAAATTGACATGAAAGTGGTGTCCATATCATGGAATTGACATGAAAGTGGTGTCCATATCACGTAATTGACATGCAAGCAGTGTGTGCATCACGTAATTGATATAATTTCTGCTGTGACGGCATATCACTTCCGGCTTACAACTGCAGTAACCAGGCCAACCCGACAGATTCAGTTCTTGGAATCGTTCTTTCCCCCTCCGACACAGAAAATGATCATTCATTAGGAACTATTTATTCCATCTCCCAGATCCCAACTTGATAAAATAGAGATGCCTTATTGATCCAAGCTCTTGCTCCTCAAAGATCTGTTCAATCCAAGAAATGAGTCAAATGTAACAGTAAAACTTCTGATGCTCCTGTGGGAATATTGTTAAAATGATGAAAAGTTTGTCCACTCACTATCTCACTCACTATCTCACTCACTCACATACTATCTCACTCACTCGCTCACTCACTATCTCTCTCACTCACTCACTATCTCACTCACTATCTCTCTCACTCACTCACTCACTCACTCACTATCTCACTCACTATCTCACTCACTCACTATCTCTCACTCACTCACTCACTATCTCTCACTCACTCACTATCTCACTCACTCACTCACTATCTCTCTCACTCAATCACTCACTCACTATCTCTCTCACTCACTCACTATCTCACTCACTCACTCACTCACTATCTCACTCACTCACTATCTCACTCACTCACTATCTCGCTCACTCACTCACTATCTCGCTCACTCACTCACTCACTCCAACTTTTGACATGGTGCAAATTCAGTATAATGGGGTGTTATTTGGGTAAACATAATTTTCCTCCCCTGCCTGTACAGTACCAGTGCAACTTCCTGAAAACATCCGGCTGCATCAACTACATCAAGAATAATTAAGAAAAGAACAAACTTCAGCAGCTTTCTGTTTGTCACTCACAAACAACATTCTGTCCACTGGTCTGGTACTACATTGTTCCAAATATATGAGTCGGTCATAAAGTGTTCATTTAAATATCCAACCTTTACAAGCCTGGATAGATAAAGGAATTTTTTCATGGCAATCTTTACGAGTCATTGAGTCAGTGTTCCTTTAAATAGTCAATCTATAGGAGTAGGTGTTAATAGTTCTTTATACACTGTTTACAAATCGGTGATAACACGTCTTGATCGTGTCAAATTATGAAACATGGTTTCAGATTACTTCATGAAACATCGAAGGTCATGCAGTCAGTTAAAGGGCAAGAAAAGTGAAAAAAAGAATTGTGATTTTGTTCTGAATATCAATTGTCCCAGATATAATAAGTCAATTCCTGAGAGAAAAAACAAAATAATATTCGTAGAAAGTATTTCAATGTCCAAGTAAAAGTGATGAAATCACACACTCAGTGATCAGATTCCCAAACAAAACAATTTGGGGGCGTGGCCTAAAGCTATGAGTGCAACAGTGCAGCGATGCACGACAAATGTTCTCACTGGCTGATAACAATAGGTGGGGGACAAGTAGGAAGACTCCCAATAAACTACCAGGCAAACAGGGCGCCGGCCTAATCATTAAAATTGTGCAGAGCATCGAGTAGCAGGAACCTCTTTTACTGTATTTTCTTGAGTATAGTACGCACCCAATTATCATGCGTACCCAAGTATAATGCACACCCTCCTCTAGCGGATCCAGTATTTTGGAGAAAAAAAATGAATTTTATGCGCAGAAAAAAATTACACCGTGACCCTTCAGCAAATTCTGGTAAACAAACGGGTGATAAGAAACTTGGTCAGTACAAACTTGAAATTTGAGATTTTAAAATCACCAGACATGTTGATTTACCGTTCAAATTGTATTTTCTGTTCTGCTAGGCATTGTTTTACATGCAGGGATTAAGTTTACCTTGTGTATTTTCTCATAAACTAAGCCGGAAACAGCTATCAGCTGTAGACATGTTTTCTTGGAATCAATCGATGATTCGGTTAAAACTTACCCAATGATATAACTTTAAAGGATTTTGATGCAGGGATTGGGATTTTTTTTATCTGAAACTATATTTTATCAAGAATAATATATTCCAATATCTTGTTATTTTAGTTGTAGCTTTAACCAAAAAAATCTAAAATAATAACCCTAAGCGTAGCATTTCGGTGCAGCTGATCGTTATTGCCGGTTATTTTTTTTCACATGTAACAATTTCACCAGTCACCGTCGAGGCTTCAGCGCACGTGGTCACGAGAACTAAATGTTGACATAGGTATAGGTACATAAATCTGACTCCAGTGGAAGTGGTCCAGAACCATCATTACCTATACTACTAATCGTCAAACTACAACAGATATGACATTTAACAAGTCAAAGTATGGCATTTATGACATAAGAAACCACTCTCTGTCAACTAAAGTTTGTTTCAAGGCGTTTATAGCGGTAATCTGACCTTGGTTGCTGTTTATAACAGTAAGTTGTGAGATCTTCCGATCACTTCACACGATTTCGCCGAAATTAATTAAGACAATATTAAAAGAAATTTTGAATATAATTATTGTATTAAGTTTCAAACGTAAACCCAGATATACAATGAACACTTTTTATAACCAGACATGAAGTTACATGATTAATTTGAGTACTTCAGTATGCATTTGTTGACATGGTATTCCAGTGTTACGTGCTCATGGTAGTGTCTTTGTGTTGGGGGAAAGAAACATCAAAACTCATTATGGTGTGTATAATTCACACCCCCTTCTACACAGCTGTGTTTCTTAGGAAAAAAAACTGTGCACTATACTTTAGAAAATAGAGTTACATCCAGGAAGGGGAATCCCCTTACTGGAGGATACTTTTCCTTTGGCAATATCACGGCGGGGGCCACCAGAAAAGGGCTTCACACATTGTACTCATGTCAGGAATCGAACTCGGGTCTAAGCTTGACAGGCAAATGCTTTAACCACTAGGCTACCCGACCTCCCCCTTTAGCGAAGGTATGCACACAAAACACATGGTGACTCCAGTTATTCAGAATCTTCAAGTCAAACTCTATGTAGTAACATCTAATACAAACAAGAGTCATCAGAAGATGTTCCCCCATTCTGGTGCAATTCAGAAATGGAGTTTGGCTACTTATTCCCCCTGTGGGTGCATTGCTATTGGATACCTTCATTTCAATGAAAAAATAAAGCTGTTCAGTATTTTCTAATATCCCAAATCATCAAAAGGCAGTAGTTCACCACTAGACTGATCTGTACAGGAAGTTTCATCTTAAAATGTTCAACAGTTTTGGGGTTCTGCTCCAGATATGAGCACTGCCCTGGTTTTCAGTACAAGTCCAATATGTTGCCATAAAAAGATTAAAAAAAGATTAAAAAAAATATTTAAAAAAACAAAATCCCAAATCACCAAAAGGCTCCAGTTCACCACTAGACTGATCTGTATAGGCAAGTTTCAACAATAAATATTCATCGGTTTAGGACTTAAGCTCGGGAAATGGAAAACGGACAGCGGATGGACAGACATGCTGATCTCTATGTACCCCCGTTTTGATAAATGTTAATCTATATAGAATTTTTCTATGTACACCATTATTATGTTTAAAATGTTGAATCTGTGTACAAAACACGATTATATTTGCATCCCTCGTACCCCACTGCTGAGTCCTTGGTACAGCAGCCTCCAGTCATCAAGTCACAGAGCCTGTTCACCATCTTTGAGTCAGCTACGATGACAAGCAGGAGGCACTGACCCAGAATCCCCAAGGGGTGGGGAAGTTGAGAAAGAGGACTGATTTTGGTTACACTGCGGACAATCCTATCTGCACTTGAGCATACACTTGACCTAAGGACTGGTTGCTAGACAAGTAGCCTTATTAGAGTCATTACCTGTTTAGGTAATCTTTTTGACACAAATAGAAAACACAGTCAAGTCGAGCAAATTATCACTTTGAATAGGTCAACCAATGCAGACATAGATCGCGACGTATGCATTCAGGTGATGTGGCAAAACTCTCCAGTTTCCCAGCAATCACTTCCTTAAATAGCTACCAGGCTGGCCAGAAATACATCTCACAGAACTGTACAGTAGGCCATTGGTTAGGAATTAACATAGGGTGGCAAGGTATTTTTCTGGCTATGATTGAATCTGCTATAATAATGAAGTCACAAAACCCTTTCCACAATCAGGAGAAATCTTTGCAAAAGTCGAGTCGTTTGTCCAATCCCGACTACATCGTGAACATGTGTTCACGAATCACCATCAAATTGTGATGATACCAGGTGTTCGCAAAAATGATGTGTTACCTGCCCCTCTGTTTGCACATTTCACCCACACATGCAAAGGCATGTCAATTGTTTACCTGGTAATACATTGTATACATATATTGTCTTTACAGTGTGGAGGTTTGTTACTTGGTAGATTTAACTTCAATATAGTCTTCAATTTAACAATGAAACCTCACTCACAATGTTGTGTGATAGTTTGATGGACATAGCACTAATGTAAGCTAAAGTGTAAGTCGTTTTCTGTCGGATAAATATACTCAAACAGCTTAATGTGACAGAAAAGCCAAAACTACTGCAGGTGACAAGCATGGGTATGGTGCCGAAAAACATGATTATAACCTGGGCAATTCTGTGATTTGAACCCATCATCATAGGATTCTGGCATAACTAAGGGGCAGAACTCCGCAGAAGTACCTTAGGCAGCTTGCACCCCAAAAGCTGACAAGAACAATCATGTCGTTCAAGTAATATAATTCACATTGGGTGTGTGACCTGGTTTGTAGTGGAGAGGTGAGGTGAAATGGGGCTTAACATCGGGTCCAAGATTATTGCACTCATATAGTGACATGCATGCACGTGTGTGTCGCTGTTTGTACTAGTCCGGAGTACAACAACTCAACTGAAACCAACAACTGAACATAGGTTACTTTGACTACCTTATTAAAAGCTGGAAAAATACATGACTTTTCAGAAATATCGAACAATACCGTATATCGCTGTGTATAAGGCGAGTTTTTCGTACCTAAAATAAGGGGGCTAAGAAGGGGGGTCGTCTTATACACGGAGTCGAAGATCTAACATTTTTTTCCCACTGGCGTCCGATAGCCAGCCCAGCATTTGACAATATAACTTCGCATTTCGTCCTCAATAACTGTTCCAATAACTATTTCCATACATAAACATGATTTGTATCTCTTTCCCTTGAATAAAGTTTAATAATTTCTGCAAATAAAGTTGAAATGACCCTCGCCTCGATGCAGATTGACACGGTAAAACAATCAACATCCGCGAGTAGAGAGCCGGAAGTACCGGTAAGCATTTGCATATTGCACATGTGACCTAACATGTGATAACCGGTGAAGCTGAAATCAATTCCCGCTGTTTTTACAGTTGTATTAACAAGTGTTGGAGACGGTGTGTACAAGTGATTGTGGAATAAACACGCTGAATGTGAAGCAAACATAAGTCTAGTTAGTTACAACATAGTTAATTGGCGATTAATTTACTCACCATTGTCTCTTATATGTTATTACTTCATAAATGAATTTTATTTTACGGGCCCCAATTTGGTGTCGTACCGTGTAAACACAAAATGGCGACGTGTGCTGGAGTTACACACGCGACCTATCGTTGTAGAAAAAAAACAACGCAAGATAAACATATTTTTATTGCATATATAAGGTTTGTGTGCGCACTTGTAATGTGTGCGAAATACGCATCAGTCGGAAAGCCCACGTTAAATCTCCAAAGTAACTAACTAACTTCTGATGTCCGTGTGCGAAATACGCTACAGTCGGAAAGCGCACGTTAATCTTCTATATCAGTCAGACTTGTGATATGTTTCATTCCCGGTCGCCTTATACACGGAGTATAGGATTTTGGGTTGATTTTTAAGGCGTGTACAGGGGGGTCGTCTTATACGTGGGGTCGCCTTATACACAGCGATATACGGTAGTTATCATTGTAAATAATTCTAAGAATACTACCTCGATTACATATCTGCCATAAATCCTGTATTTTGGCTTCAATCTCACAAACTAAAATTTTCAGATTTTAAACAGCTGTCCTCTTCACGGCCAATTACACACAATTAGTTGCCGCCAAGTAGTCACGAAACTACCCGCGCCGTGACGTCACAATGGCGGTGATGTCAAATCTTTCCATCATCTCTTCATTTGTAATAGAGGTAGCTAGTATTCTTAGAATTATTAACAATGATAACTATTGTTTGATAATTCTTACGAAACTTCTACCTCTATTACATATCTGCCAGAATATACCAGTGGGACCCTGTTGGGATCTGCCTCTAGTAACTCCCTGTGTAATTGACAGCAATCTTCTTCTGGAAACCATAATGTACTGATTCTCATCCTACTGAGATAAGTGCCTCTGAAAATCAGAAACTATGTCAATAATCAATCGAATATGTGATATTATCACTAGATTTACTGTCATATTTGCTGATTTTGACCATAATAAATCTTGATTAGTGACCTATAATACTGGCAATTACATCACTTCCAGTTCTGACGTCACTTCCCGTTCTAATGACACTTCTGGTATGTCACTTCATCTTTTTGGTAATGACGTCTCTTCAGGTCTATTTCTATCCCAAAGACATCATTTCCTGATTAGAAGGGCTTTGTTCAGCTATTTCCGATGCTGACGTCACTTCCAGTCAATGGTGATTGATGACATTTAAGGTGCTTCTAATCCATCCTACACCTGATAAGCAGAGTAATCAAAGGGCGTACTTACCCTCTGATACTGCTGGTGTCGGATCCTAGCAGAAAGGAGGTTTTCCTGGCTTTTTTAAGTAAGGTAGCCTTCGCCATGGGTTCATAAGGTTCTGTTAACAGCACTGATAATATCACAGATAGATTCCACTTGGGGAAGATACGAGGGGTCTTAATATCTTCTAGTAGAAAGGAATTCAATAATCTGTTGAGGATGGGATGGTTTCTGATAGATAATCTATCATGTTGAAGTACAGAATGAAGGGCTGATTTGTAACCTTCTATCGTCCCATGTCTGAATTTATTGTCTTGACGTAGATGAAGAAGGAAGTCTGTTATCATATGGATTGATACAGCATTATCAATACTTCCTTGTAGTCTTCTCCACTGGACAAACTTGTCCCATCTGTTGTCATATAAAAGGGAGGATGATGGTCACCACATATTGCCACAGCATCCGAGGCAAGCTGAGAGTAACCGGATGTTTGCTTCTTTGTGCGATAACTTCCAGGCGGTAAGATGTAGGCTGGGCAGATTTTCGTGGAATATGCTTGACCTGGGCTGTCGTAGCGGATCCCGGCGAAGTGGTAACTGTATGGGTTCTAGTCTGGGGAACCATGCCCCGCTGGGCCATACTGGGGCTATCAGTATTATTACGCAATCCGTCTCCTCCACCTTGTGAATGACCTTGCCTAGGAGAGACCATGGTTGGAATGCGTAGCCCAATAGATTCATCAAAACCATCAAAAGAGCGTTGATCTGGTGAGCTCTTGGGTCGGGAACTGGACTGACATAAACTAGGAGTTGGTTGTTTGGCTGTCGGGCCAGTATGTTCAGGTTCCGGGTATATGTCTCGCTTCCATCCGGCAATTAAAGGAGTCAGCCAAGGCAAACAATCGTGTAGTCTCCGTTATCAGGGAGTTGGATCTGGTTCCTCCCTGCTTTTGGATGTATGCCACTACTGTGGTGTTGTCCATGGCTATGAGAACTGATGATAGATGAAGCTGTGTTCTTCATTCCAGGATGGCGTAATATATGGCCTTCATTTCCCTGCAGTTGATATGAAGGTTCTTCTCTTCTGTGTTCCATGATCCCTGGACTGCGAGATCGTCCATATGGGCTCCCCATCCGGAATATGATGTGTCTGTGAATAGATGATGTTCAGGTGTTGGATAAGTCAGAGGGATGCCACTCATCACATGTTCTCTGTGATTCCACAAATGCAGGTCTTGTAGCAAAGTGGGAGGTAACTGAGGCTGGAACTCTAGGCCCTTCCATCGTATAGAGTTTACCCATGTCTGAAGAGGATGTAGCTTGAGCCTTCCTCTGAATGTTATATCATGTAGAGATGTCAAGTTGCCTAGCAGAGACATCCACCGCCTCAGTGACTTACTGGGTTGACTTGAGATTGATTGGATCATCTTTATAGTCTTGTTGAATCGACCCTCTGGAGGACATAGATATCCCCTGTCGAGCTGGAATCTTGCTCCGATGTATATAATGTCTTGGACCGGGGTGATCTCTGACTTGGCTGGGTTGACTAGGGAACCTAGGTAAGTCATAAGCTGGGCCAAGAATATCATGTTCTGATGTAGCTGATTTTTGCCTTGGTCTAACCTCTAAGAAGTCGTCCAGATAACTATGGATTCAAATTGCTGGAGATGGGCAAACTTGATGACTGGTGCTGTTATTCTGGTGAATAGCCAAAGTGCTATTGCTATACGGAAGGGTAGGACCTGGAATTTGTAGCGTCGACCATTGATTGCGAAGCGTAGATATTTCCAAGATGATGGGTGTATGGTGACGTGAAGATATGCATCTGTAAATCTAGGCTGATAAGCCAGTCTCCCCCCAACGTCGACCACAACTTCCGTATAGATTCCATCTGGAATTTGGAGGCGCACCAGATATCTCTTGTTGAGGATCATTAGATCTATTATCATCCTCATATTGGTTGTAACGGTAGCCATGCTGTGGTATGGCTGGTTGCCGTGGACGGCCTGTCCCTGGATACTGCGTGGCTCCCGTATAGTCTTGTTCTCTGGTCTGGTGGTGGCTGGCCAGCACGCTGGCTTGGTGACTGGTCCATGGGTTGGTAAATGGGATCCACGGCGTGGCCCACGGCCTGGCCGTGGTCCATGGGTTGGTAACTGGGATCCACGCCACAGTCAATGGCCTGGCCATGGTCCATGGGTTGGTAACTGGGATCCACGCCGTAGTCAATGGCCTGGCCATGGTCCATGGGTTGGTAACTGGGATCCACGCCGTAGTCAATGGCCTGGACATGGTCCATGGGTTGGTAACTGGGATCAAAGCTGCGGCCAATGGCCTGGCCGATGTTCGTAGGCTGGCCGTGGGGTTCAGCTTGAAGATCTTGTGTAGGCTGGCCCCGGATGAAGATCTTGACGTCTTTGCCAGAGCTACCGTCGTGATCTTGGCGTCCATATCCGACAGCTTAGAATCAAGCATGTCTTTCATCATCTGCTGTTCTCACAGAAGTTGTTGGATGAGGCTCAGGGTGAGAGATGATGTGGTTGCTGGGGAGGGAGGCGCTGGAGTAGAAACAGACTTTTCAGTGATGATTTTATCTACTTTTTTCTTTGCGGCCTATCTCATCTTAGCCTTTGTCGCAGCCTCTGACATCTTGGAGAATATCTCTTCGGATGTGTGGGTGCATTTCTCACATCTCTTCTCCAATGTGCAGGTATTCCCTCTGAGGATCTCCCGTGATCATAAATTGACCACACTTCTTACACCCGTGGGTGGTGGGAGACTGCATGGCGACCTCACAAACCCAACACCAGCTATACTCACGTGCGTGTAGTCTCTTTCAGCAGCACTTTTACTTTAAATAAATATATATGTATTTATATGTCTGTTATCATAGCAATCATATTAGAATAATATTAGGTAAATGTGATCTACTACCAGGCGCTAGCTTGTCACTACTACTATAGTAGGTGTTCACTCTAGCACACACAGGAAAAACGTGATACATCCGCCATTGTGACGTCACAGCGTTGGTAGTTATGAGACTACTTGGCAGCAATTAATTGTGTTTAATTGACAGTAAAGAAGACGTCTGTTGAAAATCGAAAATTTTAGTTAGTGTAATTGAAGCCAAAATACAGGATTTATGGCAGATATGTAATACAGGTAGAAGTTTCGTAAGAATTATGATATATTTACGTAAGCTGCTGTATATAATACTTTAAAGACAGGCTGACATATTCATGACTGACATAACTGTAAAGGGCAACAGTTGCAACTCAACATTGATGAGACAGCCATCTCCCATTACCTTCCCTCATGAACATTGAAACTACCTGGAGAAGGTCTTCAGTTACAAACATGCTATCAGGAATCAGACATGGATTCTTGTGACGCACGTCATGACTTAACACTAAAATAGAAATAAGGCTGGTATTAGCTTTCCTTCATACTGTTACACGTGGCTTAAAAACAAACCTACGCCAATACGTCACATACTGACTTAATATCTGGTGTTGTTCAGTGTAATGGCAATGGAAATGGAACCATTAGAAGAGTGGCAGTCATAATTGGTAAAGGGAATGGATGTAACGTTATCACTAACTGAGGTCATTATCTTCATCAAATGACAATAATGAGGGACAACAGCCTTTGCTAATACCTCTTTACAGATCTATATATTTGGGTGGTCTGTCTGCTGGTAAATAGAATCCCCCAAAGAAGTGAGAACACTTATTTATCAATAACAAGAGGGATAATTATCAATGTCAGGCTATCTCAGCATTAACTACAACAACCTTAAACATGTAATTACTTTTCGTGTTACAGTGAAATTGAAGAGATAAAATTATATGTAGTAGACCACTCAAATAATGATGGAGATGAACTATGAGCTATGAAACTCACAAGACAACTGCTGATTGACTTGGAGATGGCAGTGTGGAATACTGTATTTGTCATATTAAATTTTTTTATTATGCTTAGTTTGTTGTTTAACACTGCACTCAGCAATATTCCATCTGTATGACGGCGGTCTCAAATAATCAAGTCTGGACCAGACAATCCAGTGACTGACATCATGAGCATATATCCACATAGTTGGGATACGATGATATGCATCAACCAAGTCATGAGTCTGACCACCCAATCCTGCCTCCTACAACAAGCATAGTCGCTCTCTAAGGTAGGAGAAGACCTATTCTACCCGGATCTTCACAGGTCACAATGCAAATAACCATACCCAGCTTGTATGTATTATCTAAATAAGCCAAAGTGTACTGAAAAGTATTCCCGCTAAACCCCATCAGTGATATCCTGGCAGGTAAGGGACACAACTCTGCATGTACCACAGCAAATAGTCTTGGCCAGACAAACCAGTGGTTGATATAATGAGTATGTCGTACACAACAAGATTGATGACATGCAAAGTCAAACATATTTATAGCATTTAGCGCCATCAATCAAGTCCATGATTTTGACTAACTGATCTATCTATTCAGTTGCCACTTATGACAGGGAATACTGTTAGCTTCATGCTGTGACTTGTGTTTCAGCGTACAGATTATATGGCCCCTACGAGTCCTACCCTTCACACTGTGACTTGTGACTTGTGTTTCAGCGTACAGATTATATGGCCCATACGAGTCCTACCCTTCATACAACAACAGGTGGCACAGAGTGACAAAAAGTGAGTATATGTGTGTTTTCTTCACATGAAACTGACAGGTAAAATGTACTACCCAAGATGTTATATACTGTAAGTCTGGAATGTTTTGTGCCATGAAATTACTGCGAGTGGCTATCAATAGCCTTAACTGCATCTGGAAAGTTTTGTGATGACCTGTTGACGAGATTACCAAACATTAAAGCTACATTAGTATGTGTTATTTTTGAAGAGTAGGAACCAACTTCTGATGGCCTGTTGACTCTGATTGACTTTGTGTAATTCAGAAAAACAGGATGTGACAGATTAGATATTTAAATATGTACAGGCTGGTTTCACAACGTGTGGAAGTGACTAAAGAACATTGTCTCCTGAAGTACAAGTATTTCGTTTGTTTGTTTTAACTGTGGCATGAAACTTAACAAGTGTGTATCACTCTCAGTTTTCGCAGTACTTTCCTGTTCGCAAAACTTTCCAGATTTACTCTACCATGGTGACATTAAACTTCAACAAAAGTCAACAAGATTATTTAACTGTAGGATTTGTTGAGGAGGACAGTCATCCTTGGTGCGTGGAACACCAGGATGAGCACTCCAAACCATCTCTACTTGTAAAACTCAGGCTGTAACAGTAAGCATGTGGTGAGGTGATGTGAAATGGGTTTAACCTCGTGTCCAAGATTATTGCACTTATATTGACACGTGCGTGTGTGCGTGTGCTTGCGTGCGTGCTTGCGTGCGTGCGTGCGTGCGTGGCTGCTTGTATTAGTCCGGACTGATGCCGATTTATAGTGCTAGCTCACTGAGATACCATGCCACAGTTTTACATGAATACGCCACTCAGACACAGTATACTGTCTCCAAGCCGACCAGTCCTTGTTTTAGACCCTTAATGTCGAGCGCAAGACAGGGTAACCACAAGTACCATCTTTTAACGTCTTTTGGTATGACGCGTATTGGGATTGAACCCGGGACCCTCCGCTCTCCAGGCGGATGCTGATAAGCATGTGGTAAACAAAATTGATTTCCTTACTGTTTACAATGTTTACAACATTTTTCAATTTTTCAAAATTCAACCCCATTTCATTAGTCAATTTTGAAAAAAATGGTGACCACTCCCCAACAACCCCTACAATACCACCCTTGAACCGACAACCTGTCCTTATAGCCTCCCATTATCTGGTATGGCCTGTCCAGCTATTACCAACAACACTCTATCCACTGTCATATAGCCTCCATTATCTGGTATGGCCTGTCCAGCTATTACCAACAACACTCTATCCACTGTCATAGAGCCTCCCATTATCTGGTATGGCCTGTCCAGCTATTAAACACCAACACCCTATCCACTGTCATATAGCCTCCATTATCTGGTATGGCCTGTCCAGCTATTACCAACAACACTCTATCCACTGTCATAGAGCCTCCCATTATCTGGTATGGCCTGTCCAGCTATTAAACACCAACGCCCTATCCACTGTCATAGAGCCTCCCATTATCTGGTATGGCCTGTCCAGCTATTAAACACCAACGCCCTATCCACTGTCATAGAGCCTCCCATTATCTGGTATGGCCTGTCCAGCTATTAAACACCAACGCCTTATCCACTGTCATAGAGCCTCCATTATCTGGTATGGCCTGTCCAGCTATTAACACCAACGCCCTATCCACTGTCATAGAGCCTCCATTATCTGGTATGGCCTGTCCAGCTATTAAACACCAACGCCCTATCCACTGTCATATAAGGAACTTGAGTGTTTTCCTTTCGTCAGCAACCAAAAAATTATGACTGGATATGAAAAATGATAAAATGATAAAGAAAATATTGGACTGCATGCCGCTCAACGTGAAGTGCCAAAAGTCAACAATGGCCGTTTCTGGTAGTTGTGTGCTAATATATTTGGTCAATACTTTCTTAACTCACGATGTTTTCTTTTTGAGGTAAATGAACTACTGAAAGTTTTCATATTTTTCAAGCTGAGTATTTATGTATATGATATGTAACTTAAAATATACGCAAAGCCTACTCGTTAAACAGTTATAGCGACTTTCATTTGGGGGTGTCCTTCGACAATGCGCCTGTCGACTGGGTTCGACAGTGACATCGAGAGCTTTAAACACCAACAATGGAGCAGGGCGGGGCACGGGACGGATGACTCAGGTACTCAGGTCGGGCGGGGTCTGATCGGTACCCACAGGACTAACAGGGACCATTGTTAGTCACGTGATATATAGTTTAAATACAATAACAATAAAAGTCGCTTATGTCTGCATTTCTTTCTGAGTATGCACACATTGTTTCTGACTTTTATACGTTTAAGTAAAGACATAATTCTGTCAAATTCAGCGTATGCATTATCTGATCATTTTATTTGTGAATGAAAAAAAGCATCTGCCGGGAGTCTGGTAAAACAATTCCCAATCGGACATGATGTACCCAACTCTTGAGTCCTACAGCAGGTATCGGGGTATGGTTGGGTAATGGGTGTAAATTTAGACTTGTCCCAGCCTTAGAGCAGAGCTCCCATCACCGCAGCCTTGCTGCATGAGATGACAATCCAGATCCAATTCAATTTTAGATTAGCACAGAATTAGAAAGTAATGAAACTCATCTTCAACAAAATAACACCATAAATACTGTGTGATTAACCCAGATCATATCAGTTTCCAGGATCACTGCCCGCCCATAGGGCTGAGGGAACAACAACCTTATCTCAGATTGCATGAACTTGTTTTATTATAGGAATGAAAACAAGACAAAACTGGGTTCATCTACTACTTGATATACATGTTGATGTTAATCTAATTAGGATACAGAGTAAGTGGGCGGGTGAGTGGGTGGGAGGGTGAGTTTGTGAGTGAGTGAGTGAGTTTGTGAGTGGTCGAGTGAGTGAGTGGGTTTGTGAGTTTGTTAGTGAGTTTGTGAGTGAGTGAGTGGATAAGTGAGTGAGTTTGTGAGTGAGTGAGTTTGTGAGTGGTTGAATGAGTTTGTTAGTGAGTGGTTGAGTGAGTTTTTGAGTGAGTTTTTGAGTGAGTTTTTGAGTGAATGAGTTTGTGAGTGAGTGAGTGAGTTTTTGAGTTTTTGAGTTTTTGAGTTTTTGAGTGAGTGAGTGAGTCCAATGTTTAAACATAGTCTGGATTTGATGACTAACACTCTCAACCTGGGGGTCTCAACTGTCTTTGCAAGGATTGAACCACCATCAATGGCAAACATCACTCTGAGTCGCCACCAACAACTTGAGGATGTACCCTGCTCAATGACCTTTACATGGTTATACCGAGAGTCTGACAGATACCGAGAGTCTGACAGATACCGAGAGTCTGACATACCGATCAATGGACTACTGGATTCAAACACCAAGTCACATTCAGAGCAGTCCTCTGCATAATACGACCCGTGAAGATCCAGGGTAGAATAGGTCTTCAGCAACCCATGCCTGTCGTAAAAGGCTACTATGCTTTTCGTAAAAGGCGACTAATGGGGTCGGGTGGTCAGGCTCTGACTTGGTTGATGCTCATGATGTCAATCACTGGACTGTCTGGTCCAGACTTGATTATTTACATACCGCTGTCATATAGCTGTAATATTGCTGAGTGCGGAGTAAAACAACAAACAAACAAACAAACAAACAAACAATGTGCATAACACTGAGCAGACCACCTGAAACATGAATGCTTTCTATTTTGCTGATTCAGCACATACACATGACGCTCCCATACATAAACATGTACACATGCCCAGTCTGCGACCCTAACCACAAGTCACAAGCCCGATTCAAAGTTCGAAGTAAACACTTCACTATGTATTTCATATTTTTCACTGAAATCCTCATGTCAAGACAAACTTTGGGAATCAAACACAGAACTTTGGGCAGAGGTTGTTTGGCTTAGCAGCACCAGCTTAGAATATACAGACTGGGACTGAATAAGTTACTTCTTGCAAATTATACTGTGATTATGAAACTTGGTGATCACAAACCTGAAGGCAACGAAATGGGGTTTAATTTAACAAAGCTTCACCATATACATATCGCAATAATCATCAAGAAAAGAGAGTTATCAGGATTCAAAACAGACACAATACGAATATTGCATACTGTATATTCTATTGCAACTAAACAAGATTATCAAACATTTTTTGTCACAGGTCAGTTTGGCCCGATTGAAGCAATAGAGCCTCGGCCCGGCAAGGACGACGAATACTTGGAGAAGTTGGTACGCTACTTGAACTTGGTGGGCCGCAAGTGATCATGACCTCGGTGACATGTTGCCATAGCAACTACAACCCAGTTGCTTTGGTGATCATGCTTCATTAGCCTGCAATGTCTTCTCAACGTTTCGCTGTTACCTGGACAGGATATTATGTGACCTCTAAACTGTTTCGATGGCTTGACTGGGGATGACATTTGGGGAGGACCTGTTTAGAGCTTAATAAATCCTTGAGCAATCTTGAACCCGTGTTTCTTTCTCTGGTAGGACCTTACTCTTCATATCAAGTGCCCTGTTCTAATGAGAACCAATGTGTGTTGAGCACTAAAGTTGCATGATCCGAGTTGCTTACAAACGTACGCCAAGTCTTGATAGGACACAAGATGAGGTGAAATGGGGTTTGATGTCAGGTTCACGGTTACTGCAGTTATATATAGTGACATGAATGTGTCTGAATAGACTTGTCAGCCATATTTGTTAGATGATTCTAATGAAGTGGCACGTGACTGCATGGCGTTTTGAGTGAGTGAGTATGGTTTTACGCAGCTTTTAGCAATATTCCAGCAATATCACCGCAAGGGAACACCAGAAATGGGCTTTACACATTGTACCCATGTCAGGAATTGAACCCGGGTCTTCGGCGTGATGAGTGAATGCTTTAACCACTAGGCTACCCAACCGCCCCGCATGGTGTTTTGAACAAGGAAAAGAATAAGCAGGGCTAAGAAATACCCCCGATCTCGACTCCCAACTGAGCAACAATTTTGAAATTGGAGATATTGAAGCATCGGCGGATACAGAGGGGGGTTGCGGGGGTGCGTACCCCCTCTCTTTATTTCGAAAAAAATCTTTATTTCTGTATAAATTACCACCAAAGACAATAAATAGATCTTAATTGTGTACCCTCCTTTTCAAAAAAGCTGTATTCGCCCATGTGATGCTGTAACGTTTGAGCCGGTTTCTAAAAAGCACAATAATAAAACATAGTAATGGCATGATTCAAAGATGCACAGGTGCATCATCAGCAGGCTTTGCTGGACACGGTACACGTGACATGAACAAAAGCAATATTACTCATAAAATCCATTTATGGAAATGAAGATTTGCACTGCACCTCTGCTATTGGTGGAGAAACTGTACCCACAATTGGAAAAGAATCCATGAAGTGGTTTTCAAGTTAGAGGTCGCACAAATGTTAAAGAAAAGAAATTCTAAGTTCAAAACATGTAAAAATTAATATTTTCTCAGAGAGTGTCCAGTAAAGTGCAATCTGGCACTAGTCCTGACTTATGCTGGTTCATAGTCCAACCCCAGTGAGATACCATGCCGCACTTTACCATGAATACCCCCCCCACTCAGACACAGTATACTGACTCCAGGCCGACTGTCCTTGTTAAATACATCCTCTTAACACCAAACGCCAGGTAGTGTAACAACTATTATCTTCCAGTGTCTTTTGGTATGAAGCCACCAGGCGATCAAACCACTGACTTTCCACTCTCCCGGCAGATCTTCTCTCCATTGGACAGTGGAGGTGGTCAGAATGGATATGATGTAGAGAATGATAATGAAGGAAAGACCAAGAAAGGTGTTCGCATTACATTTCAAACTGAAACCACAGACGATGTTACAAATGTACATTACTGTAGCACACTGTAAATACAGTCTGCATCAATGAACGTAGGGTAAAACAGAGACTGTCGTCATTGTTTCTTTTTTTTTTTTTGCGCAACGAAGAAGTCGAAAGTTAAGTCACTTTAGTTAAAATGAAGTGTAATAGGTATATATAAGGTTGACCTAAACACCTTTCCTTTGATTTGTTTGTTTAATGCAGCACTCAGCAATTTGCCAGCTGTATGACAGCAGTCTATTTATAAATCATCTAATCTGGACCAGACAATCCAGTGATTGACATCATGAACATCGATCTACGCATTTCGGCTGTGATGACATGCGTCAACTAAGTCTGCAAGCATGACAATCAGATCTCATTGGTTGCCTCTTATGACATACATGGGCTGTCAAAGACCAATTTTATTGCGGATGTTTACGACGGCCCTTCCTTGGAAATGTTTAATGCACTTTGGGCACTTAAAATGTCAAATACCATATATGTACAAATATACGTTAACCACTTGGTGAAACCTAGCATGGGTATGGTATATCATTAGACATCCCTGATGCTGTGAGATATCCTGAATGTCACGCAGGAACACATACAAATACTTCCAACAACTAGATAAAGGCTTAAGTTCTCACTATCTGTTTCAAATTCCTGGCTACTTCTAACTGTATAGTCTGTAGAGTCTGCAGGAGACGTTGCTAGTTCTCATCACAAGGACTTCAAAACAACACTGAAGAAGATTCTAACATCTAAAATTGTTTGTGACATGTCTAAGTACTTTGAGTAAATACCACATGAAAAAGCTACTTCTGACGTTTCCTGTGTCGATCAGGAGCGCCTATTTCAACTTAACATGACAAAAAAACATAAACTTGTTTGTAGCAGCGGAAGTGGTTAGTGGTCTGGCATATTGGTTGAGTATATTTTTCAGAAGGTTAATTGGTTGAAATAATGGATTAATGACGATTGTTTTTATCAGATTATGTTTGCTTTCAAACATTTAAAACTGAGCAAACTATCCACCAACTTGTCGTGCGTTGTACTGCCCGGGTCTATGCACTGGTTCCATGATCACCGAGGGACATTATGTAACAGCACTTCAGACGTGGAAGAGAAGAGGAATACCAGACACATGGTCTTCTCGAAAGCTGCCACAACACCGGTTCATCAGTACTGTGTATAGTTGCAGAAGACGGATGACACTGATCAGGTCTTTGAGCTAGAACGTGGGGTGAGGTGGTGAGGTGGTGAGGTAGTGAGTTGGTGAGTTGGTGAGCTGGTGAGCCGGTGAGGTAGTGAGGTGGTGAGTTGGTGAGATGAAATGGGGTTTCATGTCGCTTCAATATGCATGTGTGTGTGTGTGTGTGTGTGTGTGTGTGTGTGTGTGTGTGTGTGTGTGTGTGCATGTGTGTGCATGTGTGTGGTTGTGCATGTGAGCATGTCAGCTTGATGTGGGATGCAGGTTTTAGAAATTTACCACCTCGGTGAAACCCATGAGCACGGGTATGGTGCTGACAAACCTGGAAACATAATCAGGGGAACCAGGATTCGAACCCACAATCACAGGTTTCTGGCGTGAGTGAGTGGTAAACGTCTGAGACCTGCACCACTTCAGGCTTTCCTCTCACATTAAGCTGACATGCAGTGATAAAACTGGAAGACTGTTCAAAGCGGTATTAAACAATCCATGTGTATCTCCAAGCTTCAATCAATGCAAACAAGGATAACAGTACCAATTCAGGAATCAACTCAACTACAAGTATATTACGAGTTAATAGTGAGTGAGTGAGTTCGGTTTAACACAGCTTTCAACATTATTCCAGTTATATCACAGTGTGTCAGCTTAATGTGGGAGGTAAGTCCGAAGTGATGCAGGTCTCAGACGTTTACCAGTTCGGTGAAACCCACGAGCACGGGTATGGTGCTGCCAAACCTAAAACATAATCGGGGCGAACCAGGATTCGAACCCACAATCATAGGTTTCTGGCATGTCCAGGGGATGCAACTCTGCACATCGAATTGCGGCACCTTAGACAATTGGGCCATCCGTGCTCCCGGGTGTGCATGTATGTGGGTGTGTGTGTGGGTGTGCATGTGTGTGCCTCTGCATGGATGTGCATGTGTGTGAGTGTGGATGGACATGGGTGTGCATGTGTGTGGATGTGCATGTGTGTGAGTTTGCATGTGAGAGCTTTAACCAATAGGCTACTCCATCACCCCCTAACATTTTTAAGTTATCAGGGCATGTTGACACGTAACCAGCACACAATCCTCAATAGTCAGCTCTAATGACAACTGTACAGGGGATCCATTCAGCTCAGGGCTGCCGACAGCACACAATCCTCAATAGTCAGCTCTAATGACAACTGTACGGGGGATCCATTCAGCTCAGGGCTGCCCACAGCACACAATCCTCAACAGTCAGCTCTAATGACAACTGTACGGGGGATGCATTCAGCTCAGGGCTGCCGACAGCACACAATCCTCAATAGTCAGCTTTAATGACAACTGTACGGGGGATCCATTCAGCTCAGGGTTGCCGACAGTGCACAATCCTCAATAGTCAGCTCTAATGACAACTGTACGGGGGATCCATTCAGCTCAGGGCTGCCGATAGCACACAATCCTCAACAGTCAGGTCTAATGACAACTGTACGGGGGATCCATTCAGCTCAGGGCTGCCGACAGCACACAATCCTCACTAGTCAGCTCTAATGACAACTGTACGGGGGATCCATTCAGCTCAGGGCTGCCCACAGCACACAATCCTCAATAGTCAGCTCTAATGACAACTGTACAGGGGATCCATTCAGCTCAGGGGATCAATTCAGCTCAGGGCTGCCGACAGCACATAATCCTCAATAGAGGGCTGTAATGACAACTGTAAGGGGGATCCATTCAGCTCAGGGCTGCCCACAGCACACAATCCTCAATAGTCAGCTCTAATGACAACTGTACAGGGGATCCATTCAGCTCAGGGGATCAATTCAGCTCAGGGCTGCCGACAGCACATAATCCTCAATAGAGGGCTGTAATGACAACTGTAAGGGGGATCCATTCAGCTCAGGGTTGCCGACAGCACACAATCCTCAATAGTCAGCTCTAATGACAACTGTACGGGGGATCCATTCAGCTCAGGGTTGCCGACAGCACACAATCCTCAATAGTCAGCTCTAATGACAACTGTACGGGGGATCCATACAGCTCAGGGCTGCCGACAGCACACAATCCTCAATAGAGGGCTGTAATGACAACTGTACGGGGGATCCATTCAGCTCAGGGCTGCCGACAGCACACAATCCTCAATAGAGGGCTGTAATGACAACTGTACGGGGGATCCATTCAGCTCAGGGCTGCCCACAGCACACAATCCTCAATAGTCAGCTCTAATGACAACTGTACGGGGGATCCATTCAGCTCAGGGCTGCCCACAGCACACAATCCTCAATAGTCAGCTCTAATGACAACTGTACGGGGGATCCATTCAGCTCAGGGTTGCCGACAACACACAATCCTCAATAGTCAGCTCTAATGACAACTGTACGGGGGATCCATTCAGCTCAGGGCTGCCCACAGCACACAATCCTCAATAGTCAGCTCTAATGACAACTGTACGGGGGATCCATTCAGCTCAGGGGATCCTTTCAGCTCAGGGCTGCCGACAGCACATAATCCTCAATAGAGGGCTCTAATGACAACTGTATGGGGGATCCATTCAGTTCAGGGCTGCCAACAGCACACAATCCTCAATAGAGGGCTCTAATGACAACTGTATGGGGGATCCATTCAGCTCAGAGCTGCCGACAGCACACAATCCTCAATAGAGGGCTCTAATGACAACTGTACGGGGGATCCATTCAGTTCAGGGCTGCCGACAGCACACAATCCTCAATAGAGGGCTGTAATGACAACTGTACGGGGGATCCATTCAGCTCAGGGCTGCCGATAGCACACAATCCTCAATAGAGGGCTCTAATGACAACTGTACGGGGGATCCATTCAGCTCAGGGCTGCCGACAACACACAATCCTCAATAGTCAGCTCTAATGACAACTGTACGGGGGATCCATTCAGCTCAGGGCTGCCGATAGCACACAATCCTCAATAGAGGGCTCTAATGACAACTGTACGGGGGATCCATTCAGCTCAGGGCTGCCGACAGGGGACAGCACTGCAAGTCTCATCAGTCATAAAGAAGCAAACATGATTCCCCTCCCAAATGTTGCAACAAGATACTGAGTACTGTAGCTCACCTGGTGATCTATCATAAACATGTGTCAAAACCTTCAAACTAATACCACTTAAAGAAAGTAGGGGCGGTCGGGTAGCCTAGTGGTAAAAGCGTTCGCACGTCATGCCGAAGATCCAGGTTTGATTCCCGACATGGGTACAATGTGTGAAGCCCATTTCTGGTGTCCCCCGTCGTGATATTCCCGGAATATTGCCAAAAGTGGCGTAAAACCTCACTCACTCAAACCCTAAGGTAACTAATCAGGCTACAATATGCCAGTTCAAATAGACATAAGTTTGTATTTACAGGTGCACTATGGTTGCAGAAAGGCCAATACAGTGTTTGAAACAAAGAGGGTCCAGGGGTCCTTGAGCTTTTCTCCTACAGTATTGGCATCAAGGGGTTTCTAAAGTATCAAATGTATTGGCACTAGTCCTGGCTGTCTACACAGACCAAGGGTAGTCAAAAATGTCAAATGTCCCTAGCTACTAATACACGCCACAATCTCTTATAATTTGTTTGTTTGTTTATTTCTTTGTCTGTTTGTGGCTTAGCGCCACACTCAGCAATATTCCAGTCATATGATGGCAATCTGTAAATAATTGAGTCTGGAACAGACAATCCAGTGGTTGACATCATGAGCATCAATCCACACAATTGGGATACAATGACATGAATCACACAAGTCAGTGAGCCTGACCACATGATCCCGTTAGTTGCCTTTAACGGTAAGCATTACGGTTGCTGAAGACCTATTCTACCCCAGATCTTCATGGGTCTGACAATCTGTTATGGAACTGTGGAGACTCCATATGTATTCTTCTACACATCAGCCAATACATCATGAAGGGAATGGCGAAGTTGATGTATTGACTTCAGGGCGGCACCTTGCACAGAATTTCTGGGAGACGCCACTACATTAGGCCTCCGCTGTTAGTCCACAGTCAGCTGTCCGGATTCAAACTAAATGAGAGCTCCTTCACCTTGATGACCTGTCACACAATAATTTCTTTTCCAATTACTCACATAAAAAATCTTTATCTGATTGTAACATGGCGATGCTTGCCATCCCAGGACTCATTAGAGTCGGTAGTTATGTCCCTCCTAACATGTCTGCCACTGTTTGTAAATGTCTGCATTGAACATACTTTGTCATGTTGAGTGATCACCCAAGGGCAACCTGTTTATGAAACATTTTCAAATTTCCCACAAGAAGAATATCTTGTAGGCTTGGTTACCTTCAATAAATCATAGTTTCGAATGAACACCCTTCTGATTCTAGGTTTGAGATCATGCAGTCTTTTAGTGTTCATGCTTATAATCATTTGCCTGGAATCCTTTGAGCAGCAAATCTTGGCTCATCATCAGGGGTCATCTCAAAACATGAAACAGTAAATGACTAGCAAATGAAGAAGTTACAAAGCAGTCATGTGATGCAACACGATTTGCACATATTTGTGAATACTTTTGTTACGAAGTTCTAGTTTAATGCTAAGTGTAGTGAAAGGCCCACAATGTATACTCAACAACAAAAGTTCCTGTGACAAAAATATTTTAGTGTAGTTTTTAAACAAGTAAAGTTTGGTTTTCAATATTATAGTGCATGTATGAAATCAAGTCACAAAAACCACAACTGCAAGCCCCATGCATTTCACTACCCAAGAATGGGTATAAAAACATGTGCGTTAACGGGATTCCATATGCATTGTGTAGCATCGTGCTGACAACAACCACTCAGAAAAACAACAAAATTACGCAATTATACAACATTACGAAATGCCACGCCTGTCTGAAAATGAGCGTCTGCGAGCTATTGGTATGCTTGAAGCAGGATCGAGTCAACATGATGTTGCAAGACAATTTAATGTCCACAGAAACACCATTTGGTGTTTATGGCAACGTTGGCAACAGACGAATGCAGTCAGAGAACATCCTCGGAGTGGCAGGCCACGCGTAACCAATAATCGACAAGACAACTGGATTCGAACAACACACCTACGAAATCGATTCCAGACAGCAACAGTGACTGCAAGAAGCATCCCTGGCCTTCAACGAATATCTTCACAAACCGTACTTCATCGCCTCAGATGTGCAGGGATTGTCGCCAGAAGACCCGCTAGGCGTCCCATTTTGACAGGAAACTACCGTCAAACACGTCTACAGTGGTGCAGACAGTGCCTACGCTGGACGGCCATGAAGTGGGGACAAGTTCTATTCACTTAAGAGTCTCATTTTCACCTAAGCCACAGCGATGGACGGATTCGAGTGTACTGACGGCAAGGTGAACGTTACGTCAATCATTGTGTCATGGAAGATCGGTTCGGGGGCGGCTGTGTTATGGTATGGGGTGGGATTACAACAAGACAGAGGACTTGTTTGATATTGGTAGTGACAAGGTGTCACAACAATGCCATATGCTCCTGACATGGTAACAGTGACAAGGTGTCACAGCAATGCCACATGCTCCTGACATGGTAACAGTGACAAGGTGTCACAACAATGCCATTTGCTCCTGACATGGTAACAGTGACAAGGTGTCACAACAATGCCACATGCTCCTGACATGGTGACAGTGGTGACATGGCAACAGTGACAAGGTGTCACAAAATAAAACTAGCATCTTCCTGAGTCAAGGGAATTTACTGACTACAAAAGTCCAGTTTCCACCCCTGCCAAACTAGGCTGGTATTATGGAGTTATATTTTGGCTGGACTAACTTGTCTATGCATAGCCCAATCAAAATCATGCAACAAAATAGAAATCTGGTTAGTAAACTGTCGTGCAGATTTCGGACGATTGCATGATTTGCAAAGCAAGTGCACCGCCAACTCTTTTTCCAAGTCTTTTCATGTTTTTAATCAAGGTGCTCACATAATTTAATGACTTTGCGATATAAGACCTGTTTTATCACAGTATAGATCTTGATTGGCAAGGTTTAAAACTGGGAATCAGTTAACTCCCTTGACTCAGGAAGATGTGAAACTAGTAGAATTTATGCTTCAGAATATAAAGAGCAATGTCAAGGTGAGCTCAAGTGAGCTTCGGCTTGAGTTGGTATTCTGTTTTGAAGACAATTATGTACAAGTGGGTGTTACACTGTACTGCACCAAGACGTCAGCCATAAGTCATGAAAGTTATATGTAAGTCAACACCTACCCTGAGAGATCAGTCAGCTATAACACTTACCCTGAAAGATCTGTCAGCTTTAACACCTACCCTGAAAGATCTGTCAGCTATAACGCCTACCCTAAGAGATCTGTCAGCTATAACACCTACCCTTAGAGATCTGTCAGCTTTAACACCTACCCTGAAAGATCTGTCAGCTATAACGCCTACCCTAAGAGATCTGTCAGCTATAACACCTACCCTGAGAGATCTGTCAGCTTTAACACCTACCCTGAAAGATCTGTCAGCTATAATGCCTACCCTGAGAGATCTGTCAGATATAACACCTACCCTGAGAGAGCTGTCAGCTATAACACCTACCCTCAGAGATCTGTCAGTTATAACACCTACCCTGAGAGATCTGTCAGCTATAACACCTACCCTGAGAGATCTGTCAGCTATAACACCTACCCTGAGAGATCTGTCAGATATAACACCTACCCTGAAAGATCTGTCAGCTATAACACCTACCCTGAGAGATCTGTCAGTTATAACACCTACCCTGAGAGATCTGTCAGCTATAACGCCTACCCTGAAAGATCTGTCAGATATAACACCTACCCTGAGAGATCTGTCAGCTATAACGCCTACCCTGAAAGATCTGTCAGCTATAACACCTACCCTGAGAGATCTGTCGTAGGAAGCGCTGAAGACTTTTGTTCCTGAAGCTGTGTGAAGGGGAGCTAGAGCATACACTGTGCCGGAATGACCCATCAGCGTTGTCACCTGCTTGTATGTGCCGTGCTCCCATACCTGACACACAAACATAACAAATATGCTGAGAGTTAAAAGGGAACTGAATCACGAGTTTCAAGACATTCTCCTAACGGATGAAGGTATGTCATTTCAGGACATAACAAAATATTATACCCACCTTTTTATTTCTGAAAATTATCTGCTAGCATTATTACATATTAGCATTATTTTAAAAATGGAACCAAGAGAAATTATTTTTCCTCGTTTCTGCTGACCAAAGAGATATTAGGATGTAGATGAGATGAGAGTGTGAATACTGGTAATCACAGCCTGTCAACTTCACCTCCCTGTCCCCAACAAACACCCCCCACTCAGTTACAGGTACATCACAGCCATTCAGTTTCAGCTCCCTGACCCCTCCATGGACATCCCACCCCACCCCACCCCCTACCCCCAGTGACAGGTACATCACAGCCATTCAGTTTCAGCTCCCTGACCCCTCCATTGACACCCCACCCCATCCCCATCCCCTACCCCCAGTGACAGGTACATCACAGCCATTCAGTTTCAGCTCCCTGACCCCTCCATGGACACCCCACCCCACCCCCTACCCCCAGTGACAGGTACATCACAGCCATTCAGTTTCAGCTCCCTGACCCCTCCATGGACACCCCACCCAATCCCCTACCCCCAGTGACAGGTACATCACAGCCATTCAGTTTCAGCTCCCTGACCCCTCCATGGACACCCCACCCCACCCATGCTCGTGTCATGATTCCACCTTTTACTTCCACTCTTATAAATGTGAAAATTCTCCTGTCAATCTCCAAGACTTTCAAACAGATGGACAAATCATGATCCTGTGATTTCCCCTGGCTTCTGACAGCTGACTTTATTTCCACACAAATAGGGTATGCTTAATACAATGAAGCCTTGATCACACATGTTCACTTAACTTAATACAAGTAGTGTTGACAATAGGGGTTCTGACGAACACCTACATAGTATCATTTCATGTTGGTTGCGTCAGAACCCCTATTGTCTATACTACTACACATCATTTACAACTACAACTACAACTACAACTGTAGTAAAAAGCTGCTCTACACCCAGAGGTCTAGGGGACTGCAAGCTGTTGTAGTGAACTCACATGAATACAGTTCTCGTATGTGCCTGCGAGGATGTGGTGGTTGGTGATGGTGATGCTGTAGACGCTGCCGCCAGACGTGTCGAGGTTGCGAACACATTCCAGGGTGACCAAGTCCCAGATCTACACAGACACAGCTGGAGTCAGTGAGTAAGTCGAACACGTAGTAACACTAGAAGTTATGTTTGTGGAAAAAAAGCATATGTGCTGCCAATTTCTTTTCAGATGTTTTTGATGCAGTAAACTGGAAAATTACACAGCAAATATCAGTAGGGGAGAATGAACTACCATTGTATCTGAAGTCTGGACCTAAAGTCACCGCGTATGAATATAGTATTTGAGTGAACTGTCCTATTTATCTATCATATAGTGCCAAACGATTTGCAGCCATGTTTGTCTATATACTCACCACGGAAAAACACCTACAATTGAATCTTAACTTATTGGCAACATCAATCAATAGTTTTCGGAGCAAGCAGACACTGAATTGATTTATGAAGCTTAAAACTCGTTCCTTCATGGTGACTTCATTCGAATATTTATCGGATCATGATACCATCTACCACACTATCCATTATATGAGACTGCTGTGTACGTGAGTGGACTGACCTTGATTGTTTGATATGACCCGCTGAACAGTTGATCCTGCGTGGCGGACAGGGCCCTCACCCAGTGGTTCAGACCGGTCAGCTCCTGTTTCAGCTCGTACGTTCCGGCGTCCCACACCTGCACACGATTGGAGGTTGGGAGTCACATGAGCATCATGTTAACAATGACAGTAAGTCATGCACTGGTGTATCATGACAGCTGCCTGAACCAGTCTTGAGATAAATTGCGTAAACAGGTCAGGTATTGTTTATTCAATTTAGTATCAGGATACTGATCAATACATGTATGTATTACTACTCTAAAGAAGTTTCGGACCACCCGATACCTTTATATTACTACACTTAATCTAAGGACCACTGAGTGAGTGAGAGAGTTTGGTTTTACGCCGCTTTTAGCAATATTCCAGCAATATCACGGCTGGGGACACCAGAAATGGGCATTACACATTTCGGGAATCGAACCCGGGTCTTTGGCATGACAAGCGAACATTTTAACCACTAGGCTACCCAACCGCCCCAATCTAAGGACCAACCAATTCCTTCATATTTACTATAGGTAATTTGTCATGCCATGTCATGCAATCCAATGAAGAACAAGAGTAGGATCCGCCTTCTCATAACTGCCCGAAATGAGGCGGGAGACTGTTGATGGTTCCCATCGCTACTAGAGGTCACAGGGTCAACCACAGGAGGAACAGGAACTGCACAGCAAGGAGGAACAGCCTGTGCAGGAGCCCGTGCAGAAGTCAAAGAATCTAGAGGAGGTACTATTGGTAGTCCGGAACGTGTCTGGAGGACAGGTCACCGCCTGCAGGAATGATTCCAAGTTTGTCACTTGACCATGAGCTAGGTCTCAATGGTCAATGAGGTAGGGAGCGGCTGTGTATGAACATATCAGTATGAACATATCAGCCATGTTCATGATGCACAATGGGGGCGGTCGGGTAGCCTAGAGGTTAAAGCGTTCGCTCGTCACGCCGAAGACCCGGGTCAGATTCCCGACATGGGTACAATGTGTGAAGCCCATTTCTGGTGTCCCCCAAAGTGATATTGCTGGAATATTGCTAAAAACGGCGTAAAACCATACTCACTCACTCACTCACTCATGATGCACAATGACCAAGGTGTTTCAGGGTTACCTACCCTGACAACCTTGAGGGAGCCACTGAAGAGCATGTTGCGTGCCGCGACCAGCGTACAGACAGGGTTGTCGTGGGCCTTTATCACAGTGACGCTTTCGAAGGTATCCTCTGTGTCCCACACCTGCAGCAGAGGAGGGAGTCACTCACACAACACAAAATCTTAACTTCATCACAACAGTGTGTATTGCTGGAATACATAAAACCTTTTCGCAATATGTTGAATATATTCCTTACATGATACACAGTAACCTACAAACAACAAACTGAAGGAAGCATAAAAATCAGTTGTTGATACAATGAACCAAAATGATAGTTACAATTTCAGTGTCATTTTGCACAAAGCTTATTAAACTGAAAAAAGACGACGCCCACTGTCAGACTACCGTTTCCTGGATAGTTGATAATAGGATGGGCGGGGCTTAAATTGCATTATTGTGCTGAACAATGTCACTGATTTGTTTATAGTTCTGTTCTGTGTTAGATAAGCAGTATGTGACATTATTGATTCTGAAATATTTATTTCAAGAAATACACAGATTTATACAGTATACACGCCAGTGTTTATAGTTATACCTCCATATACGCAAAACAACAATGCAGTCAATTCTTAAGTTATCAAGTCGGGCCAGACAAACCAGTCTGTGATGGCAGGATCAATGTCCCGTCTCACCAGGAACAATCACACACAGAGTCACAGAATGACAGCATCACAGAATGGCAGAATGACAGCATCACAGAATGGCAGAATGACAGCATCACAGAATGGCAGAATGACAGCATCACAGAGTCACAGTCACAGCATCACAGTCAAAGCATCACACAGTCACAGCATCACACAGTCACGGCTCCACAGTCACAGAGTCACAGCATCACAGTGTCAGAGTCAGAGCGTCACAGTCACAACATTACAGTCACAGAGTCAGAGCATCACAGTCACAGCATCACAGTCACAGAGTCACAGCATCAGATTCACAGCATCACAGAGTCACAGCATCACAGTCACAGAGTCACAGCATCAGATTCACAGCATCACAGAGTCACAGCATCACAGTGTCACAGTCAGAGCATCACAGTCACAGCATCACAGTCACAGATTCACAGCATCACAGAGTTACAGCATCACAGTCACAGAGTCACAGCATCAGATTCACAGCATCACAGAGTCACAGCATCACAGTCACAGAGTCACAGCATCAGATTCACAGCATCACAGAGTCACAGCATCACAGTGTCACAGTCAGAGCATCACAGTCACAGAGTCACATAGGACACCAAATTTACCTCCATTGCACATACAAGCATTTAGAAATAATTTTGGGGTAATCAAGAATCACCTTTAACAATCTTATGTCTGAGACATGCTCGAACAAGATGGACCAGTTGCAAGAATTTATCAACAGCACATACAGTCAAAGGGAAGTAACTGACATCTAAACTTCTCTCCCCTTAACCATGTCTTGAAGAAAGCAACCTTTACCCACAAACAGCCCTTATGATAAGTAAGATAATGACAACTTCAACCTACAAAACACTTACAAAGATGTTGCAGTCTTGAGAACCGCTGTAGAGTTTGTTGCCATATGTACACAGTGCCAGGACGATACCCGTGTGTCCCTCTAGTGTCTTGACACATATGTAGCTTGTGCTGGTGTCCCACACCTGAAAACATTACATTAATACAGGATACAATAATGGCACTACTGTCTGCATACAATGATGGCACCACTGTCTGCATACAATAATGGCACTACTGTCCGCATACAATGATGGCACCACTGTCTGCATACAATAATGGCACCGCTGTCTGCATACAATAATGGCACCGCTGTCTGCATACAATGATGGCACCGCTGTCTGCATACAATGATGGCACCGCTGTCTGCATACAATAATGGCACCGCTGTCTGCATACAATGATGGCACCACTGTCTGCATACAATAATGGCACCACTGTCTGCATACAATAATGGCACCACTGTCTGCATACAATGATGGCACCACTGTCTGCATACAATAATGGCACCACTGTCTGCATACAATGATGGCACCACTGTCTGCATACAATAATGGCACCACTGTCTGCATACAATAATGGCACCACTGTCTGCATACAATGATGGCACCACTGTCTGCATACAATAATGGCACCACTGTCTGCATACAATGATGGCACCACTGTCTGCATACAATGATGGCACCACTGTCTGCATACAATAATGGCACCACTGTCTGCATACAATAATGGCACCGCTGTCTGCATACAATGATGGCACCGCTGTCTGCATACAATAACGGCACTACTGTCTGCATACAATAACGGCACCACTGTCTGCATACAATGATGGCACCGCTGTCTGCATACAATGATGGCACCGCTGTCTGCATACAATGATGGCACCACTGTCTGCATACAATGATGGCACCACTGTCTGCATACAATGATGGCACTACTGTCTGCATACAATGATGGCACCACTGTCTGCATACAATGATGGCACCGCTGTCTGCATACAAAAATGGCACCGCTGTCTGCATACAATAATGGCACTACTGTCTGCATACAATGATGGCACCACTGTCTGTATACAATAACGGCACCGCTGTCTACATACAATGATGGCACCACTGTCTGCATACAATGATGGCACCGCTGTCTGCATACAATGATGGCACCGCTGTCTGCATACAATGATGGCACCACTGTCTGCATACAATGATGGCACCGCTGTCTGCATACAATAATGGCACCACTGTCTGCATACAATGATGGCACTACTGTCTGCATACAATGATGGCACCACTGTCTGCATACAATGATGGCACTACTGTCTGCATACAATGATGGCACCACTGTCTGCATACAATGATGGCACCGCTGTCTGCATACAAAAATGGCACCGCTGTCTGCATACAATAATGGCACTACTGTCTGCATACAATGATGGCACCACTGTCTGTATACAATAATGGCACCACTGTCTGCATACAATAACGGCACCACTGTCTGCATACAATGATGGCACCACTGTCTGCATACAATGATGGCACCACTGTCTGCATACAATAACGGCACCACTGTCTGCATACAATGATGGCACCACTGTCTGCTTACAATAACGGCACCACTGTCTGCATACAATAATGGCACCACTGTCTGCATACAATGATGGCACCACTGTCTGCTTACAATAATGGCACCACTGTCTGCATACAATAATGGCACCACTGTCTGCATACAACAAAGACACCACTGTATCTGCATACAATAATGGCACCACTGTCTGCATACAACAAAGACACCACTGTATCTGCATACAATAATGGCACCACTGTCTGCATACAACAAAGACACCACTGTATCTGCATACAATAATGGCACCACTGTCTGCATACAACAAAGACACCAGTGTTTGCTTACAATAATGGCACCACTGTCTGCATACAACAAAGACACCACTGTATCTGCATACAATAATGGCACCACTGTCTGCATACAACAAAGACACCACTGTATCTGCATACAATAATGGCACCACTGTCTGCATACAACAAAGACACCAGTGTTTGCATACAACAATGGCACCACTGTGTCTGTATACAATAATGGCACCAGTGTCTGCATACAATAATGGCACCAATGTCTGCATACAATAATGGCACCACTATGTCTGTCAGTGACAGCTAGGGACACAAGTGTATACATACATCTAAACACAGTTACAAAATACACCTCCATTATATCGTGCTCTGGATTGATCCTGGTCAGTGAACAACACAACTGGAAGTGTGTTTATTCCTTACCTTTATTGTTTTATCGGACGATCCACTGAACAAGTAGTCTCCCATTGGACATAAGCACCACACAGGACCCTTCACAGACAAACATGAGGATAAGTTATTCATATGGTCAAACAAGTTGGAGTGAGTGAGTTTGGCCTAATGCTGCCTTAAACACTATGCAGTTCCACAGTCATGCAGGCCTTAACGCATTCACCACTTGAAACTGACAAGCAGTGACATGGTGTTGACAAACCCAGCAACAATCAGGGCAAGCCTGGTGGTCGGACCTACAGTCACAGGTTTCTAAGGAATGCAGTTCAGCACAGCAAACAACTCTGAAGACGGGATATTTAGTAGTCTTGTTCCCCACACGGATGGAATGGGTTTGACAAACATTTAGAGACAAACCAGCTGTACATGGACTTACAGACTACCTGTCCAGATTGAGTGAGTGAGTGAGTGAGTGAGTTTGGTTTTACGCCGCTTTTAGCAATATTCCAGCAATATCACGGCCGCGGACACCAGAAATGGGCTTCACACATTGTACCTATGTCGGGAATTGAATCCGGGTCTTCGGCATGACGAGGGAACCCTTTAACCACTAGGCTACCCCTCTGCCCCTCTGTCCAGATTGAATGAACGGTGTTGACCCTGAGCCTGTACATTATTCATTCAACTCATGAAGACCCAGGTTAGAATTGATCTTCAGCAACCCATGCTTGTCGTAAGAGGTGACTAACCGGAACAGGTGGTCAGGCTCGCTGTATTTGACATGTTAAGTGCCCAAAGTGCAATAAACATTTCAAAGGTAGGGCCCTTGTGAACATCCGCAATAAAATTGGTCTTCAACAATCCATGTTTGTCATTAAAGGCAACCAATGAGATCTGATGGTCATGTTCGCAGACTTAGTTGATGCATGTCATCATAGCCCACTGCGTAGATTGACGCTCATGATTTCAATCACTGGATTGTCTGGTCCAGACTTGAATATTGACAGACCGCTGTCATATAGCTAGAATATTGCTGAGTGTGGCATTAAACAACAAACAAACAAATAAAACAACAGCATTCAATCAAGACGGACAGATAATCTGTAAATCCAAATTTAGAGAAGGTTATTCTATATACCTCAAATTGACATTTTAAGAGAGAAAATGAAGAAGAAACATATAAAATGAAAGAAACCTCACTGAAGGCATCCAATTGTTCCGAAGACGTAATGTAAATAATTTGTGATGTAATGAGTGAGTATGGCTTTACGCTGCCTTTAGCAATATTCCAGCAATATCACGGCAGGGGACACCAGAATTTGGCTTCACACATTGTACCCATGTGGGGAATAGAACCCGGGTCTTCAGCATGGCGAGTAAACGCTTTAACCTCTTGGCTACCCCACCACCCCTGATGTCATGAACAATAATTCATAGTGATTTTTTTTTACAATGAAGCCGTGTAATGCCAGTTTGCCAATCAGCATTGAGAATTTCTAAAATGCACATGCGCAAAAGTCGGAAAGTTATTTAACATGATCATTCTACTCTTAGGGGTCATATCCTTTTCATGCAATCAGCAGGAAAGGTGCATCCAAAAGAAAGCGAAAAAACTATTTGACATTCACACCTTTACATCACAAACATCAGTCTTTTCAGGCTGTTAGAGATAAAGTGAATGAGGAGAGAGTCAGTTCATATTCCACACCAGCACGACTACCTCAATCTTGTAATTACAGGTCTTGATCAGTGCTTATTTTGATTTACGTTGTGAACCAAAAGCTTTACCAAAACCTTTGGTCGCATCCAATATTGTACAGATCAGTATTAGGTTTACAATTTCTCCCCTTGTACTGTGCCCATGGCGAAGTATGTCTGTCTCACGTGGAACGTGCAACACTGTGTCTCCTTCTCTCCTTGTACTGTGCCGATGTCGAAGTATGTCTGTCTCACGTGGAACGTGCAACACACTGTGTCTCCTTCTCTCCTTGTACTGTGCCGATGTCGAAGTATGTCTGTCTCACGTGGAACGTGCAACACGCTGTGTCTCCTTCTCTCCTTGTACTGTGCCGATGTCGAAGTATGTCTGTCTCACGTGGAACGTGCAACACGCTGTGTCTCCTTCTCTCCTTGTACTGTGCCGATGTCGAAGTATGTCTGTCTCACGTGGAACGTGCAACACGCTGTGTCTCCTTCTCTCCTTGTACTGTGCCGATGTCGAAGTATGTCTGTCTCACGTGGAACGTGCAACACGCTGTGTCTCCTTCTCTCCTTGTACTGTGCCGATGTCGAAGTATGTCTGTCTCACGTGGAACGTGCAACACGCTGTGTCTCCTTCTCTCCTTGTACTGTGCCGATGTCGAAGTATGTCTGTCTCACGTGGAACGTGCAACACGCTGTGTCTCCTTCTCTCCTTGTACTGTGCCGATGTCGAAGTATGTCTGTCTCACGTGGAACGTGCAACACGCTGTGTCTCCTTCTCTCCTTGTACTGTGCCGATGTCGAAGTATGTCTGTCTCACGTGGAACGTGCAACACGCTGTGTCTCCTTCTCTCCTTGTACTGTGCCGATGTCGAAGTATGTCTGTCTCACGTGGAACGTGCAACACGCTGTGTCTCCTTCTCTCCTTGTACTGTGCCGATGTCGAAGTATGTCTGTCTCACGTGGAACGTGCAACACGCTGTGTCTCCTTCTCTCCTTGTACTGTGCCGATGTCGAAGTATGTCTGTCTCACGTGGAACGTGCAACACGCTGTGTCTCCTCTCCTTGTACTGTGCCGATGTCGAAGTATGTCTGTCTCACGTGGAACGTGCAACACGCTGTGTCTCCTTCTCTCCTTGTACTGTGCCGATGTCGAAGTATGTCTGTCTCACGTGGAACGTGCAACACTGTGTCTCCTTCTCTCCTTGTACTGTGCCGATGTCGAAGTATGTCTGTCTCACGTGGAACGTGCAACACACTGTGTCTCCTTCTCTCCTTGTACTGTGCCGATGTCGAAGTATGTCTGTCTCACGTGGAACGTGCAACACACTGTGTCTCCTCCTCTCCTTGTACTGTGCCGATGTCGAAGTATGTCTGTCTCACGTGGAACGTGCAACACGCTGTGTCTCCTCCTCTCCTTGTACTGTGCCGATGTCGAAGTATGTCTGTCTCACGTGGAACGTGCAACACGCTGTGTCTCCTTCTCTCCTTGTACTGTGCCGATGTCGAAGTATGTCTGTCTCACGTGGAACGTGCAACACGCTGTGTCTCCTTCTCTCCTTGTACTGTGCCGATGTCAAAGTATGTCTGTCTCACGTGGAACGTGCAACACGCTGTGTCTCCTTCTCTCCTTGTACTGTGCCGATGTCGAAGTATGTCTGTCTCACGTGGAACGTGCAACACGCTGTGTCTCCTTCTCTCCTTGTACTGTGCCGATGTCAAAGTATGTCTGTCTCACGTGGAACGTGCAACACACTGTGTCTCCTTCTCTCCTTGTACTGTGCCGATGTCGAAGTATGTCTGTCTCACGTGGAACGTGCAACACGCTGTGTCTCCTTCTCTCCTTGTACTGTGCCGATGTCGAAGTATGTCTGTCTCACGTGGAACGTGCAACACACTGTGTCTCCTCTCCTTGTACTGTGCCGATGTCGAAGTATGTCTGTCTCACGTGGAACGTGCAACACACTGTGTCTCCTGATTGTTCCATAATATTGAGTAGTCAAGGAAAGTTGAACAACGTACCTGATGTCCGACAAATGTGCCTTTACATTTGAACATGGAAATAGGGTCGTAAGCTGAAGAAGAAGAAAAATATACTTACTTACTGAAAGAAGTGAGGTGAATTAGGACTTAACGTCGTGTTTAAGGTTATTGCATTTATAAAATGATGTGCCCACATAATCAGCGGTAGAAACTAAATTTTAGTCCACTAGTCCTCATAGTGATAACATATAGCAATTCCCTGAAAAAGGGCAAATTTCTACTAGTCCTTAGGATACCTTAATTATTGGGCAGTTTGGACAACAGGACTAGTGCCAACGCTGACGTGTGTGTGGCTGCTTGTACTCATCAGATATTAAAGTGCTTGCCTACTGAGATACCATGCTACAGTTTAAAATGAATACAGACACAGTATACTGACTCTGAGCCGACTAAATCTTGTTTTATTCCCTTAGTGTCGAGGGAAAGTAGAAAGTAGAGCCATCTGTTAACGTCTATTGGTATAAAAAAGTTCAGTTCTTTGTTTCCATGTAAATTATCTTTGATTTAGTTTTGAGTTTAGAGATAAACATTCTGTGTTTCAATGTAAAGCTATCCGACCTGTATAGGCTTGTTATGATTGATTGACTTTGGAAGAAAATGCAGCTTTAGTGAGTGAGTAAGTATGGTTTTACGCCAGTTATAGCAATATTCCAGCAATATCACGGCAGGAGTCACCAGAAATGGCTTCACACATTGTACCCATGTCGGGAATCGAACCTGGGTCTTCGTCGTGATGAGCGAATGCTTTAACAAAAATGCCTCCTGGTGCACATTTGTGAAATATTTGGACGAAAAAATAAAATGAATATATCGTGGCCTGTTTCTATGAATTAGGATTATCACAATGCATAGCATCATCATTATCATTATTTATAACTGTTGTGCTCCCTACCTCCAGCAGTAGCACCAAGGTTCAGCCGGTTCCGCAGATGTGACACCTCGTCCTGGAAATAATATCAGGCATGTTGACAAGCAGAAGGTGACCAAGCATACAGATTCTCCACTAGGTTCTGACTGACAAGATAATAGACGCTGTCAAACAGCCAGGTTACATCAACAATAATGCATATGAAACTGAAAACATTTGATTAAATAAAGGGCTTCTATCTCAACATTGAAACATAATTTTATTTTTCAAATGAGTCTGTCGGCTTAGGTTACATATTGGGAAATACGAGAGCTGGTGACATTTATCAAACAAGCAAAAACACAGTCCTTCCAAAAAGTAGCTCTGTTGACCAGATTTATACAAGTTGTATATTCATGTGTGTTGTGCTGCTGAATGTTTTACCTGCTTCATCTTCCAGGTAGCACAGAACCTGGTACATAACCAGGTCTGAGTGAGTGAGTGAGTGAGTGAGTGAGTGAGTGGGTGGGTGGGTGGGTGGGTGAGTGAGTGAGTGAGTGAGTGAGTGAGTGAGTGAGTGAATGTGTGAGTGAGTGAGTGAGTGGGTTGATGTGTGGGTTGGTGTGTGTTGGTGAGTGAGTGAGTGAGTGAGTGTGTGAGTGAGTGAGTGGGTTGGTGTGTTGGTGTGTGAGTGAGTGTGTGAGTGAGTGTATGTGTGAGTGAGTGAGTGAGTATGTGTGAGTGAGTGGGTTGGTGTCTGTGTTGGAGTGAGTGAGTGAGTGAGTGAGTGAGTGAGTGAGTGAGTGAGTGAGTGAGTGCGTGTATGTGTGAGTGAGTGGGTGTGTGGGTTGGTGTGTGGGTTGGTGAGTGAGTGAGTGTGTGGGTGTGAGTGAGTGAGTGAGTGAGTGGGTGTGAGTGAGTGAGTGAGTGAGTGAGTGAGTGAGTGAGTGAGTGAGTGAGTGAGTGAGTGGGATTTATTGTTGCTTTGAACATAATTCCAGTTGGCGTATCACGTCTCAGGGAGACAATCCTGTGATTGATATTGTGAGCAATGATCAGGGTACAATGACATACCATCAACAAAGACAAAGAGTCTGACCACCCGATACATTCAGTTGCCTCTTACACTCGGCTGGGGACATTTCTAATCCAGAAACCAGAGTGGTACTTGTGAGGTTTGTTTGTTTGTTTGTTGTTTAACACCCTACTCAGCAATGTTCACGCTATATGACAGCAGTCTGTATATAATCTGGACCATACAATCCAGTGATTGATATCATGAGCATCGATCCACACAATAGAGCTACGATAACATGCATCAAAGTCAGCGATCCTGACCACCCGATCCTGTTAGTCGCCTCTTACAGCAAGCATGAGGTTGCTGAAGATCCAGTTCTAACCCAGATCTTAGAACCAGATGTATAGTAATGTATTGTATTGTTTGTTGTTTAACGCCACACTCAGCAATATTCCAGCTATGTGATGGTGGTCTGTAAATAATCGAGTCTGGACCAGACAATCCAGTCATTGACATCATGAGCATCGATCCACGCAATTGGGATATGATGACATGCATCAACCAAGTCAACCAGCCTGACCACCTGATCCCGTCAGTTGCCTCTTGCAACAAGCATAGTCGCCTTCTACGACAAGCATGGGTTGCTGAAGACCAATTCTACCCCACATCTTCACAGGTTTGTAAAGTAAAGGAACCTGCACCAGTCAAACCAGTGGTCGATAGTATGAGCAAAGATTCACATGGAAGAGACAAACTAGCGCACAGGGCACAGATAACATTTGGTACGTCCCTGTCATCACCAAGTAAACTGACCCGTGAAGATCTGGGATAGAAATGGTCTTCAGTAACAAACATTTGTCAGAAGAAGTGACTGTGCTTGTCGTAAGAGGCGACTAACTGGATCGCGTGATCGGGCTCGCTGACTTGGCTGAAGCATGTCATTGTATCCCAACTGCATAGATTGATGTTTATGATGTCAATCACTTGATTGTCTGGTCCAGATTGTTAACTGACCATTGTCATAGAGCTGTAATATTGCCGAGCGGAGTTAACCAACAAACCAAGTAACCTGCTACACAGCATCACTTAGACCACCCAACAGACTGTGAAGTTCCGTGAGTTCTACCTCAGTCATCCTGCAACACCTTAGACCACCCAACAGACTGTGAAGTTCCGTGAGTTCTACCTCAGTCATCCTGCAACACCTTAGACCACCCAACAGACTGTGAAGTACCGTGAGTTCTACCTCAGTCATCCTGCAACACCTTAGACCACCCCACAGACTGTGAAGTTCCGTGAGTTCTACCTCAGTCATCCTACAACACCTTAGACCACCCAACAGACTGTGAAGTTCCGTGAGTTCTACCTCAGTCATCCTACAACACCTTAGACCACCCAACAGACTGTGAAGTTCCGTGAGTTCTACCTCAGTCATCCTACAACACCTTAGACCACCCAACAGACTGTGAAGTTCCGTGAGTTCTACCTCAGTCATCCTGCAGCACCTCTGTGGCCACCAAGTCCCCAAATTAGGGGCCATGTATTACAAGCAGGGCGACATGAGATCCATTCTGCTGGGGAATCTCAATGTAGACAATATCAAGTATAAATAATACTTCAATTCAGTATTGAAACAAACCCAGGTTTACAGTGTGACAAGCAAACACCTCCACAACTAGGCTAGTCAATCTACCCCCATGCCACCATGACACATGAATCTAGACTGGACTTCTTTCAAACTGTGCCAACATCTCGGGATCAGTTCAAGCATCCAGGTTGTCATGGACCTTCAGCTGAGACAACTGAGTGTGTCTCCATCCTATAAAACTACGAATCAAAGGCACATAGCTTGATGTATGTTTAAGAATCTGAATTCAATTCAATTCATCCCATCAGTGGTTATAATCCTAACAAATCTGGACCATTGTTTCATAGGCATTACTTAGAAGTTGACAGATGACAAAGTAGATGTCGCCTTTAAAGTAATTAAAGAAGTTGTTATCCATAAATTGTGTCTCCCTTTGAAATCTGGAGCAGATCTAAATATCATCAATGGGCTCTATATCTACTTGGAGCAGCACCTCTATCTTCTAGACTTCATCCACAGCTATGTGATGGTTCTGGGAATTGCAAGACCGATGAGCAGACAGCACTCTTAGTTCTTATCTGATTTACTCTGGGATTACATTATTAAAGCTCTTTTTTAGTATTTAGTTGAATTATTTTAACTGATTTGTGTAGGTAGGTGACAGATTATCTCTCAAAACACTCTAAAAATCAATACTTCTAGGTATGCAATGTCAAGCATGATTTAGAAATCAAGTTGAGAATAAATAGCAGTAGTGAATAGGTATTTTTGCTACCTTTTGCAAAATGGTTCTTGTTTGCGGACAAGAAGAAACTTGTTTCCAGAATAATGGAACCAATATTGTCAATGATAATTTTAACTCATATGTTCCATCATTAAAAACACTTCCTTAAATTGGACATTTAATTAGTTGTTTAAATAAATCTGTGAACTTATGTTATATTGTATATATCACAATCTCATTAAAATCAGATCTTAGTGCTCACGACCGCCACACAAAGATCTGAAGACATCCCATTGCCCATTCCTGAGAAGTTTGTTTTTTTCTAACTATTTTATTTCAATTCAGTAGACATGTATCTGTAACATAGGTACATGAGTTATATAAGCGTAGCAATTCATAGGATCTTAAAACATGATCAAGATATTGGTAATATACATATATTGGTTTGACTGATACCCGGTATATTATAATAAGTAGGCTGATAATTCTTTTGATTTTCTGTCAAATCTATTAATACTACTATTTTTCATTGCAATCTTTTTTTCTATTTTACATACATCTTTCAATATTTTTATGAAGGAAGGAAAGTATGATGGAGTTTTCTTAATGCCAGAAGAATTATATGGTTGAAACTAGAGTTGTTTTTGTGCTGGTGAAACAGTCACCATCTAGTGGTTTCCTGGAGGAATTATCAAGGACAAGGCTTTCCTCACGGATTCCAGAGACAACACACCCCATGAACTTGATCATCCCTTGCATGCAGGACAACATACAGACAACATCATCAGTGACTTGCAAGTAACTCAAACATACGATCAATACAACCCGTTTTTGCTGGATGTAATTTAAAAAATAAAGTGGTATTTTGCTGACTGGATAAAAAAATGCTGGTAATTTATAGTTTTGCAGAGACTAGGACCAGTTAGAGATGCAGGTTGACAATTGCACATCTATTTGCAAACCTGACCTTGATAAGACGTTGCACTCGAAACGGATTTATCAATAACAGATATACATAATGCAAAAGTCAGTTTCTGCCCTGATAACCAGCAAGGCTGAAACAGAGACGTCCGAGGAAACACACCTACAAGAACTACCTGCCAATGTCTGTGCTACATGTCTTGACTAGCCTACATGTCTTGACTAGCCTACATGTCTTGACTAGCCTACATGTCTTGACTAGCCTACATCTCAGATGGGAATGTTCTGTTCACATTACCACATGTCTCTTCTCTTCTTGATGTCATCGGTCATCGTTTCTCATCAGTAAAACATTTTTTTTATTCATGTTAGTATTAGTTGGGTAGCCTTGCTCCAAGGCTGTACTGAAAGAGTGAGTGAGTGAGTTGGGTTTAATGCCAATTTTAACAGTATTCCAGTTATATCACGGCGTGTCAGCTTAATGTGGGAGGAAAGACCGAAGTGATGCAGGTCTCAGACGTTTACCACTTCAGTGAAACCCACGAAGACGGGTATGGTGCTGACAAACCTAGAAACATAATCGGGGCGACCCAGGATTCGAACCCACAATCATAGGTTTCTGGCGTGCCCAAGGGACGCAACTCTGCACAGCGAATAGTGGCGCCTCAGACGACTGGGCCACCTGTGCCCCCTGTACTGAAAGATATGTCTATGGATGTGTAGTAATTCTATCCTCCTAATAGATATGTGGACAGTCTAAGTCTAAGGACGCCAGTCTCAAAAAGGGACAACTTGTCCTTATTAGTTAAATAATCTATAAATTATGATTTAAACTAATAATTATTGCTTTAGAGACTCCTGCAAGTCTGTAGTTGGGGGTGGATGTTGTGAGACGGGGATGGTGCTTCGATTTCCCTGTCCATATCAAGAAGTGCGGACAGCAATCCTACTAGATCTGGAGCAGACCTAAATATCATCAATGGGTTCTATATCTACTTGGAGCAGCACCTCCATCTTGCAGACTTCATCCACAGCTACATGATGGTTATGGGAATTGCAAGACCGATGAGCAGACAGCACTCTTAGTTCTTATCTGATTTACTCTGGGATTACATTACTAAAGCCTCCTAAACCTGTGAGACAGTACTTACTGCCACGTCAGCATATTCTCTCCTGTTTTCTATCATGTCATTCATGATCTTGTTCTGGGTCCGCTCCACCAGACCTGGGCAACATAAAGCAGTAAGGCGTACACAGCACTGAGGAACGTCCAAAGTCATCACCAGCTTAAATACAGCTCCAAACTAACATGTCATACAAAGCCGTGATCAGCATATCCTGGCTTAGCAACTATACAGCAAAATGCACCACCTTAAGATCAGTTTCTGATGAGGCAGGGATTTATCCAAGATTCCAAACTAAGTACCATAGCAGGCAAATTGGTAAAAATATTGAGTGATTTTGTTCAAAACGGGAATTTTTAACTGTTCATATTTTTGTTAATTCTGAGGATATAAGAAATTATTAATTCAAATTGGGAATTTGTACTCTGATTTCCTGCAAACGTGGGGCTGAATATCAGCGTCTGAGCAGGTCTGGATAAATCCCTGGGAGGAGAAGACCAATAGGCCATGACATCAGATTACTTCAGCGGACATCCCACAGGCCACATGGACAAGTTACCTTAGCGCTAAGACTAACACCCATTCCTTAACAGACTTTATAATACAATAGTTGCAGCACTATGACCCCTATGCAAATGTGCTCTGGTGAATAAATAGATAGACAGACAGACAGACAGACAGACAGACAGACACGGGAGCAAGAATATAGGTTCCCAGCAACCCATTCTTGTCATAAGATTTGTTTTGTTATTTGTTTGTTGTTTAATGCCACATTCAGCAATATATTCCAGCAATGTGACGTCAGTCTGCAAATAATCAAGTCTGGACCAGACAATTCAGTGATTGACATTATGAGCATCAATTCATGCAATTGGAAAAGAATGACATGCACCAACCAAGTCAGCGAAACTGACCACCCGATCTTGCTAGTCGCCTTTTACGGCAAGAATGGGTTGCTGTAGATCTATTCTACCCCGAGTCTTCACAGGTCTCTTGTCATAGAAGCAATAAATGGAACTGGGTGGTCAGGTTCATTGACTTGGCTGATAGCAAGTCATTGTAGTCAAGTGCATGGATTGATGCTCATGATGTCAATCACTTGATTGGCTGGGCCTGACTCGATTATTTACAGACTGCCATCGTAAAGCGGAAATATTGCTAAGTGTGGAATCCAACAATAAACAAACAAATAACAAACAAAAAACTATGTATTGAGTGAGTTGGGTTTTCACCTTCATCTACGAGGTGAAGATATAGTGATTAAAACTTTAAATTACAATAAACGAACTCAAAGGGACCACTAATTTTAGTTTGTTATAACTGTAGTTCATTATAAGCGACTGTGTTATAAACATAGTTTACTGCATGTCAATAGCTTATATATCGCAAATATTAAGTGAGTTGGTGATGTGGGAATTAGTGCTGTTTTGAATCGGGCCATTAGTCAAGCAGCAAAAAGGAGAAAGAAAAAAAGAAAGGCCAATTTGCAAGCGCAGCATGTTATCAACTGTGGGGAAAATATAACGCCAACTATGATAATGGTCAGATGATCACAGAAATCCTTGATGACTTGTTAATAAGTCACTTACATTTTTATACAATCGGAATTCCACTCACCCAGCTTTAAATCAACAGATTTCTCCAGCGACTCGAGACGTTCCGATAGCTTTCCCAACATCGAACGGAGGAACTCAATTTCCTGATCCTTCTGGTTGAGTGTGAACTGTAGGTCGGACATCCTCTCGTCTGTCCTCTGTAGGAACTCCTTCATGCTATCGAACTTGCAAACTTTCATATGCTCTTCAAGCTCTTCCTGAGTTCCCAAAAACTCACAACTGTGGAAATGAAAAGAGTTCAGTTGAAGCATCTAAGGACAACTAAAGAAACAGATGTGTAAGATGGCCTGGATGTTGCTGAAGCCATGACAAATTCAGAAATCAATGGTGGGAAAACACAATCCCCAGAATAAACACAATTATCAAGGATAATGCTTTGTCAAAAAGGGTTTGCAGAGAAATGAATAATCAGTCCCATTGTTTGTTGCGTGTTGAGAAACATGTGATAAATTTACACAGAATGAATTGTGATTATGACATGGAGTTAATTCTGTCAATTATCACCACTTGGCCTGAAGAAGGAACTGAGCTGAGATAACTTATCCCACTTGCAATCGTGTGGAGGTAATTTCATTTGGGGATATTGATCTGACTACAAGATTGAACTGACGGGTTAAATTGACTTGTATTTCTTAATGGATTTAGACGGCATGAACTTGAAAGTTAAAAACATCCTTTTGTTCGATTTACAAACATAAAAAAAATGACAAAATAAACCTGACACTTTATCAAAATAATTCACTTAGTGTACAGATCACTGTGAAATGGGATATTCCTTGAATGATCATGATATTGTTAAAGTTTGAGAATAAACCCACATGTTTTGAGTTAACTTAAATGTACTGACAGAATAACCAACCTTTAACCCCCCAAACAGTAGCTGATATGAAACGTTACAGGGATGCATGAATTATCCTCAAACTGTTTATTTACAGCTTCAACTGTCTGTGTGAGCGTGTCGAGCAGCAGGGAGACAAATATACAAGGTCTGACAATTCACTGATCCAACAGACAAATGCAAGTAACATTTGAACAGGACGAGTCATATGAAAATCTCCCATGTTGACTAGGTTGATGGCGTGTCATCATACCCAAACAGTGTTGTAGCATGCTCATAATATCAACCACTAGTTTATTACAGGTCACAGCTGCACAGTTACAACATGGCGCTCTGCCACAATACGCAACATTCACTCATTCATTAAAAATCAAGCTGTTTGACTGGCTTGTGAAAAAATTGAAAAGTCAATGTTTAAAATAAAGGACATCTTTACAGACTCGAAGGTTGCAGTACAGACGTTTGCGATATCGAGTTTTTAAAAAAACTTAAACTGCACACTTAAACTAATGTTTCTTGTTGTGAATGCTTTGATGTGCCCCTGTTTTGTTAACCTTTGAGCCATGAGAACACCATACCTCAATGGTATCAATGACCCCGAAGGAACTGGTGACATCTTTCAGGACAATACACTCACTTCAAAACGTACAGACCAAGTAACAAGTGTGTTTGTCAAGTGATGGCATGTCAGTGTTGATGTAAGGACAGTGTCTACAGGGGATTGCAGTTCCACCTCACATGTACAAGTGATGGCATGTCAGAGTTGATGTAAGGACGGTGTCTACAGGGGATTGCAGTTCCACCTCACATGTACAAGTGATGGCATGTCAGAGTTGATGTAAGGACGGTGTCTACAGGGGATTGCAGTTCCACCTCACATGTACAAGTGATGGCATGTCAGAGTTGATGTAAGGACGGTGTCTACAGGGGATTGCAGTTCCACCTCACATGTACAAGTGATGGCATGTCAGAGTTGATGTAAGGACGGTGTCTACAGGGGATTACAGTTCCACCTCACATGTACAAGTGATGGCATGTCAGAGTTGATGTAAGGACGGTGTCTACAGGGGATTGCAGTTCCACCTCACATGTACAAGTGATGGCATGTCAGAGTTGATGTAAGGACGGTGTCTACAGGGGATTACAGTTCCACCTCACATGTACAAGTGATGGCATGTCAGAGTTGATGTAAGGACAGTGTCTACAGGGGATTGCAGTTCCACCTCACATGTACAAGTGATGGCATGTCAGAGTTGATGTAAGGACGGTGTCTACAGGGGATTGCAGTTCCACCTCACATGTACAAGTGATGGCATGTCAGAGTTGATGTAAGGACGGTGTCTACAGGGGATTGCAGTTCCACCTCACATGTACAAGTGATGGCATGTCAGAGTTGATGTAAGGACGGTGTCTACAGGGGATTACAGTTCCACCTCACATGTACAAGTGATGGCATGTCAGAGTTGATGTAAGGACGGTGTCTACAGGGGATTGCAGTTCCACCTCACATGTACAAGTGATGGCATGTCAGAGTTGATGTAAGGACGGTGTCTACAGGGGATTACAGTTCCACCTCACATGTACAAGTGATGGCATGTCAGTGTTGATGTAAGGACGGTGTCTACAGGGGATTGCAGTTCCACCTCACATGTACAAGTGATGGCATGTCAGAGTTGATGTAAGGACAGTGTCTACAGGGGATTGCAGTTCCACCTCACATGTACAAGTGATGGCATGTCAGAGTTGATGTAAGGACGGTGTCTACAGGGGATTGCAGTTCCACCTCACATGTACAAGTGATGGCATGTCAGAGTTGATGTAAGGACGGTGTCTACAGGGGATTACAGTTCCACCTCACATGTACAAGTGATGGCATGTCAGAGTTGATGTAAGGACGGTGTCTACAGGGGATTGCAGTTCCACCTCACATGTACAAGTGATGGCATGTCAGAGTTGATGTAAGGACGGTGTCTACAGGGGATTACAGTTCCACCTCACATGTACAAGTGATGGCATGTCAGTGTTGATGTAAGGACGGTGTCTACAGGGGATTGCAGTTCCACCTCACATGTACAAGTGATGGCATGTCAGAGTTGATGTAAGGACGGTGTCTACAGGGGATTACAGTTCCACCTCACATGTACAAGTGATGGCATGTCAGAGTTGATGTAAGGACGGTGTCTACAGGGGATTACAGTTCCACCTCACATGTACAAGTGATGGCATGTCAGTGTTGATGTAAGGACGGTGTCTACAGGGGATTGCAGTTCCACCTCACATGTACAAGTGATGGCATGTCAGAGTTGATGTAAGGACGGTGTCTACAGGGGATTGCAGTTCCACCTCACATGTACAAGTGATGGCATGTCAGAGTTGATGTAAGGACGGTGTCTACAGGGGATTACAGTTCCACCTCACATGTACAAGTGATGGCATGTCAGAGTTGATGTAAGGACGGTGTCTACAGGGGATTGCAGTTCCACCTCACATGTACAAGTGATGGCATGTCAGAGTTGATGTAAGGACAGTGTCTACAGGGGATTGCAGTTCCACCTCACATGTACAAGTGATGGCATGTCAGAGTTGATGTAAGGACGGTGTCTACAGGGGATTGCAGTTCCACCTCACATGTACAAGTGATGGCATGTCAGAGTTGATGTAAGGACGGTGTCTACAGGGGATTGCAGTTCCACCTCACATGTACAAGTGATGGCATGTCAGAGTTGATGTAAGGACAGTGTCTACAGGGGATTGCAGTTCCACCTCACATGTACAAGTGATGGCATGTCAGAGTTGATGTAAGGACAGTGTCTACAGGGGATTGCAGTTCCACCTCACATGTACAAGTGATGGCATGTCAGAGTTGATGTAAGGACAGTGTCTACAGGGGATTGCAGTTCCACCTCACATGTACAAGTGATGGCATGTCAGAGTTGATGTAAGGACGGTGTCTACAGGGGATTGCAGTTCCACCTCACATGTACAAGTGATGGCATGTCAGAGTTGATGTAAGGACGGTGTCTACAGGGGATTGCAGTTCCACCTCACATGTACAAGTGATGGCATGTCAGAGTTGATGTAAGGACAGTGTCTACAGGGGATTGCAGTTCCACCTCACATGTACAAGTGATGGCATGTCAGAGTTGATGTAAGGACGGTGTCTACAGGGGATTGCAGTTCCACCTCACATGTACAAGTGATGGCATGTCAGAGTTGATGTAAGGACGGTGTCTACAGGGGATTGCAGTTCCACCTCACATGTACAAGTGATGGCATGTCAGAGTTGATGTAAGGACGGTGTCTACAGGGGATTGCAGTTCCACCTCACATGTACAAGTGATGGCATGTCAGAGTTGATGTAAGGACGGTGTCTACAGGGGATTGCAGTTCCACCTCACATGTACAAGTGATGGCATGTCAGAGTTGATGTAAGGACGGTGTCTACAGGGGATTGCAGTTCCACCTCACATGTACAAGTGATGGCATGTCAGAGTTGATGTAAGGACGGTGTCTACAGGGGATTGCAGTTCCACCTCACATGTACAAGTGATGGCATGTCAGAGTTGATGTAAGGACGGTGTCTACAGGGGATTGCAGTTCCACCTCACATGTACAAGTGATGGCATGTCAGAGTTGATGTAAGGACGGTGTCTACAGGGGATTACATACAATGTGAGTGAAGAATTGCAGTTCCACCTCACATGTACAAGTGGTGGTTATTGAAGAATTTCATCAAAGCTACAAAGAAGACACACATCTTACTCCTTGAAGTTCTGAACAAATTTCTTCCAGAAATGGAAATAAAATACTCTCTGTATGTGTTTACCATACCAACTATTCCATTGAGACAGCTCTAGTCGCCTTGTCTGTAGATCAAAGATGGAAATGGTGAATAACAAAACTACAACAATTCAAGCTGAAAATCTGACAATGGAAAATCAATATTTCTATGTATCCAAAACGTAGTCAGTTTTGACAGAACATCGTTCAAGTATGTAAACGTAGTAACTTGACCTAACATGTCCGAGCAGTGTACCTTTACACTTCATAAAGTCACATCTCAAGTTTTTCCAAACGGTACAGTGTCTCAATCTGTCCAGTATTTTCTGAGGCCATGCATGCAGTTCTCATGATGCCCCGTTTACAATGACGCCAAGCAAACATCCAACTCTGACTGAAGTGACACAGAGATGCTGTCAGCCAAACCTTGAACAGGGCAATGAGGGAAGTGGAAGTCACACGTCGAGTGCTTCACAGCAGACGTACAAACACCACTAACAAGATTTCACTCTCAGACCCATGTCCCCCATCAATACCACAGAACAAATGATGACTTAATATCTTTGTTAATAGATGGAGATGGAGCACGAGAGCAGCGAACGATAGGTTTTCATCTACTTAATCTACATCCCGCCATCTACAGCATCGATCAGGGTTGATAAAGTGCTCTTCAGACCTCTGACCGTGGACAAGGGGACATTTGATGGTGTTTAGAAGAACAGGAAGTCGTCTGCTCCACTGGCAGATCAAACAGTTAGCTGGATCTGACTATGAATGTGCTGACATTTAACAGGGATTCACTCACATGGTTATTTGACTGTCTGCAAACAACCAAACCACAAATTACATTTTTCCAATACCTACATGAATGCAAATTGCCGTAGCTGGGCCCAAATGCCAAGACACTGCATCGTGGCATGGGGAGTAATACATGCATCCTCAGGCCAGCTATAAGGCTTGATCTTTGCTGTAGACTTGCAGGCAATGCTGCGGAATATCACAGTCAGTGGGTGGTTAAATACTTCGAGGTAGATGTGAGAATTGTGCATTCTACTGCCTCACTGTTAGAGAATCTACGGTGCTGCTGCAGTCAGTTGGTTGGTTGGTTGGTTGGTTTGTTGTTTAACGCCGCACTCAGCAATATTCCACCTATATGACGGCGGTCTGTAAATAATCGATTCTGGACCAGACAATCCAGTGATTGGCATCATGAGCATCAATCCACACAATTGGGATCGATGACATGCCTCAATCAAGTCAGCGAGCCTGACCACCCGATCCCGTTAGTCGCCTTTTATGACAAGCATAGTCACCTTTTACTGCAAGCATGGGTTGCTGAAGAACTATTCTACCCCGGAATCTTCAAGGGTCCTCTCTACAGTCAGCAGGCAAACCTTCGTATCGGTGATACAGAAATGTGTATAGTCTGTTATTATAACATACATTAAAATGACTGGTATATCATGTATATCTTGACTATGGAACCTGTGGGTAAGTGTACATGTCCCCTGTAAACTAATGCTTGTCGTAAGAGGCGACTATGCTTGTCGTAAAAGGCGACTAACAGGATCAGGTAGTCAGCTCAGTGACTTGGTTGATGCATGTCATTGTACCCAAATGTGTGGATTGGTGCTCATGATATCAATCACTGGATAGTCTGGTTCAGACTTGATTATTTACAGGCCTCTATCTTTTACCTACAATATTTCTAAGTGTGTAGCATCAAACAACAGACATACAAAACGAGTGAGTTGGGTTTTCATCTTCATACAGTGATAAAACATAAATTTAAATTACGTCAATAGCTCATATCATAGCTATTAGCGAATGGATGTGGTGGGATTTAATGCCTGCTGAACAGTTTTACAGTTATATCATCGCAAGTCAGCTTCAAGTGGGAGGAAAGCCTGTTGTCACATAAGTTATCTGTGTTGATCATAAGCACGCACATGGTAATGATGGACCAAGGATGAGAGTGTAGCCAATCTTGGATTTGAATTCCAGTCAGCAAATTCTGGCATGGCTAGGGGATGCAACTCTGTTACGAGCACACTCAGTGTGACTACTGACAACCGGTGCCCCTCTATATCAGGTAGGATAACCTGAAATATGATACAAGTCTAAAACACAGAGACCAAAAGCAGCATCTCTTAAGCAAGGAGTGGGTGAGTGAGGGTTAATTCTGGGGTCAACTGGTATTTTCTAGGAGAATAAGGTATAACAAATGAGAGCACAACTTTTCTTTCTAAAATGTTGATTACAGTTTAGTTTATTACATAATTACCTCTTCATGTAATAATTTAGTTTATTACATAATTACCTCTTCATGTAATAATTTAGTTTATTACATAATTACCTCTTCATGTAATAACTTAGTTTATCACATAACTACCTCTTCATGTAATAATTTAGTTTATTACATAATTACCTCTTTATTCATGCAATAATTTAGTTTATCACATAATTACCTCTTCATGTAATAATTTAGTTTATTACATTATTACCTCTTCATGCAATAATTCAGTTTATCACATAATTACCTCTTCACGTAATAATTCAACTTTTGATAACAGTCCTAGAAAAACCTTGTGAATATGGTCACTACGCTACTACCGCACATACACCCTGTGGCCAACACTGCTGGGATGGCTAAGATTGACCTTAGTGTGCGACTCACCCTGACGTGGGTTAGAAGAGGTCTTCACCAAACCATACTTGTTGTTAGAGGCGACTAATGGGATCAGGCTTGCTGACTTGGTTGATGCATGTCATCGTATCCCAAATGCGTGGATCGATGCTCATGATATCAATCCCTAGATCATGACTCAATTATTTACATACTGCTGCCATACAGCTGGAATATTCCTGAGCTTGGCGTTAAACAACAAATAAACAAATTAATGTAATGGTACAATCAACCTTATTAAGACTCTCCTCTATGGTCAAACATGCTGCTATAGTAATCATGGATTTGTCAAATTAAGAAATCACAGGTTGACTCTGAAACGCCCAAAGGAGGTAGACAGCTTCTGACTGTCAGTCTAACCACAAGAATCTTTGCTCAAAAAGCCTTCTTTCATTTTCTTTTATGGTGCCTATGTTAATATACTGAGGTGCAGAGGAGTTATCTTCCCCTTCTCTGTCAGTTCATGCTTGATATAGACGCCAACAAACTTAACTGTGTTACTGCTTTCACATGATACTTACATTCAAAACTCACCCATAAAATGTCGCATTAAGATGAAATTTCATTTGTCAAATAGGTCGTTAACATTCACTCAAAGTAGTTAAGACTTTCGAATCAATAGATATATCCCTTAAAAAATATTTATCAAAATGTTAGGATAAAAAATTGGTTCTGAAAATAGGTTTCAAATCTTCATCCAGTGTCTACTATTTAAGATATCAAACCAACCATAAATATCAATGAACATTAATAACAGCAAAAATTTATCCTAAAATAACTTGATATTAACTTTTATCACGGGCTCATCGCCCAGAAGAAATGGCCACCTCCTGATCTAGATGTATAAATGAGCTGCAGAATCCATTACGCTGTGAAGAACGGTGGTGTGTATCATCTCCAGGTCCTTGTTATACATCCTCAATTGCAGCTTCATGGTCCGTGTGTCACTCCCAGTCATTCCTCCACATAGATAATGCTTATTACAATAGATCATTCCACCAGTTCCCAGAAACAGTCTAGACGACGGGCGAACCTGCTGCTATCACTTGTTCGACTTCCCCCTCCTCTAAATCATTCACAGACGGCAAACATACTGCATTTCTCCTTTAACACTGGAACTGGACATATATGAAGCACTATGAATGGCTATATCATGTTTGGCAGTAAATCTACACCGTTAGGAATTGGGATGGACTCTCACTCTTGTATTTGTTGTTACTGTAGTATTTGGATCAAGGCACTCCTTTATCTTTAAATTGTAACAGTCGGTTCCCAACACTTTTACCATCATTTGAATGAAAGTCATTCTGTCATGGAGTTAAAACAGCAGGTGGCCTCTTGAATCACTGATAGTAGACATGGAAGTTATATATAACATGTGTAATTGTATAGAGGATCCATATTACTATTGGGAGACACAATGAAAATAAATATTTTTATGTTTAGTTTTTTCTGGACCAGACGCTTTTCAGTAGGGGCCCCCCGTGTAATGATAAATATGTGGGTCCTTAATGCCACATTCAACAATATTTCAGCTATATGACAGCTGTCTGTAAATAATTGAGTCAGGGCCAGACAATCCAGTGATTGACATCATAAGCATCGATCTATACAATTGGGATACGATGACATGCATCAACCAAGTCAGCGAGCCTGACCACCCAATCCCGTTAGTTGCCTCTTACGATAAGCATGGTATGTTGAAGGCTTATTCTAACCCAGACTTTATGAATGTAGTATTCAATGGTAAATTATTATAATTTGAACAATACATAATCAGGAAAAAATTCTGACATTTTTGTAAACTATTTCATCTGCAAATGAGCATCCTGCACTACAAATATTATGTGTTCTGGTGTTTTCCAGGGGAACAATTGACTTGCCCTTGCATGTGTTTATGACAGCTAGGTGCCATGGATGGGGCAGGATATGCTCACCTATTCGAGAACACCTGGTATCGACACTATTTGATAATAATTCGTGAATTCTAGTATTTTTTAGGTGAACAAATGACTTGCCCTTGCATGTGTTTATGATGGGTGCCACGGATGGGGCAGGATACGCTCACCTTTTCGAGAACACCTGGTGTCAACAGCACTATTTGATAATAATTCATGAACACAGACTTTTATATTGTCAGAATCATACAATGGATTCTGCTGTAACTAGATTTCATATCATCATGGAAATGTTTTCTGTCACTCTTTCAGTAAATACGAGTCAATGCTACAGAGCCATAACATAAAATTATAACCATATTTAAACCGCTATTTCAGAACACACCCTGAAGAACCAAGGCCATAACATCATGCGGGAAGCCACCAAAGTTCTGTCTACCAACAACAACAACTGGCCACAAAGGAAACTACAAGAAGCCACTGACATCAGGAGACACCAGCCAGCCATGAACCGTGACCAGGGAACCATCTGCCTAGTGCTTGGGACTTATTCCATTGATCTTTGTCGGTGCTAATTACCTAGCTGCCTTAAATTTGCCCTTTGCTATGTCCATTCTTTTACCTATCAGTGCTAATTACCCCAGCCTCCCGTTTGCCCAGTGTCTATTACCTATTACTTATCTATGATAACTTAAGTACTGGCTTCCATACTATCAGCGCTAATTACTGTAAAGTGTTGGCTTCCATTGTCTATTGCTAATCACCCATCAACGCCAATCATCTGTTGGCCTCCCTTGTTAGTTACTACCCTTTGTTATTTTCCACCCTTTGTTATCTTATTATGTTGTTGTCCTTACAGGTACATATATATGTATATATCTGCCTCATGGCTCCCTTAGTTCCCTCCTCCACCCACCTCGGCATTTATTCCAAATTTTAAAATTTCAAAAAATCGATATAAGCAACCCCTAAAAGCCCCCTCTTGGGTTGCACACACCACTTTCACCCTTCTCGGAATACACTAAATGGTCCGGCCAGGCCCGTGTGCGAAATATGCTGCAGTCGGAAAGCGCACGTTAAATCTTCTATATCAGTCAGTCCTTCGCCTGATGAAGGAGTAAGCATATACTCCGAAACATTGTGTTCCTCATAATAAACAAGTTGACATCCATATATTCTCTTCCTTATATATTTAAACGTCACCTCGTGCACTGCAAATATATGTAGAAAGTTCTCCATTCACAATCCTATAATTGAACAGGATAAACATGGATGGATGTATTCACTATTGTTATCTCGGACACATCTGCCATGATCCAATTAGCACCACAAGAGGCAGGACATGTTTGGTTCTCTCCCATTAGGACAGGGTTCACAGGGGGCAGGGAGCGCTGGGAGGGGCAGACACCTCCTCCAGGCATTCATTATACAATCTAGGCTGCCTCTCGATTCACACACTACTAACAGTAGATTCTCAAAGGTTAACCAGAACAGAAGGATAGGACAGTTTGATAACAACCGTCATTATGCGTGTGTAGGTACAAGGTTACTAGATCGTGTGTTTCATCACTGTGAGTATTCACACACATTGAGGTTATACTTTGGGTGTTAATATTTCATATTTAATGAGTCAACAACAAAAGATATGTTTGGACCAAGATCATTAATCCCTTCCCCCCTCCAATGTGTTTCAAGAGGAACACATTTTGCAGAATCTCTGCACAGCACATTAATTCACAGATAATGTAGTGTTTCAGTTTCAACAAAATCAGTGGATGCGTTATCGAGTGACTTTTCTGGTCCATCATTTGATTGACTTGTTTGTTTCAGGCCACCATCGCATGGCAGGAGCACTGCTGTCCCGCGTCAGGCAACAAATACTGAGTTTGTTAGGCAAACTGAGAGAGTGGCGGGTGCTACCAGTCGGGCAGGACATGCTTTGTTTGTTTTTTGTTTAACGCTGCACTCAGCAATCTTCAAGCTATATGACAGCCGTCTGTAAACAATTGAGTCTGGACCAGACAATCCAGTGATTGACTTCATGAGCACTGATCCACACAATCGGGATCGATGACATGCATCAACCAAGTCAGCGAGCCTGACCACCCGATCCCGTTAGTCGCCTCTTACAACAAGCATAGTCATCTTTCACGGCAAGCATGGGTTGCTGAAGACCTATTCTCCCCTGGATCTTCACAGGTTGGTAGGACATGCTTACCCTTTTTATGCTTTAGAATTATCGACTCTCAATACCTTTTACACCCAATAAAATCTGTTTTGGTGTGTAAAAGAGACATTATTTTCTGGCGTTGACATTTTATATTATACATTGGTGTGCACTAAGATACCACATGCTGCACTTTGACATGGACACCCCACTCATGAGTAAAACACTGATTAAGAGCCGACCAGGCCTTGTTATATCAACTTAATGCTGACCACCATGGCAGGGTACAACCAGAACCAATCTTTATAAATCTTTTGGCAGAATGTGGTCAGGGAATGGAAGTGATGTTCATTAATAACTTCTCTTATGATCAATTTCTTTACGTATCTCTGACCCATTGCTCACCAAGTAATGATGCTACCTCAGCAGCAAACAGATGTAGAGGCTTAGGGTTCACATATAGGACACAGTAACTATCACATAAATATCTTAGTACAGAGGGGTCACTACAGTTGGATGGCTTTTCTCAAACCTGGGCCCCGGTCCACAAAGCGATCATAGCGCTACGACAGTCGTAAGTCTATGTTAAAGTCTGGTTGTTATGATCACCTTAGCGCTGTGATCGCTTTGTGGAACAGGGCCATGGAACCTAGAGAGCATGTGCACGTCATGACCTCGAAACTCAGTAAAGTTCTCTGCAGAGGGAAATAATGGACATAAGAAAGTGTTCTGTATTGCATGGGCCTCATCACACAGCAGAAAACTAATTAAAGTGATGTGAGTATCTCAGTACTCTTCCAATCTGACACCTCAAGAAAAAAGAAATATACCGGAATACTTGAACCAATTGCAGTATATGTTCCCCGAGTTAACAGCCTCCCCATATTAAGATGCAAGATCTATATGTTTATATAATAATCTCCACTCATAGGTTACTGGCTCAGAAAATATTACATATATATCATACATACATAACATTGAAGGACCATCAGAGTGAGTGAGTGAATATATTTGTTTGCCACTGCCAGCAATATTACAGCAATATTTCATCTGCTGTAAACATCAGTCACTCTTGCAACAAACACTGAGTACCCACAGGGTCGATTTGTTCTAGTTAAGACTCTGAGATTTTGGTTGAAAATGTGAGTGAGTTAAAAGTCTGAGGGTTTCAACAAACCTATGAACCATCTAAATGCAAGACATATCAGAAAGAATTAAAAAAATAATAATTGGGATACCTTATAGTTAAAAAAAAAACTTACAGTAGTGGCATTATAAAAGGAATTCAATGACAGCAGAAGAGGGAAAGACCAGGAGCAGCATGCACACAACTGAAGGCATGACATGTAAGATTGAACACCTTATCATTACCTGATCCGAGTAGCTCAGTGGGAAAACAGTGGGTTACAATAGTAAACATGATGTGTGGGGTTGCGTCTATTCATGTGCATGACATATTAAAAGGATGTCTATAAATCTTGGGGATGTACCACCACAGTTTTGAGAGGTTCTTCAGCAATATTGATAGAGTGTCGGGTTTTAATCATTACAACGAAAACTTTATGGTGATTGCATCTTGTTTTAAATTTATGTGGCTGTTTCCATTGAAAGTGTGTTCATGTTCCATAACTTCTTTGAGAGGCATTTAGAAGTTGGAGTACTACGTAAGGATACGATATTTAGATGAATGAGAGAGCAACCAAACTATGGAATATATAAGTAAGGATAAGATATATTGATGAACAACTTCTTTATTACAATTGGGAGCGACTTTGGCGTAGATAACACTTGCTTGATAATGATGTTAGAACCTACACCGAAACGTCGCTCTGAATTGTAATAAAGAAGTTTTTCATCCATATATCTTATCCTTACTTATATATTCCACAGTTCGGTTGCTCTCTGCTGGTTTTCCTTGGTAGCCCTGGTTCTCCTCTGTCACCAACAGCAGCTGTCTTCGTGCACGAAGTGAAAAAGTGATGCCATGACTGACAGAGCTACACCACACAATGACCTTTATCAAAGATGGAGAGCTTCTGACTGATTAAGATACCGATGGGTCAAGTGATCCCACTGCTTGTGAAAATGACGTTTAAAGGAACACAGGGCCAAAGGACCCAATATTGCCAAGAAGCAGAGAGTCGCCAGGTTGCGCAGGGCATGTGAACCAGGCCCTCAGGCCATCTGGAGCACTGTAATTGCACCGTAAAGGTCAGTGTGCCAGGATGTCTTTTGTTAAATCTTTCAGTGCGGTAGAAAGAACAAATTTGTTATTTACCCTGTTCATTTCTAGTGGACAGAAGTTCCAGGGACTGACTTGTCCATGATGTCTTACGACCTTCAGGTCTGTTCTTACAATGTCAATAGTGTCTTCTTCTTGCATTCCTCCCAGTTCATGCAAGGACGAATAGTGAGCGAGTGAGCGAGTGAGTGAGTGAGTGAGTGAGTGAGTGAGTGAGTGAGTGAGTGAGTGAGTGAGTGAGTGAGTATTCCAGTTATATCATGATGGGTCAGCTTAATGTGGGAGGAAGGCCCGAAGTGATGCAGGTCTCAGACGTTTACAACTTTGGTGAAACCCACAAGCAGGAGTATGGTGCTGACAAACCTAGAAACATAATCAGGGCAATCTAGATTTCGAACTCAGTCACAGGTTCCTTGAACACCAAAGGGACACAACTCTGCATAATGAGTTGCAGTGCCTTAGATGACTTGACCACTCTGGGCCTTGATCACCCATGCTGACTTCCTGTACAAGCATACTTCAAAGTCATGCATGCTGTGTTGACAAACCTAGAAACATAAGGGCGAACCGGGATTCGAACTACAATCGTAGGATTAAAGCGTGCCAAAGGGACATAACTCTGCACAGCGAACTACGGCACCTGTGTCACCAATGACAAATATAAGAAAATAGCCTTTTACAACATACTCACAAACACTGTCTTAACAATGAGAGTGAGTCATGTTTTACACCACTTTAGCAATATTCCAGCCCTATCACAAAGGGGAACCAAACACACAGGATGGGCTTCCTACACCATATGAAAGTCAAACCCAGGTCTTTGATGTGATGAGTGAACGCTTTAACCACAAGGCTTCAACACCCCCACTTTTCCTAGCAAAGGTACTTTAACACAGAATGAAATCTCAAGGCACTCTTCTGCTCTTGTAGCAAATGTAACTTCCTTCGAGGCCAAACAGACTTGTCATGAAGAACTCACAGCCAAGCCCAGCCTTCTCAGCTCTCTCTAGACTTCAATAGTACCCTGACAAGACCATTCTAAAACACTTTCAATTCTTGTGCAAGGTCCTAAATTATTTCTGCAATATCAAAGAGCCTTTCTGTAACACAATGATTTAAATGCCAGATGAAAGGGAAGAGTTGCTAATGAATATATACCATTGTCAGGCAGTTCCACAGATTCGTCTTAGTAAATAACACCAATATTTGGAATGAGTAACATTCATAGGTTTCACTCGGGCAAATGTTTGTTTTTGTGCTACAGGTGCAGGATCACTATCCATTTAGAATTATTCTTATATTAGCTAATGATTAAAATATTATTTTTAACATCAAATGTCTCCTGATAAGCTATTACATAACCACTGCAGCTATCTCAGACTTGTATCAACTACATGAGGACAAACACAAGGACAAGCTACAATGTGAAGTGGGAAAGTCAGCGTGAGTGAGTGAGTGAGTGAGTGAGTGAGTGAGTGAGTGAGTGAGTGAGTGGTGTATAACACTACTTCTGAACGGTATTTGAGCTTAATCTTGAGGTGAGAGAAAATCCTTAAACTGACGCAGGTCTTCGATGATTACCAAGGGCGGATCCAGCATTTTTTATAAGAGAGGAGTCCAATAACAAAATCCTGTGGGGGGAGGAGTCCGGACCCCTCGGACCCCTGGACCACCTGGACCCCCTGTCTGGATCCCACTATGTTTCCCACACTGGTCTGGTAAAACCCACAAGCATGCATATGGTGCTGCCAAACCAAACATCATCATCAGGAAAGATCTGGGATTGAAAGCAATGATCATCAATTCCTGCAACAACTAAGGGCCTGAACTCTGCACAGTGTGGCAGAAAGCCAATCTAAGTGCCCTTGCCCTTCAGTTTGGGAAACAAATTGGTCAGTGAAATACAAGTAGCTTCAACAAAGCCCTAACACTGGTCATTTTTACTACATACCTGAATAGTGAACTTTGTCATTCCGTTTTGGGAATTTGTACTGACATTTGCACCAAATTTTGGGCCCGAGATAAACCTCTGCAGTGTAATGAGTTGTCCTAGACAACTGGGCAAAACTTACAATTTCAGACCAGATTAATCACCTAAAATACTTAAAGTTCTACACATTTACCTGTTAGGTGAAACCCACGAGTACGGCGACCAAGGATGATAACTCTAGGATCAGAAACCCATGAACTCTGCATGGCTAGGTGACGTAACAACTGCAACATCTGCTGCCTTAGACTACCGGAATGCCCGTGCTCCTGGCAACTCATGACACACTCTATACATACTCCAAAGGCAACAGTTGTCTCTGTAGGGAGATTGGCAGTCAGAGCATACACTAAGGTCTGATCAGTAGCGTACATCGGTAAATTCATTTACAGGACAGTATAAAACTTCTCTGCAGTCGTGAAATAAATTGAATGTGCAGACCAAACATAAAACATTGCAACAGAATCCAACTAGGATCTGATGTTGCGCCTTTAATGATGAAAAAAACCTCCATTTCCTTGCCATTAAATCACTCATCATTAGGCTTTACAGATTCAACCAAAAACTTCAAGCTAAAATTACAAAGGACGACTTTCTTTGCAAACTCTGACAAATGATTTGTTGCTAAATCAGTTTTATCACTGGTTGAAATCATAGGAGACTAGCAACAAGATCGGAGTGACATGTAACAAAAAGCCGGGATTCCAATTTGCAGCTGCCTTTTTATGCCCTATTTTCAGGAAAAATTGAGCTTGAAGCGCCAAGTGTAATGATTAAGGATATGTTATGTCATAACTGCACCCCCTACAACTGATGCTGGCATACTGTCATACAAGCATATTTAATGATCAAATTCAAACTCATGTGACTTAATACAATGTCCAAAATATTGGTAGGCACTACTGAAAACACTCGGCAATGGTGACACCCCACTGCCTTGAGCTAACACTGCTCCAGTCAACTTATGATGAAAGTTGTCAGCTGTCAATGTTGGAAAAACAAGCTACCCTGAGAAGGGCAGAAGAGTCCGGTACGATGATCCACGACTGATACATCACGTCCAACATGACACTGCAATACTGATTTTTCCCAAACTGGAATTTTCACTTTAAGGTAACCTGAGCTGCTTCAGATGCTGCCAATCCTTTTATCTCCGAGAAAGGTCATGTTTTTCTTCAGTGAGTTATGTTAATGGTCATATTTCTGTCTTTTTAAAGGGATTTTGTTAAAGCTACCCATGTACTGCAAACTGGAAAATTTAACATTTTCAAATCCACAAATAACCAAATAAATAAAACTGATGAGTTAATCTAACCATAATCAGGTAAACAACAACAACAACAACAACAACAACAACAACAACAACAACAACAACAACAACAACCAACTTGCAAGGCTTAACAATCACCCCTGTTGGAACTCCAGGGCCCCCTTGCACAAAGCGATCTTAACGCTAAGATTATTGTAAGCCTATGTTAAAGTATGGGAGTTACGATCATCTTAGCGCTAAAATCGCGGGCCTGGTCTGAATAGATCTTCAGTACCTCCTGCTTTTCTTAAGGGCCAACAAGCATGGGGACCTGTGAGGTGGTCAGGCTGACTCAGCTGATGGTGTGTCAGTGTTACTAAGTTTGGTGGCATGGCTCATTCAGTGCAAGCTTCAATGTTTTTCCTGGACCAAACCACACCTGGTGTCATCACTGATTTAAAGTGATCCATTTATATAATTTTCACTGCTATTTTGACTACTGCTCCAAATGAAATCTGTTTCAGCAGATAATAAAGACTGCATGTGTCTGACGTTGATGCTTCACATTACAGGTTGCAATGATATAGCTGGAATATTGATTTTTGTTTGTTTGTTGTTTAACGCCACACTCAGCAATATTCCAGCTATATGACAGCCGTCTGTAAACAAACAAGTCTGGACAAGACACTCCAGTGATTGACACTATGAGCATTGATCCATGCAATTGGGATACGATGACACTCATCAAGCAATTCACTGACTACCCGATCCCATTAGTCGCCTCTTACCACAATCATAGTCGCTTTTTACGGTAAGCATGGGTTGCTGAAGACCTATTCTACCCTGGATCTTCACGGGTTCAGGATTATTGAGGAGTGTCGCATTAAACAACATTCATTCATTCATTCATTCATTCACAACTATCCACTCACTCACTCACAACAATCAACAAACCAACCATCTCAGACCAATCAAACCTTTAACAAAGCAACCAACAAGCCAGACTGCTACCAACCAATCACTGTAACAGCCACACACTGAACATCACACTCCAGTAGCAAAAACATTTGACCAACCCACCAACTATTTAACACTGTCCTCTAGCCAGACCTTTAACTTTACTATCACAACCATTACACAGTAAACTATAACCCGTACATGATTCCTCCAGGATGTGCTGCTGACACATGTATCAGAATATCAACCATGTTTTTTCTGACCATATTGCCAGAGAAGCCAGCTATTCCTGAATGACAACAGCAACCACTTTAGCTCAACGAATCTATTCCATAAAGTATTATGCCTACATAAATAGCCCGAGCCCTGGTTGTACGTCCCCCGGTAGATCAGCGGATTGGTTATCATCCTACTACAACAACAAAGATGCTGAAGAAGGTTCATCTGACCTTTGAAGATCATTAAAGAAACCCAGGCGTGTTTTGGAATTGGCTGCCCCGAGCATAAGGCTGGTGGTTCTACCTGACTTGTATCCTAACTTCATTGGCCGTTAATACAGGCAAGACTAGAAGGGAAATGACTGCCTACTCCCTGGAAATTACATCACAGAGGAGACAGTGTCTGTTACAGCGTGCGGAGACACCGCGGCGTGAAGAGGTTGGGTGACAACAGGCACAGGATGCTGTCCCTCAGGGTCGGCCAGGGATCTAACAAAGCCAATCTTCATGTTCGGGGTCACTAGGTGGGGTAATTCATGCACATGCAACAATGGTGCCCTCACAACCTTTTCTAGGTATCTTTTCATTGACATACTCATTCTTTGTCCACCCACCAGCCTAACCCTCCCATCGTTCTAAACAAACTTCACAAGACCCACACCTGTCTGATCCATCTACATTGTAACACCCATTGTAACTAATAACTCATCAGTGAGTCGGTGAGTATGGTTTTACGCCGCTTTTAGCAATATTCCCGCAACATCACGAGGGAGACACCAAAAATGGGCTTCACACATTGTACCCATGTGGGGAATCAAAGCTGGTCTTCAGCGTGACAAGCGAACACTTTAACCACAGGCTACAACACCGCCCATAACCACTCACTAACAACAATACACTCACAAATCTCTAACAAAACACCATTCAACACCCTTCTACACAAAAACATCACCTTCACCAATACACCAATCCCTACCATTTTCTAACTTAATAGTAAGCACATCTGACACCAAATAAATGACTGTTATTAATTTTACAACTAATTGTATGCAGATATGAATCACACATTCAGGCACTCTTGCACTTTATGGAGTCAAGTGATGATATAGAAAGATATAATTATGTTTTGATAAATTATTCTGGACAAATAAAACATATTTCAGCAAAGTAAACTGCAACAAGAGTAAATTATTTTAGCATCAAATTTGTAAATAGTTCTGGGAACAATCTGCTGTGACGACAAGATCATGTTGAATTTAATAACATCATAAATTAGCTCTTACATCAAGAACATTCAGAGTATGTTGCATATAGACTGTTATAGGGAAAAATGGAAAATGTCTTATTAACCGATACCAATAGTTTCAGTCAATCTAACTCTGATATGTGGAAATGTTGTTTTGATGCAAGTGTTTATTGCCAGGTAGGGAAGAAGGCCTCATAGTTGCAATGATTGATCAAGTCTACCACCTCATGTTTGTCACACATTGGACACATAGGAATACCAAACAGAAAACTAGAGTAATTTTGTAACTTCTCAGAATAGCCTCCCCACACACATCAGACCACATAAGAAATAACACCAAAGCCTGTTAACAAGTCTAAATACCATTCTTCATCTCCATCAGAAGACATCAACACCTATTGGTCCGCTCTAACTAGGTTTCAATGCTAAACTGTCTGCATAATCAAAGTCTCAACATGGTAAGTGCAAAGAATACCAAGCCAAATCTACAAATTAATTCCAGTAATGTGTAACAGCTTAAAATGGTCACATTCTATAAATATAATTTCTACTGCATACCAACCTGTCTAAACAGTTCTACACAGAAGGGTCTACATGGAACACGATCGGCTAGGATCAGATATAACTGTCACAGGCAAGGAGTAGGGGTCGATGGAGTGCAATGCCCCACGATGTTCTGCTTCATTTTCACTGACAAGACTGAAAGGTTACCGCTGACTATAATGATCAACTCCAAACCAAGGTGGCCACGGTCCCCCTCGCACCAGCGGCGGTCCCCCTGGACGCTCGCCTCCGGATCCCCACAAACTTCCTGTAGGATGAGGCTGACGAGGTATTGATCTCACATCCGGACTATTAACTATATAATACCCTCCAGCACGTAATTGAAAGTGATACACTGGCAACGTTTTGGGAGGAAAACCCGCGAAAAGAGTAATCAGACATTTTTTCAAGGTTCTTCAAATGATTGGTTTACTGTTTGTTACCATTTCTAGCATTTAGGTTGTTATTTGGTTAACTAATATATAAGGTAAATGTTATTTAAGGAAACTTCAAAAACGGGTAATCTGACATATTTTTCCAGGTTCTTTTGCAAGAATGGTTGGATGATTGTTTCCATTTCTGGCACATATTTCTTCATGTGGTTAAGTTATATGGGGAAAATCTTTTTTAAATGAAACTGCAGAAGGGCAATCAGATATTATTTAATGTTCTTATGATAGAGGATGGTGGTGTAGCCTAGTGGATACTGGACACCGGCAGGAGGGCAATGAATGGTCGGGGCAATGGGTGGTCGGGGCAATGGGTGGTTGGGGTGATGGGTGGTCAGGGTGATGGGTGGTCGGGGCAATGGGTGGTCGGGGCAATGGGTGGTCGGGGCAATGGGTGGTCAGGGCAATGGGTGGTCGGGGCAATGGGTGGTCGGGGCAATGGGTGGTCGGGGCAATGGGTGGTTGGGGCAATGGGTGGTTGGGGCAATGGGTGGTCGGGGCAATGGGTGGTCGGGGCAATGGGTGGTCAGGGCAATGGGTGTTCAGGGTATTGGGTGGTTGGGGCAATGGGTGGTCGGGGCAATGGGTGGTTGGGGCAATGGGTGGTCGGGGCAATGGGTGGTCGAGGCAATGGGTGGTCGGGGCAATGGGTGGTTGGGGCAATGGGTGGTCTGAGTGATGGGGTCTGGGCAATGGGTGGTCGGGGCAATGGGTGGTCAGGGCAATGGGTGGTTGGGGCAATGACTGGTCGGGGCAATGGGTGGTCAGTGCAATGACTGGTCGGGGCAATGGGTGGTCAGTGCAATGACTGGTCGGGCAATGGGTGGTCAGTGCAATGGGTGGTCGGGGCAATGGGTGGTTGGGGCAATGGGTGGTCAGGGCAATGACTGGTCGGGGCAATGGGTGGTCAGTGCAATGGGTGGTCGGGGCAATGGGTGGTTGGGGCAATGGGTGGTCGGGGCAATGGGTGGTCTGGGCAATGGGTGGTCGGGGCAATGGGTTGTCAGGGCAATGAGTGTTCAGGGCAATGGGCGGTCAGGGCAATGGGTGTTCAGGGCAATGGGCGGTCAGGGCAATTGGTGTTCAGGGTATTGGGTGGTCAGGGCAATGAATGGTCGGGGCAATGGGTGGTCAGGTGTTCAGGGCAATGGGTGGTATGGGCAATGGGTCGTCAGGGCAATGAGTGATCAGAACAAGGACCCCCGTTGAACTACTTACATATTGAAAAGTGCAGTAGCCAAGTGATAAAAGTGTTAATTCTAACAACGACGTGGGTCTGATGTTGATTAATGAATAATTTGCATACTCGTATATGCAAGGGGCCAACGTATGGTTCCTGTAGGAAGTGACAACTTGGAGACGATGGCTTGAGGTATATACAGTTTTACTTTATACATGTAGATATATACATACAAAAGACACTGTGTGCCAGGTCAGCACATAGTGGCAGTGGTTGTTGTATAGGTGCCCCGGAGCACCCAGCCTAACCCTAGCTAGACAAAGGGTAAGACCTTTCTTCTTCTCCCTCCTTTCAATCTCTCTGGACCAAGGCTTATATAGCCAAGGTCACTGACATTAAGTAAGTAATAAATATAAATGTAAACAGTAATTCATCAGTGACATACTTGCACATCTCGTTCAGGATGGCAGACGGTCGATGTACACAAAAATGGGGATTAACAATTAGGATATGCATCTTATAAATAACAGCAAGTAAGTGTTTCAAGGCATATAGATGTCATGGCTCCAGGGTAATGAGCCTTTGCAATTAAATGTTCTTCAGACAATGGGTGTCATAAATCAGTTGCTAAGACAATTCTTCCACTCTCCATCTGTGAGGTCTGTTCTGCTAAAAGTGGCATAAAACCATATTCACTCACTCACTCACTCTTATGGAAGATTTAATATTTATTAGACTATTACATGTATCTCTTTGTTTGGTTTATGGTCAAAGTTAAGAAAAAACATTAAAGGTTAAATCAGACTTGGGCTGGGACGGGTAACTAGGGACTGGTAACTAGGGTTGCGTGGTTGCGTGGTCACGTGGGTACGGACCCATGGTTAGTCACATGATATATTGTTTAATGACAAAAATTCTAGAATCCTATGGTAACACTATAAGTCACTAATGTTCGCATTTCTTTCCGACTATGCACGCATTGTTTCTGACCTTCAAATGTTTGAAGAAAGATAAAAATTCAGTCAACTTCAGTGAACACATGAGCCGATCGTTTTATAGGTGTATCTAAACACATAATGTGCCAGGGCTATGGTCAAACGATTCCCAATCGGACATTTGGTACCAAAACTCTCGAGACCTAGGCAAATACCTGGGTAAGGTCGGGTAATAGCGGGGTGGGTACCCGGGTAGTAAATTTGGACTCGTCCCAGCCCTAAATCCTTTTCTATTTCCTATCTAGATCCTGAATCACTCAATGTTCATCCACCACTTCCACAATGTATTTGTTTGTTCAGTAAAGTCCAATATGCTCTAAAGGTCACGACAACAGTTTCAAAAGGTCATGACAACAGTTTCATAATTGTTTGAAATGAATATGTTCACAACTTTCTGAGATTTGCTCGGTCTGGTTCAGTGTTTGACATTTATGGGATCTAGACTTGCAATCACAATATCAATTAATAATCAGTTGCATATTTGAAAGTGATCAGATCACATCCCAATTTGGCGAACTATCAAGATGGAAACATCGTGATAGTTTCAGTCGTGACCTACTGTCTTGCTTGGGGTTGATTCCAATAAACACGACAGTGTTCCCGACCCAGCCCACAAGCCCCAGCCCACAAGTCCCAGTCCACAAGCCCAAGCCCACAAGTCCCAGTCCACAAGTCCCAGTCAACAAGTCCCAGCCCACAAGTCCCAGTCCACAAGTCCCAGTCCACAAGCCCAAGCCCACAAGTCCCAGTCCACAAGTCCCAGTCAACAAGTCCCAGCCCACAAGTCCCAGTCCACAAGTCCCAGCCCACAAGCCCAAGCCCACAAGTCCCAGTCCACAAGTCCCAGTCAACAAGTCCCAGCCCACAAGCCCCAGCCCACAAGTCCCAGTCCACAAGCCCAAGCCCACAAGTCCCAGTCCACAAGTCCCAGTCAACAAGTCCCAGCCCACAAGCCCCAGTCCACAAGTCCCAGTCCACAAGTCCCAGTCCACAAGTCCCAGCCCACAAGTCCCAGCCCACAAGTCCCAGTCCACAAGTCCCAGCCCATAAGTCCCAGTCAACAAGTCCCAGTCAACAAGTCCCAGTCCACAAGTCCCAGTCAACAAGTCCCAGTCAACAAGTCCCAGTCCACAAGTCCCAGCCCACAAGTCCCAGCCCACAAGTCCCAGTCCACAAGTCCCAGTCCACAAGTCCCAGTCCACAAGTCCCAGCCCATAAGTCCCAGTCCACAAGTCCCAGTCCACAAGTCCCAGCCCACAAGTCCCAGTCCACAAGTCCCAGTCTACAAGTCCCTGTCCACAAGTCCCAGCCCACAAGTCCCAGTCCACAAGTCCCAGTCCACAAGTCCCAGCCCACAAGTCCCAGTCCACAAGTCCCAGTCAACAAGTCCCAGCCCACAAGTCCCAGTCCACAAGTCCCAGCCCATAAGTCCCAGTCAACAAGTCCCAGTCAACAAGTCCCAGTCCACAAGTCCCAGTCAACAAGTCCCAGTCAACAAGTCCCAGTCAACAAGTCCCAGCCCACAAGTCCCAGTCAACAAGCCCCAGTCAACAAGTCCCAGTCCACAAGTCCCAGTCAGGTTGTTTAATGCAGGGGCACCAGAAATAGCATTCACATATTATACCTAAGAGGGAATCAAACCAGGGCTTTTCACTGCTAGACTATCCCACTGCCCCTCAGGCTAGTTCCAACAGCTTAAGGTTAGTTTCCACTGTGGGAAAGACTGTTTCTCAGTGTTGACATCTGATTTTGAATAGCTCTGATGGATTAAATCGATAACGTCTTGTAACCAATTTGCAAACCCCTGTGACAAGGAACTAAATACACACAGAAAAAGACATACATTCATGATCCACATCATTAATACCACTATTCAGAATTGTACAAATAGGCTCCAAGATTTTGTACAATATCTTCATAAACCAAAACCAAGCCAAATCAACACAAAAATCAATTTGGGGATAATGAAAAACTACATTTTGTCTGATGGCAACTTGTGATCACACAGTGTACTTGGTATTATTTGAGATGTGCTTCCAGGGTATGTGCCAGCTTGCCTATCTCAAAATCTCAATGTTTGAAATGTTGGTCCTTGCAGCCGAACCTCAGCCAGGTCTTTGACAAACATGTCTGTCTGTGCCCGTGTATGATGAGTGTTTGCCTAATGAGAATGTCTAGAAATTTCAATCTGAAAAAACAATTTCCTGATAATTGACAAACTGTTCTCCAAAGACTGCTGTGAGAAAAAACACTATGTGACATTTGCTGCTGTTGCAATATGTTCAGCTGTGAAACATTAGTACATCTGTACATTTCACAATACTCATTGCCACAGAAGATCCAGGGTAGAATAGGTCTTCAGCAACCCCTTTTGCCATAAAAGGACTATGCTTGTCGTAAGAGGTGACTAACAGGATCGGGTGGTCAGGTTCGCCGACTTGGTTGAAGCATGTCATCGATCCCAATTGTGTGGATCGATGCTCATGATATCAATCACTGGAGTGTCTGGTCCAGACTCGATTATTTACAGACCGCCGTCATATAGCTGGAGTATTGCTGAGTGTGGCATAAAACAACCAACCAAGCAATCAACAGACCAGACTCCATCTAATCTGACACTGTTCGGGACCAGGAGGAAATGTGGAATACAACAGACGATGGACTGGACCTAGTTTCATGGCCGACATGATTCACTCAGTTAGCCTGCAATCCAACATATCCATCAAGCAAAGTTCAACAATTAAGGACAAGCCCTCATGTTGTACCAAGCTTGAAACGCTAATTGGTTCATTGCAGATTAATCCTTGTTAAGCGTTAATTGAATGTTTATTGAAGGTTGTACAGTAAATACATGTGCCAACCTTTAATTGAACATTGTCACTTGTGAATACAAAAACAAATGACAACAATTGAGAGTTTATTGAAAGTTGATCTTGTGCTGATGTCAGACAACACAGAGTGGATCTATTCATGGGACCATAAAACAGTGTTGGACTTCGGAATAGTTTGTTTTGTTTGTTTGTTTGTTTGTTGTTTAACGCCACACTCAGGAATATTCCAGCTTTATGAGGGTGGTCTGTAAATAATCAAGACTGGACCAGACTGGGATACGATGACACGCATCAACCAAGTCAGAAAGCCTGACCACCCGATCCCGTTAGTCGCCCTTCACCACAAGCATAGTCGCCTTTTACGGCAAGCATTGGTTGCTGAAGACCTATTCTTCTCCGGATATTCAGATGTCGGACTACACAGAGTGGATCTATTCATGGGATCAAAGTACAGAGTCTGCTGTACTTGATTGTTGCTGTCAAGGATTATTGTACTTAACCAGTATGCAGCATTGTGCATGCATGTGAGTGAGTGTTTGTGTGTGTGTAGCTAATGCTGGTTTTAAAGTGCTCGTCTACTGAGATACTATGCACAGTTTAACATGGATACCCCGCCAAGCTGACCAGTTCTTCAATTATCCCCTTAATGCTGAGCACCAGACAAGGTGACAACAAGTACCATCTCTGAAGATCTATTCATATGTCGCACTGACCTTCTGTTCTCCAGACAAACACTCTATCCACTACACCTCAGATTCCCAATGAATGACCTTCAATGTGTCAGTAAGCCAGTGACCCTGGAGTCTGTTCATCTCGTCAGCAGCCCCACTGAACACCGTCCCACTGAACACCGTCCCACTGAACACCATCCCACTGAAAACAGTCCCACTGAACACCGTCCTACTGAACACTGTCCCACTGAACACTGTCCCACTGAACACCGTCCCACTGAACACCGTCCCACAGAGCACTGTCCCACTGAACACCATCCCACTGAACACCGTCCCACTGAACACCGTCCCACTGAACAGGTCCCCGGGCTTCACACATTGTACCCATGTGGGGAATCGAACCCGGTCCCTCGACGGGATGAGCGAACGCTTTAACCTCTAGGCTACCCAACCGCCCCCCTTAGACTGAAGTAGTTTCCGTTTTACTATAACAACATGTAAATAATGTCTCAAATAACTTAAACAAGAATTCAAACAAAACTGAAAAAATAATAAAAAATGGAACATCATTTCCAGAGGTGTTTACAGAACAAAAAAACATAACTCAGATTTTTAATATTATTTTTTCAATTTATAATTGACACAGGGACTCAAGTCTCTGAATGGCATTTAGAAGTGATACATATAAGAGAGAGAATGGATGTCAACTTCTTTATTATGAGGAACACAGCATTTCAGGGTATATCACCTGATCAAGGAGTAAGCATATACTCCCAAAAGTGGTGTTCCTCATAATTAAAGAAGTTGACATCCATAAATTCTCTCTCTGACACGGGGACTGTTTCCAGTCTAGTGCACTAGCGATGTAATGTTGACAGACTGGAATGCTTGTATCAATCCACAGGAGGCCAATCACACCTCTCTGTGATAATGACATCAACCAGGCAACAACGATCAGCCACTTGTCACTTCATGGAAATGGATTGCCTATTTCTGAGATCGGCTCACAATGCACACTGAAGAGGCCGAGGGGAATGAGTTTCTGGGAGAAGGACACATAATGGCAGTAGTAGCCATGTTCATATTAGCTCAGTTAACGGCACAAGTGAGTGGATGTTGTCGAAAGAAAGTGAGTGAGTTGGGTTTAACGCCGCCTTTAACGGTATTCCAGTTATATCATGCAGGTCAGCTTAATGTGGGAGGAAAGCCCGAAGTGATGCAGGTCTTAGACATTTACCACTTCGATGAAACCCACAAGCACGGGTATGGTGCTGACAAACCTAGAAACATAATCGGGGCGAACTGGGATTCGAACCCACAATCATAGGTTTCTGGCGTGCCCAAGGGACGCAACTCTGCACAGCGAATCGCGGCGCCTTAGACGACTTAGCCACCCGTGCCCCCCCTACATACATGATGTTTGTGTACATACATCTGTATATATTGTACAAGTCCTCTCTTGTTCTACCTGGCCAAGCTACCTCCTTTCGTCAAGACATGATACATGCAACAAGCATTGCCACTGGCGGTCTTTTCTGTAGAGTTACTAAGATCTTGTCTCAATTAGCAAACAAAATATCATCTGATGAAAATTCTTTGTGAAACTGTATTCTACAACCAAGAGTCATCTCATCAGAAGAGGCCAAATCGCCCCAACTCCCAGAATAGCAAAAGGCACTTCAATGCCTGGTTAATACATAGTTTGCATGAAACATCTATCACAGTTTTCAATCCAAATCTGGAAACGAAATACGGATGAACAAACCAGAAGACCATATCCCTGCCGGGGGAATAAAACGAAAAAAAAGAACTGAAAACTAATTTTGTTGGTATTTGTCATCATCTGTCCATAATCCAATGCAAACATGGGCACATTCAGGCACCTGATTAAACACCCTCTTCAACAAGTGAATGATATGTCTCTCTGACCCGCTGAAAATAGTTTTCAATTTACCAACTAGGTTTAAAATGTTTTTTTCAGAAAGTAACTATTCACTGCACATGTTGATAGAAATTGACAAGAAAATGGAAGTGTTTGATGAACCAAAATAACACACCTTGCCTGACTTCTCCACTATTGGCCTCCAATCCCACCAACAGGACAGAAAGTCAATATTCTTCATCAATTCTCCATGTGTAGGATATGCTCTAACCTTGTTGATTTGTGGGGCATGTGACTGAAAACGACTAAATATTGGTTATTTTATATCTAGTTTTGAAAAAAAAGCTATTTTCTGAACCTGATTAATGTGCTCACTCGGGGTCTACATGCCTGCCATTTGGAGGCCTTTTCTACTTTGTGAAAAACATGATGCATGTTTCATTGGTTTGGAATTCGCATGATTAAATCTCAGATCAGTTAGATTCCTCATTTCAACGTCTGGGCTATAGATAAAGGGTATTATCAGCACAAATTACGGGCAGTTTAGGAACAAAAATATTTTTTAATATTTTGTTTGCTGCTTCTTTCTGCTCCCACTACAAACTGATTATTTAATTGTGGTTACTCTGGGCCAATGTGAGCAGCAGCTTGGTGATGGAATCTTTTTACTAGGGGCCTCATTTGGATCCCGATTGAGATGCCTTCCAACCTAAGTACGCTCATGAGCAAGAGTGAGTGAGTGAGTTTGGTTTTACACAGCTTTTAGCAATATTCCAGCAATATCACAGCGGGGGACACCAGAAATGGGCTTCACACATTGTACCCATGTGGGGAATTGAACCCTTGCCTTCGGCATGACGAGCAAACGCATTAACCACTAATAACCATAATTATAAATTCCCATCGAACAATAAGCTTATTTTATTGTTCACATCACGGAAAATCACGGTCATAAATAATTTGGCTAAATTTATCTTTTTAGCTTTAAAGAAACGTAGTAAATATTTTCTATAATATGGATGTCCATCATTTAATATTTGCATAAACAGAAACTGTAATCATATTATATGGCGCTTCAGCACTTATTATGTCAAGTTTCATGTATAATGGGCCGGTGGCCCCTTTACCGTAACAAACACACTCTACTCGGCTTCCCCACTGCTTATCATAAGCACGAGCAATTCTGTGCAAAGTAAGAGTGATGGAGATGGGGCAGTGACTTCTGAAAGGAACCTAAGGTAGCGACATGAATCCAGATTATTGATCATACAAGAATAGAGACAAAATACCCTGGAGAATCGGGGATGGTAGAACATGCTTGGTAATTGAGGTGATGATGAATGACAATCAACCATGGTTTTCCAAGGAATGTTATTAGGTGTTGACATAAACATGTAATCACAGCACAAACAAAAAACATATTGTGCATGCTAATCACCGATTCTCCAATCACCATGTCACCAATCAGCTTGGCAAATCTGCAAATCAATTACAAAAATGCCAGAGGTTTTTTCTACGCATTCGCAAAAAATTAACTCCATTCCGAAACGCTGAAGAATTCTGCACAAGGACTGAGGATGTTCTGTTGTGTCAACCTGACAAAGCTTCAGGTTTTTACTCAGAAGAACAGAATATCTCAGTTAACACATAAACAGCAAACACAGGCTTAATGAATTTTTAACAAAAAAAATTAATTCCTTATTTTACATTTTCCTATGACAGCAAAACAAAGACTTGTGTTGCTACTGAAAGCCATCTTGATTACTTCCAGGGTAAATTGATCTCTTGTGAGCAGGGACTTTTCTTTAGTTTAATGTGAAGAGGGACATATTGGCCAGGCGCAGGGTCTTTTCCCATTTTGAAGATAATCTAATATTTCTAGCCTTCCCCATCAGTAGTGTGTGTAACATGTGGCCTACACTCGCTGGCACAGTTCATCTCTGTCACCGTGCCCACTGCTGTCAGGGAAGCTCATCACCATCGGGACGTCAATGTCCACACAGGATCACACGGAAAACACAGGAGCATGTTAATCATTTTATGTGACTATTCCAGACTATGTAGAAAGAGGCCAATCTACATAATGCTTCTGGTTAGCCTATGCTTACTCTGAACATGTGAACAATAATGCCAATATGAATGCATGTCAACATTCAACAGCCTTTTCTTGTATTCAGCTTCATGCAGTTTTGAATTTCTAATACTAATAAACAAATCATTTGTTTTATTTAAGGTTGAGGAGACAGATTGGAATTGATTCCTTTTAATAAATATAAGTACATATTTCCTTAATAGGTTGTTACCTGAACTTTTTCTTTAACAGAATGACAGATGTCAGTATGCGTATCAACAGTAGTGTATATTGGTAGTGTGGTATAAGGACTATATACAACTAGGAACACTTGTTATTTTCCAACGAACATACGGTAGTGTGACCTTTAGAATGAATATGTGGGCGGGTCCGACAGCCTTTTGTTAATAGATTTCATATATTGTCCATTTGACCTTGTTACCATAGAAACGAAAAGCAAGATTCATTTCTTGCAATTCTGACGAGACGAGCCCAGGCAGCTAAGTTACAAACACAAAGTCATTTCCCACTCATTACTGACACAGTTCCATGGTCTACTGTCTGTGACAAAAGAACAACACAGTGAACAGCACTTAATGCCAGAAGACTCTCAGATGTTGCTGAAGGCATGGCCGTCAGAGAGCATCAAGTGATTGAAGCTAGTCCCCGGAGACACCCATCCAAGGAGCCGACAGTCATCCATGTCTCAGTAGAGTCTCTCGGTGATGTCTCGGTGATGTCTCGGTGATGTCTCTGTGGAGTGTCTTGGTGATGTCTAGGTGGAGGGTTTCGGTTGAGCGTCTTGATAGCGTTTCATAGGAACGTCTTGGTAGTGTCTCATCTGAGTGTCAGTGTGGAGTGTTTCTTTGAAGAGTCCCTGTCAAGTGTCTGTTGAGAGTGGGTGTAGCATCTCTTCACACACAAGCTTTGACCAATCACTCAACAAATGCAACAATTACTGTAGAGATGCCTCAATCATCATACATGATGATCAGATGCTATAACTATGAACTGGCCTTTGTTGGTTGCCGGTACACCTCGTATATTTGCATAATGTGCTGGTGGCCTCTGTATAGCATAAATACTACAACCAATCACAGACTCCGACAGGCATGGTTATCTAATTTGCATGCACACCAAACTACTACTGAATTGAGAAAAACATCTTATCAATTTACTACATTTCTTGTTATTTATTTGTTGTTTAACCCAGCACTCAGCAATATTCCAGCTATTCAATGGCGGTCTGTAAATAATCTACAAGCAAAACTGCTAAAACTCAAAAACCCACATTTCAGAAGCTTGCTAGGAACTTGAATGTTTTGCCATACCTCCATGTTGACGGTTCAAGCACTTGCTTTGGTTGAAAAGATGTATTGGTGCTATTTCCAACCATAACATAGGAAGGTTGTGGCTATTACAAAGGATTCAAGCACTTCAGACGGAACAGTTTGGATTCAAAATGTGAGTCAAGAGACAGCAACGTAAATCATGCAGAGAAGTACAACTAACAACAGCTTCCACAGGGTTCCTACAGAGTGAGTGAGTGAGTATGGTCTTACGCCGCTTTTAGCAATATTCCAGTAATATCACGGCGGGGGACACCAGAAATGGGCTTCACACATTGTACCCATGTCGGGAATCGAACCCGGGTCTTCTGCGTGACGAGCGAACGCTTTTACCACTAGGCTACCTGACCCCCCGGTTCATACAGATATGGAGCACTAACATTCAACACCTTTTCAAGGCTTTTCAAGGCTTTTCAAGGCTTTTCAAGGCTACCATCTGTAATTTTCAAGGATGTTTGGCTGGGTTATTAACCTTGATTTGAAGAATGCTATGTACATATATTAGTCGTAGGACCTAAAAGTAGTATGAACATCACACTTTTTCCAACAAGATTTATTTTTCACTCAACGAAAAAACAAATTAAGCCTGTCATGAATACTTCATGGTCTTTGGCACGTACACACTATCACATATCACTGTCACTGTGATCAAACTCACTTAAACATCTTGGTACATATTTGTCTGTGCTTTGATACTTTGATTAACAAGTACATATCATTTTTGTACAAATTCAAGGCTTTCAAGCTGTTTTAGTGATTTTGAAGGCTTTTCAAGGTTAAAAATCAAGGCGTTTCAAGAGGGACCTTAGAACTGAAGACTGTATGAAGCCTGCACTAGCTAATACTTTACTAGCCAGTCGTTTGGTATTCCTGGATGATAATTTTAAAACTTGGAAACCTTTCAAAAAGCAAGCTTAAAGAATAAGGTATTGTTCAAGAACAGAAGAATATATCATTGTGCAACATTGTTGCCAGCAGCGTTACCTCCACTACAGACATTAACAGCACTTTCTACTGATGGCTACACATCCCAACCTGAATCACTGCCACTAATCAAGAAAACACTTAACACCCATCCCATATGTGTTTTTTTATTTCTTGTTTAGTAGGTAGAAAAATATATAATGAGGAATACATTTAGAAAAAATATATATGTATATCTAAATATGTTGTCATGTGTGCATTGATAGTTAAAACTGTCTCATCAGATTTGCAAACTAACCAACTGTATGGAAATCCTTTTTGTGGTGAACACAAGTTTGCTTTTACAGGCCCCTACAGGTCCAGACTGCAACACAAAAACTGGACTGCTGCACCGAAGAATAAACCATTCACTTTCATTACATACATTGATTTCATAACACATTGGTGAATTTTATTTGTTGGATTGTTGTTGTTTAACGCCGCATGCAGCAATATTGAAGCTACATGTAAATAATCAAGTCTAGACCAGACAATCAAGTGATTGACATCATGAGCATCAATTACGCCACAGGGATATGATGACATGCATCAACCAAGTAAGCAAATCTGACCACCCAGTCCCATTTGTTGTGTTTTACGACAGCGCATGGGTTGCTGAAGACCTGAATTTTAACCTGAATCTTCATGAGAGAATCAGAAAAACATAACAGCAGAAATCCTTAAAACTTTATACATGGTCCTAGGATCTTTAAATCAGCAGCTGCAAACCAAATTATCATCCAGAACTGGCTCACACAGTAGATATGCTTGGGTGAGATCAAGAGATATCTACATTGTAGATATCGCTACTGTGAAATTGCATCACAATGCTTTGCAGACCATTGTGACGTCATTGGTTACCTTAACGTCACAATCAAATGACATCACTAATGGCTCTGCTACTGAAGCTGTTAGCAGTACTTTTTACACTCAGACACTGCTTATTACTGTATACAAACTGAAAAAGTTGGAAGAATGGTGTTGGATGATAAATAAAATCTCACGCTCGTGTCTTTTGATATAAAAAATATCAACACTCACTATAAGTGTAAAAACTTCTCGACAAGCCTCAAGAGTTTTTCCACTTTTATCAACTCATGTTAATATATTTGATATCAAAAGACACTCGGGTGAGATTCGCTATGTAGCCATATATCAAAGAAATGCAGGCTGGAGTTACCTTTATGTAGTATGCATATCAGTGATGGAGGACAAATGCTGCATCACCCTATCATGGCAACAAGCTCCACAAACTTCATCAACTGAGTATGCTTCTAAAAAACATGCATCTTAAACTCAACATTCAACAGTCTTGACTCGTGACACTGTGTATCAAGCAGTTATAGTCCTGGTGTGTTATTTCGCTGACAAGGTTTTAGGATGGTGAGAGCCAGAGTATGGCTTTGGAAATTGATGTTATTGCAAAATGTGTCAGAAAACGTCCTGGAGGAGATGAGGGTGTTAACTGCCATATTGTCCTCCTGGCAGGTGCCATTAATTCCCAGTTCCACACCACTCTGTGCTGGCAGTAGCAGGCAGGCCTAGCCCAACAAACCCTTAAAATCCCCACCCAATCACACACGAATGCTTAATTGAATATGTTGGCAAAATCACAGACTTTTGATTGCTGTATTGAGCATCATAATTGAATCATGACAGCAGATAGAATGGTGTTGCTGAAGACGTAAAGTGCATCAAGGGCATCTCTTTGAAGCATTTTGTATTTATACATAAGCACAGGCTTAAAAATACAAATTTAAAATGAAATGAATCAAAATCAGGTGATGCCATAACTCGCCTGATCAGGAATACTACACTGTCAGACAGGAGGACAAGTTTCAATTTAGTTCTCCATGAAACTTTCAATAAATCTCCACAAACTAAACAGAAATATCTTCAAGCTGGTATTTAGATAGAATACATCACAAATCCCTCATTGTGCCGATGCTGGAAGTAAGAAGCGAATAAATAGATTGGTTGGTCGCGCTTGGAGACTTGGCTACTGCATGTCATCGTATCCCAATTGCATTGATTGATGCTCATGATGTCAATCACAGGACTTTCTGGTCCAGACTCGATTAATTAAAGGCTGTCATCATATCGCTGTGATATTTTTGACTGAGGTGTTAAGCAACTAACAAAAGAAACATTGTTTCTGGAATTTAAGAACCTTGCTATTCGTGTGATCAGAAGTGTTTTAAAGTGTTGATCATGGACAGCGCAATATGTGGGGTGATCTTTGTGAAAATATATGCAGTTAAAACCATGTTTCAAACAAAAGGTCAAGCAAAGCAAGAGACAATCTGCAATACACAGTGCAAATATTATTCTGGACAAGCATTCTCAACTCAGAAATGATTGACAGACTACTATGTGAACCTTGTATCCATTCCTCCCTGCTAGTTGTATGTCAGTGGGGTTTTTGGATGACGTTGTTTACTTTATGTCAAGCTGATTCAAGTTGTCTTGTTTTGCCCAAACAGAAAGGCATAAAATATTTTTCCTGGCATCATGACTTCAAAAGCAGCACAATTACTATCTAACCCTGTCCAAAATTTACTTCTGTTTTTAACCCACAGATGGGATTCTTCCCCAAATCTATATGATTCCTGGAATGAGAGAAATAATATATACTATGCTCATCTGTTCACCGCACGGTTGTTGATCCAACAATCTACATTACAAACAAACCTCACCATCAAATATCAATACATGAATTCGGACACTGACCAGGGTATTTTCCATGACAAACCGATCTAACCATGTCAATATGATTTCCAAGTCATTTCCTTCTCAAGTGTTCAATAGCTGCTGTGTAACACTAGCCAGCTCCAAGGACATGGCATACAATGGATGCCAGGCCGGCATAGACAATGTGGTGGCAAGACTGAAGGGAGGGTCACTGAAGTCATGACATGCTCTAAAGAAGTTGTTTTAATGTTTATAACATGCTGAAGGGGAGTCATGTTAGTGTTGGAAGTATTGATACATTCATCTGATTTCATGACACACTGGAGATATGTGTCTCTGTGGCTCACCTGATGTTTTCACTGGTGTATCCCAACAAATCCCCAGTATCCAAACCATATAGTAATATGTAGGGATGTCATCCTTCACAGTTGTATCACTGAATCACCAACTTAATCTGACAACATCATACATATGTCTACCAATAAATCAATTCATGCTTAGTGGCTGAATCGCTTGTTCCACATGGAATATTGACGAAGTTCTGCATCCCCATGTAAACTTGGCGTTTCTTTACCAGTCTACCACACACCAAAGTGTTAGATCTGATTAAACAACTGTAAAAAGTTGGATGAGAATGGATGTAAAGTAACCAGTCATTCAAAATAAACACAAAACAAAACCACATTCACTTTCAATAAAATAACACTACCAATGTCAAAATAATGACATTATCTCTGATAACAAAATACAGTTATCCCTGTCAATACAATAACAGCAGTCAAGTGATGATCCATTGATGACCTGTGAAGATCCGGGGTAGAATAACTCTTCAGCAACCCATGCTTGCCGTAAAAGGTGACTATGCTTGTCGTAAAAGCTGGCGATTAACGGGATCAGGGGGTCAGACACGCTGACTTGGTTGATGCATGTCATCGATCCCAATTGTGTGGATCGATGCTCATGATATCAATCAATGGATTGTCTGGTCCAGACTCGATTATTTACAGACCGCCGTCATATAACTAAAATATTGCTGAGTGCGGCATTAAACAACAAACAAACAAATCCATTGATGACTGAATATATGCAGCAGTCAAGTGATGATCCACTATGACTGAATATATGGAGCAGTCAGATGATGATCCATTGATGACTGAATATATGGAGCAGTCAGATGATGATCCACTATGACTGAATATATGCAGCAGTCAAGTGATGATCCACTATGACTGAATATATGGAGCAGTCAGATGATGATCCACTATGACTGAATATATGGAGCAGTCAAGTGATGATCCATTGATGACTGAATATATGGAGCAGTCAAGTGATGATCCATTGATGACTGAATATATGGAACAGTCAAGTGATGATCCACTATGACTGAATATATGGAGCAGTCAAGTGATGTTCCACTATGACTGAATATATGGAGCAGTCAAGTGATGATCCATTGATGACTGAATATATGGAGCAGTCAAGTGATGTTCCACTATGACTGAATATATGGAGCAGTCAAGTGATGATCCACTATGACTGAATATATGGAGCAGTCAAGTGATGATCCATTGATGACTGAATATATGGAGCAGTCAAATGATGATCCACTATGACTGAATATATGGAACAGTCAAATGATGATCCACTATGACTGAATATATGGAGCAGTCAAGTGATGATCCACTATGATTGAATATATGGAGCAGTCAAGTGATGATTCACTATGATTGAATATATGGAGCAGTCAAGTGATGATCCACTATGACTGAATATATGGAGCAGTCAAGTGATGATCCATTGATGACTGAATATATGGAGCAGTCAAGTGATGATTCACTATGACTGAATATATGGAGCAGTCAAGTGATGATCCACTATGATTGAATATATGGAGCAGTCAAGTGATGATCCATTGATGACTGAATATATGGAGCAGTCAAGTGATGATCCACTATGACTGAATATATGGAGCAGTCAAGTGATGATCCACTATGACTGAATATATGGAGCAGTCAAATGATGATCCACTATGACTGAATATATGGAGCAGTCAAGTGATGATCCATTGATGACTGAATATATGGAGCAGTCAAGTGATGATCCACTATGACTGAATATATGGAGCAGTCAGATGATGATCCACTATGACTGAATATATGGAGCAGTCAAGTGATGATCCACTATGACTGAATATATGGAGCAGTCAAATGATGATACACTATGACTGAATATATGGAACAGTCAAGTGATGATCCATTGATGACTGAATATATGGAGCAGTCAAGTGATGATCCACTATGACTGAATATATGGAGCAGTCAGATGATGATCCACTATGACTGAATATATGGAGCAGTATGGTAATGATCCATTGATGACTGTGCAGGCAATACCTTGGCTAGAAGAATAAGAGTGAAATACTAGACCCCCCAAAAAGTAATTTTTGGGAAGGCACATAATGTAGGCTTTGTCTGGTAGTTAGAATGAAGGTATTTTGTTGTAAGCTTTATCGAACATGACAGTACTGGAAAGTGCTCTACTGAAGTCTTTTATGTACACAGTTGGGACTTCCACAAATAAAAGTTCCTCAATTCAATTATGTGTTTGAAAGGTGCCTCGTGTTTTGGCAAATGGAACTGATCAAACTCATTGAAATCTTCATCTCCACAGAAATGCAGTTCCTTTTAGAACAATAATTGAATTAGTAACAAATTGTAACTATGACCAGCATACATATTGCCTATTAAATTTGAAAATAAACATTGTATCTTTATCTCATATTGATTTCCCTATCAGCAAACAGGAAGCAAAACATTTTCAATTTCCTTGTCATATTTAAAATAGTATCTTCAGACAAGCTAGAGAAGTGATCCATCCTTGAAAAAGCAGTATGATGAAAATACACAACACTCTACAGAGTTGAGACATCCTTATTGCGCTGTTCATGTTAGAAGAGCGAGAGCAATCTGGGAACTAAAGGGGGCAACATCAAGGATGGATATTGTACCTCTAACTCAAGTCCTATCCAGCAAGACTGTACTTAGGGTGAATCAGTGACTGAGTGAGTGAGTTGGGTTTAATGCCACTTGTAACAGTATTCCAGTTATATCACAGCATGTCAGCTTGATGTGGGATGCAGGTCTTAGAAATTTACCGCTTTGGTGAAACCCACAAGCACAGGTATGGTGCTGACAAACCTGGAAACATAATTGGGGGAACCGGGATTCAAACCCACAATCATAGGTTTCTGATGACCTGTTACTGTATTTGTGAATAAATATTAGTATTCATTACCCTATATTCATGATACGTATCGTATTTCCCTCATAGTGTATTCGTTGCCGCCCTACCATTGATGTAACGAAATCTGCAATATGCAGAAAATTCTAAACTCAGCATAATGCTAACTCTACTGGTCACAAAACGCTAACCATGGCACTACTTCTTTGTCATAACTGTTGACATTGATCAATAACACTTTACCTGAAACTACAGAAGAATGCATATCCCAAATATCTAAAATAACTAAACACAAAATTTCACCTACCTGTACTTCTGGTGGGGACAGCGGACATTGTTGCATGATCGCAAGTGGTCATCTAGATCCTGAAAACGGAAACTTCCGACATGATCCCTGGACATAACATATATAACAAACAGATCAACATCACTTCACCTCGTGTCACTGGATGTCTTTTGGTGACATCTGTGACATTCAATAATAAAGCTGAACATGATCAGCCAGGCTGGAAAAATATTTCCTTCACCCAAGATGAAAAGTTTCAGGAGTGGATAGATTGTAAAGAAGATTCAATGTGTGAACTGATTTTTGATCTGTCACAATTTCCTTTTCCAAATGAACACCCACTTTCCACCCATTGACTGCCATGTCCAAATATTTATTCAGTATTTCACAAATTACTGTGTTAATATGGATTAATAAAACTCCTTGGACGCTAAAAGCAATCGTTGCTGGAGACATGCATGAATGTTTCATGAAATTCTGTCTCTTATTGCGTTACATCAGTGTAAATTCATTTTTAATCTCTTCTCACTGACTCCGATGGAATAATTAGCGTCAAAGCTACATCAGCCATGATTTCTGATCTTGTTATCATTGATTCTTGAATCATGCATTTATATCTGTCTGAAGGACGACAGAAATATTAACCCCAACATGGAATACAGCAAGAGCCGAACCACCAACTTCCTTCAATCCTGCACAATGTGGCCATCAACATTCTCACAATGCCAAGTTCACTTTAGAGTGTGATAGAATTTGCTGTGGAACTCTGGTTCACTTATGGATTTCAGCATGTTTAGTTAATTCCATCCCAAAATAAAGTCTTTACACATAAGTCAGCCTCAGGACCATGATGCGACTCTGATCCCAGACGGGGCTTCAGATCTTTGGTCTATTTCCTTACTTTGTGTATCATGCCATGGCAAGGCCACCTATGTGATCAATACAATGTTTGAAACCCAACAAGACACTTGGCAGGTGACCCAAAAATGTTGCCTGCCCAATCTTCAGCCTACCTGACATTATAAACATCAAATATTCGTGAAAAATAAGAGACAAATCAAGTCATTATTCAGTTGAAATAATGTAACAATTACTTGAAATCTACGAGGAGTAATGAAAAAAATGAATATGTAAGTGAGTGAGTGAGTGTGGTATTATGTGTGTGAGTGAGGGTGGTGTCATGTGTGTGAGTGAGTGTGGGATAATGTGTGTGAGTGAGTGTGGTATAATCTGTGTGAGTGAGTGTGGTATAATGTGTGTGAGTGTGGTATAATGAGTGTGAGTGTGGTATAATGTGAGTGAGTGAGTGTGGTATAATGTGAGTGAGTGAGTGTGGTATAATGTGTGTGAGTGAGTGTGGTATAATGTGTGTGAGTGAGTGGTGTATAATGTGTGTGAGTGAGTGTGGTATAATGTGTGTGAGTAAGTGGGGTATAATGTGAGTGAGTGAGTATGGTATAATGTGAGTGAGTGTGGTATAATGTGTGTGAGTGAGTGTGGTATAATGTGTGTGAGTGAGTGTGGTATAATGTGAGTGAGTGAGTGTGGTATAATGTGTGTCAGTGAGTGTGGTATAATGTGAGTGAGTGAGTGTGGTATAATGTGTGTCAGTGAGTGTGATATAATGCGAGTGAGTGAGTGTGGTATAATGTGTGTGAGTGAGTGTGGTACAATGAGTGTGAGTGAGTGTGGTATAATGTGAGTGAGTGTGGTATAATGTGAGTGAGTGAGTGTGGCATAATGTGAGTGAGTGAGTGTGGTATAATGTGAGTGAGTGAATGTGGTATTATGTGTGTGAGTGAGTTTGGTATAATGCGAGTGAGTGAGTGTGGTATAATGTGAGTGAGTGAGTGTGGTATATTGTGAGTGAGTGTGGTATAATGCGAGTGAGTGAGTGTGGTATAATGTGTGTGAGTGAGTGTGATATAATGCGAGTGAGTGAGTGTGGTATAATGTGTGTGAGTGAGTGTGATATAATGTGTGTGAGTGTGGTATAATGTGAGTGAGTGAGTGAGTGAGTGTGGTATAATGTGAGTATATCAGTATATCACAGTGTGTCAGTTTGATGGCAGAAGAATGTCAAGTAGATCTTAGATGTCTATCACTTTGGTGAAACACAAACATCCGAATGATGCTGATAAACCTGTATACAATTATAGGTAACTGGCATATCTTGGAGGGAATTGTGGCATCTAAGATGACTAAGTGTGCTATGACGTCATAGAGGGAATTATGTCTATGATGTCATAGAGGAAATCACAGGTGTATGATGTCATAGAGGGAATCACATGTGTATGATGTCATAGAGGGAATCACATGTGTATGATGTCATAGAGGGAATCACATGTGTATGATGTCATAGAGGGAATCACATGTGTATGATGTCATAGAGGGAATCACATGTGTATGATGTCACAGAGGGAATCACATGTGTATGACGTCATAGAGGGAATCACATGTGTATGATGTCATAGAGGAAATCACATGTGTATGATGTCATAGAGGGAATCACATGTGTATGATGTCATAGAGGGAATCACATGTGTATGATGTCATAGAGGGAATCACATGTGTATGATGTCACAGAGGGAATCACATGTGTATGACGTCATAGAGGGAATCACATGTGTATGATGTCATAGAGGGAATCACATGTGTATGATGTCATAGAGGGAATCACATGTGTATGATGTCATAGAGGGAATCACATGTGTATGACGTCATAGAGGGAATCACATGTGTATGATGTCATAGAGGGAATCACATGTGTATGATGTCATAGAGGGAATCACATGTGTATGATGTCACAGAGGGAATCACATGTGTATGACGTCATAGAGGGAATCACATGTGTATGATGTCATAGAGGAAATCACATGTGTATGATGTCATAGAGGGAATCACATGTGTATGATGTCATAGAGGGAATCACATGTGTATGATGTCATAGAGGGAATCACATGTGTATGACGTCATAGAGGGAATCACATGTGTATGATGTCATAGAGGGAATCACGTGTATGATGTCATAGAGGGAATCACATGTGTATGATGTCATAGAGGGAATCACATGTGTATGATGTCATAGAGGGAATCACATGTGTATGACGTCATAGAGGGAATCACATGTGTATGATGTCATAGAGGGAATCACATGTGTATGATGTCATAGAGGGAATCACATGTGTATGACGTCATAGAGGGAATCACATGTGTATGATGTCATAGAGGGAATCACATGTGTATGATGTCATAGAGGGAATCACATGTGTATGACGTCATAGAGGGAATCACATGTGTATGACGTCATAGAGGGAATCACATGTGTATGATGTCATAGAGGGAATCACATGTGTATGATAAACTGACTGGTGGGGGCTTCACCAGTAGATATATAGCTATGGGTAGCAATAGTAATAGTAACTAGTTTCGCGCGGCTTGCGCTCATCAGACTGATTGCTTAGGGGCGTGTGCGTCCTTAAATACCTGAATAAACTGGCGAAGTCGTTTATTCCATGATGTGTAAGCCTGTCATTGGTTGTTTTATGACGGCTAAGTGGTGTGTTATAGTGACACGCCGTTAGTGGGTCGCCGGTGATGTGGCGTAAAATGTAGTCGCCGGTATTGGCGATTGGCGTGTGCTCCCGCGACTTATAGTGGTCGCCGGTGGTGGCTTTGTAACTGTATAAAGTGTATATAGACCGGTGGGTCGCCAATGTAAGTATGCTTGTGGTACCAAATTGATGTTTTTGGTCGCCAGTGTTATTGCCGGGTAAATGAAGGTGGCCTGGGTCGGTGGAGAAGAAGTGACCGGCGGCTCGCCGGTTTTTTAACAGACGCCTATTTGGTTGTGAGGGTAGTTAGTAGAACACTGATTTGTTCTAAGCGACACAGTTATATATTAGCAAAGCTATTAAGAGGCAAGGATACGAGATAGTGTCCTTGGTGAACATAATGAATGTGAATTGTTCGACATTGTATGTTAAATGAGTCATACTGGTGATAAGGAAAAACGAAACATTTGAATAAAAGGTGGAAATAAACACGTTTTGTGTTTTATTATTTCACAACGAAGAAGAAGTTGCAAATAATGAGTCCCGAGTTGGGGAAGAAGGACATCGATGGGGCACACTTGGTGAGTCTCAAACGTGTGGTTGAGTAAGCTGGTCACTTGTAGCTGGAACCGACAGTGTGAGTAACATGCTGGTGTTAATAATGTCCGTATGGGTGGCTCCGGGTTGGAGTTCCCTGAATTCTTCTAAAATGGTATCAAGTTGGGCGGCTATGTCACCGGCTTGGCTTTTTGAGGTGTTCCCGGTTCTGTTGAGGGAACACCTTCCACGGTTCTGTGTCGAGGTCGCCCCCTGCAATCACATAATTGTCCCATTTGGTGAATGGTGGCACCGGTATCCAGGGGAATGGAAACTGATGGGTAGTGGTGTGGGAATTTTCACTCACGTTATTATTGTTGTGGCAGGGCTGTCCTCCGGATTTCTTAGTTAGGTAATCACCCGTAGTGTAATTGGGCTCCAGGTAGGGTCCATGTACACGCTTGACGTGTGCCTTGGCATCGTCGGGCCTTTTGAAGGTTTTTGTGCAGATTATGCACTGGATACGTATGGAAGAGTGGGTGGCGCTAAAATGGCGGCGCAAACTATCCCTACGGGTGTAGTTTTTATTGACGACATTTTCATTATTTGGACACTAGGGGAAACCCGCCTAGCTGCATTTATTAACTTTCTTAATAATGCACACCATTCCATTAAATTCACCGCAGAATTTTCCAGGAATAAAGTGGCCTTCTTGGACACGTGGGTTTCTTACAACAAACAGGAATGCAAACTGCAGTTCACTTTATATAACAAACCCACGGACACACACTCCTATCTGTTGTACACGTCTTGTCACCCCAGTCATATCAAAACGAAAGGGCCATTTAGCCAATTCCTGAGACTCAAGAGAATCTGCTCCTCTGAATCAGACTATGATACACATGGTAGAAATCTTATCAACTACTACCTCAAAAGGGGTTACCCAAATAAAACACTACAACAAAATAAATACCGGGCAGACGCTTGCAAAAGAGAATCACTCTTAGCAACCAAACCCAAACCTGCTCCAATCAGGAAACAGGTGCTCATTAGCGATTACAATCCATTGAACATGGAGCTCAACGGGATCATCAGAAACCGGTGGCATTTACTCACCGGTTCTGACACTTGCAAAAGTTGCTTCTCATATTCCCCATGTCTCGGCCTATAGAAGGAATCCTACCATAAAGGATTACCTAGTTAGGACAGTACTACACTACCCACCCACCAAACCGCAAATTAGCGGCAAGGTAGTCAACTTCGTTAATGAGAGTTGCAAAAGAGAAGGATGCAAAATCTGCAACTCCTTAGGCAAAACACATACGTTTCGCAGCTCGACATTAGGCAAAACATTCAAAACCCACAAGTTTGAATGTACAAGTAAAAACTTGCAACAAATGCAAGAAACAATACGTCAGAGAATCCAAAAGAGAATTTCAGACTAGACTGAAAGAACACTTTGCAGACATCAGCTACAAGAGAGACAAACCTGTAGCTAATCACTTCAATAGTGATGATCACAGCACCAAAGATGTTAGATATAACATCATAGCACAGCTCAAGGAAAACCCTGAGTCTACCGACACCACAGTTAAGAGGAGAGCACTCGAACTGAGGTGGATATTTGAGCTAAAAACGTTCCACCCGCACGGTCTCAATGACAGAATGGTTGGCTGATTAATTCCCCCTTTGGTCAACTTGACATGTGTATGATGTCACAGAGGGAATGACATATGATATTTTATTGTCCCAGGATAACCCACCATGCTTGTCTCTCTGTTCTTGTTTCAGCCATATTGAATCTATGTTCCATCAGACTGTAAAGAATCAAGTCTGGACCAGACATTCCAGTGATGGATCATAACATCAACAATTCGGGCCACTGGGTGACACATACCGGTAATCAAGCACCTGGCCAATGAGGTTGTCTCTTATCACCAGCATTATTTGCTGGGGACTATTCTGGCAGCCCCTTACCTTCACCGTGCCGTAGGTCACAGGGACCATTGGTCCTGATAAGCTGGAACCCCTTCAGCATGGTCAATGCTCTATCTCAACACATGCACTCACATTTCATGTGTCCATAGGTGCCAACGAAGGAACAAGCGCATAAATATCTGTTCAAAAGATAAATGGAGGTTTCTCAGAAAATGAGATAGTTTCCCCAGCAGTTCCCGCAGCCCTGTCATTTCAGCGACCCAGCACCGAAGCATCTAATGCACTACAACAACCTGAGTGCATCAATACTGATTACTTCTGCTGAGGTGACTGGGAAACAAAGCCAAGAACAACCTTCCAGCTGTCCCAGAACACAAAGTTTGTGAATGGTCAAACTCAACATAGGTTGCAACCCTGGATGGCCATTGCCCTGAGTGTAACTGATGGCCTGAGTTTAACTGGTGGCCTGAGTCATTGAGTTTTACGCCGTTTTTAGCAATATCACGGTGGGGACACCAGAAATGGGCTTCATACATTGTACCCATGTGGAGAATCGAACCCGGGCCTTCGTTGTGACGAGCGAACGCTTTAACCACTAGGCTACCAAACTGCCCCCTGATGGCTTGAGAGCAGATGGGGTATATTCATAGGGATTTGTTCCCACTGTGCCGGCCGATAATTCGGATTACCGTATTTTCTTGAGTATAGTGCGCACTTTTTTTCGAAAAAACACAGCTGTGTAGATGGGGGTGCGCATTATACACGGATTATGAGTTTGGATGTTTTTTTCCCCCATGGAAAGACATTACCGTGAGCACGAAACACCGGAAATACCATGTCAACAAATCCATACTGAAGTACGCAAAATAATCATGTAATTACACTGTCTGGCTATAAAAAGTGTTCTTTCTATATCTGGACTTATGTTTGTAACTTATTTCATTCAAAATTCCTTTTAATATTGTTTTTATTAATTTCGGCGAAATCGTGTGTGAAGCGATCGGAAGAAGGCACAACTCACCGTTATTAACAGCAACCACGGTCAGAATACCGCTATTGACGCCTTGAAACGAATTTTAGTTGACAGAGAATGGATACATATATCATAAATGACATGCTTTGACTCGTTAAAAGTCATATTTGTTTTTGTTTGACGATTCTATGTCAACATGAAATTCTCGCGATCACGTGTGCGTGAGCCTTGACGGTGACTGGTCAGACTGGTTCCATTTAAAAAAAAAATACCCGGCAATAGCGATCAGCTGCTTCGCTTAGGGTTATTATTATTTTAAATATGTTTAGTAAAGGCTACATATAATTAAGAAAATAATGGAATATATCATTCCTGATAAAAAAAATAGTTTCAGATACGATTGTTGCCGATCCTTGCATTAAAAATCCTATAAAGTTATATCATTGGGTGTGTCTTGACCGAATCACCGGTCGATTCCAAGAAAACGTGTGTACAGCTGATTGCTGTTTCCGGCTTAGTTTACGAGAAAATACACAAGGTAATCTTAATCCCTAGATATAAAACAATGCCTAGCAGAACAATAAATACTATTTAAACGGTAAATAAACATGTCTGGTGATTTTTTATCTCAAATTTTGAATTTGTACTGACGAAGTTTCTCATCACCCGTTCGTTTGGCGGACTTCGCTGAAAGGGTACGGTGTAATTTTTTTCTGCGCATAATATTCAAATTTCTTTTTTTCTCCAAAATATTGAACCCGCTAGAGGGGGGTGCGCATTATACATGGGTGCGCACTATACTCAAGAAAATACGGTAATCCAGATTAGCCTTGCTGCATAGCCGACACAAGCCAGGTATTAATTAGCTATGGTGAAAAGTGTTCACGAAATTTGTTCACAAATGTCAAGGATGAACTTTCATGATATGATTTAACGTGTCATATGTAATTGTGAAAAAATTATTCATTTGAGTGAATACTTTTAATCAAACATGTATAAATGAGAAAGAACATCAAGAAGCACATCATTGTTTCATTTCATAATGGCAAATAACTGACCAGTGGGTTGAGGGAGAGGATAAAAATATTTGGAACCAATTTCGACACCTTGGGTCCCAGAACCACTGGAGGGGTGGCACTCCAGAATCAACAAAATGACAACCAACCATCCCAACATTTACTGATTTATCAGTTTGATTCAATCTGAACAAACCATGATGGAAGTTAGGATAAGCCAACTGGAATCGGTGGTAGAAAATTACCCAAAAAGAAGTAGTACTGCGAAATGGAATATGAACTTCATCGTCTAAAAATGTGCCTGGTTTCTGGGACAAAATGTGTAATATCATACAGAGATTCCGTTTTCCATCTTGTTGGGTTGTAAATTATTGTATGTCTGAAATCAATATATTTAAGAAATTCATAAATTGTGTTCAGTGCTCCTTTTCAATTGGACCAGAACTTGACAGCACGATAAACCCCATTTTAATCCTTCTATTGTTAAATGGTAGATTAACTAAATCACCCTAAACGATAGCTGCTGGCACAGTGAGAACACCCCTTCAGAGGTCACCCTGCCTGTGTGGCATGCCAGATTGGGTTATTCAAGAAATTGATCCGTGGATAATTCAAAGTGTTGGATCTTAGTATCTCAGTGTTTGTCGTAGTGTATGGGACATTACACAAACAGCATGTCAGCTAACTACAAGGGCTGGTCAAAAGGTTCTGAGCTTAACAAACAAAACCAACAATTGTGATAGTGTTTCTAATCGTTTGTTTCAACATAATCTCCCTACTTTTCAATACAATTCTCATATCGATAGTGAAGCTTCTCAATTCCAGTCAGGAAGACGTTTTCTGAAGCCACCCTGAAAAACCCATTTTCACGGCAGCTTTGAGGTCATCGTTGTCGTTATAGTGCTTTCCATGATGGTGTTCTTTCAGTTTAGGAAACAGGTGGAAATCACTTGGTGCTAGGACTGGCGAGTATGGAGGGTGGGGAAGCTCTTTGAATCCACATTGTTGCACAGCAGCCTTTGCAAGTCGAGAGGTTTGAGAAGAGGTGTTATCATGAAGTAGTAAAACTCCAGCAGTTAGCATTCCCCGCCGTTTTTATTTGATAGAATCTCTCAGGCGATGAAGCAAATCAGCATAGTAGGCCCCGGTAATCATCTTTTGACTTTCTAAGTAATCAACAAAGATCACACACTTTGCATCCCAGAATACATTATGGCCATAACCTTCTTTACTGATCTTGAAGACTTGATTTTCTTTGGTGCCAGAGAAGTGGAATGGCACTTTTTCATGGAATGGCACTTTTTCATAGCGGTAGACCCATGTTTCACCTGTTACAAATCTCTTTTGGAATTTGACTAAATCCTCCTAAATTAGCTCTAATCTTTCTCTGGCAATGTCGGTTCTTTTTTCCTAAAGATCAGAATTTAGAAACTTTGGCACCCAACAAGCAGATATCTTATTCATCTGTAAATGTTCATGAATAATAGTTTCAATGGATCCATGGCTTAGACCTGTGTCTTGCTCAAGTACAGCAATGGTAATACGTCTATCTGACAGTATAAGGTTTTCTATCTCCTTGATGCAGTCTTCATTGATGGAAGTTGAAGGAAGCTCAGACCAAGGGTCATCATCAAGGCTTGTTCCCCAGCCTTAAACATAGCTGCCCAACATTTAACAGTGGAATAGCCTTCATCCCTATGCACTTGTGACATGTGGTCATGAATTTCTTGGGGAGTACTTTTCTTAAAAACTTGATGACTACTCAAACAATGTACTGCTTTGACTAGTTCACTTTGTTATGGCCCAAAGTTGAAAGTTAGTCAGGCTTAGAACTTTTTTGACCAGCCCTCGTACTTCTGATCTTAAGTACATACTTGAATCTGCCTGAGTGTGTGCGCAGTGCGTGCGTTCGTGTGTGCGTATGTTAAGGATGACTAACACTCTCCATTATACAGAACAAAATTGACCAAAATGACAGTGGTTCTAAAAACATCTCTGGGCCATATGTCTCTTTACCTCTCAACACCACCCGAGAAAGAAGCTAATACCTACTTGTATTGCTCGTATGGGGGCTGCCCCAAATAAAATCTCATTTTGATATTTCAAATTGACCATGACCCACCCTACAAGTCACAAGATCAACTAACACTGTAGCTAGTCAGCATTCCAAAAAACTCCGAGAACATTACTTCAATTTTCAAATGTTGAAAGATGCATGCAAGCAGAAAATGAATAATTTCCTAAAGAAAAACATGATTTAAGACAGGAAAACACAAACAGCCTTTTAGGTTTAATATACCTCACTGCCCATACAACACAAAATATCTGCACATATTTAGAAATGACAGCAATTATTTTTACAGCTTTTTATCCAAACAAATTTAGTCATTAAAACCTTTATGGTAGTTGCTTCCATGGGGAAGTCCTAAATACCAAGGGACGTGCTACAGCAGACATATCAGCGCCTCCTCAAAGCAACCTGGGATAGCAATTGCTTTTATCCCTCATGTGAAAATATACCAATATTTACCTTCTTCAGCAGTGGTGGGCAGCCTGCAGCATTGGGACACTCCACTGGCATGTAATCACAGTCCGCTTCATGATCGCTGAAATTATAAACACAAACTAAATACTCTCGTACGGAAAAGCTTTTCTAATCAATAAATTTATTATAAATCCAGTTATTGTCTGGAAGGTCTCTCGAGAGTCATTTGTTTAAAAAATTGTTTTATATGTGGAAGATGTTAATGAAGTTGGAACAGAATCAGCCAATGCTACACATTATGAAACATTAATACTTCTATTTGCAACCCTAATTGATATCACACTGACAAATTGTCAAGGAAGAAGTTAGTTTTAAATGCTCTCTGAAAATATTTATTGTCTGCAAATATAAGTCAGGCAGAATTTCTGACAGAATCACACCATACTGTGGGCCTTGGACTAATGTGGTTTAAATGCTGCCATCATCACAAAATCAATTGTTATGTCAAATGTAAAGATCACCAAAGACAAGGAAAGTTTCAGAAAATAATAAATACTGACAACTGTGGAAGGAAGGAGTGGTTGACTTTGAATCAGCCACAGAATGTCATGGCAAGATAAAACCCGTTCTCGTCCTTTCCTAAACATGGAACTAGCACTGGAATCAGCGCTGGAATCAATTGCCAAAATGATGGTGTTTGGGGTGAGTGAGTGAGTGAGTTGGGTTTAACAGCTCTCCAATCCAGATTCCAGTTATATTTCGGCATACCAGCTTAGGGTGTAACTTGCAGTGCCTTAGACAACTGGGCAACCCCTGCCTCCCACCATCTTGGAATAACAAAATATGTGTTAAACCCCTTCTTCACAACCTTCCATAATAATATAACTAGCATTGGAATCACGTGCCACAATGACAGTGTCTGGATGGGTGACCATCCTGCAATGCCAAACCATCTAAAAAAAACCATCTGCTCAGCCTTCCATCATAACGTAACTACAATATATATGCAGTGATCTTTGGGAGACTTGTCTGTGTGTCCACCGGTGTCACCGTAACCTGGCAACACAGACTGATGGTCAGACTACTGACAACTGAAGATTGCCCGGTCAAAATCAGCCGGCCTCCATGACATGGCTGTATCATGCCTGACAACTGATATTACCTTCATACATTCAATCCACCATTGATACAAATCATGTCTGACCTTCCCCGACGTGTCTGACTCATTGAGTTAAACTAATGACTGCAAGTCAGATAGGTTTGATGCATACTTACCCAGTTAAACATACACATCTTCATAAATAAACAACTTTGACAGAAAATTGATAGACTCTTCTGCTGATACTGCTTGGCCAAAGATCAGAAAAGTTTAAATTGCAAGACAATTACAGTTCGGGGAGGCTTCCTGTGATCAATCAGTGAGGTGTGTGTGAGTACAACATACAAAGTTTGTATTTGGCTTGCACTTGACAGCTCGGCTTGTGCAGTCTCCCTCCAGGATGTCCTCTAACATAAAGATGTTACTTCGGGAGAATTCTGTATTATTGATCCGGCTCCACAGACTAAATGCTATTTCAAGTTCATGATATCGGTGGGAAACAAAAGTACACCCATCCTTTCAAGAAAGCACAAGTTTGACACCTGTGGCCCTTCTCAGGGCCTGGTAAAGTGTGAGTGAGTGAGTGAGTGAGTGAGTGAGTGAGTGAGTGGGTGGGTGAGTGAGTGAGTGAGTGAGTGAGTGAGTGAGTGAGTGAGTGAGTGAGTGAGTGAGTGAGTGAGTGAGTGAGTGAGTGAGTGAGTGAATGAGTGAGTGAGTGAGTGAGTTTGGTTTAATGCTGCTCTAAACAGTATTCAGGTAATATCACAGCATGTCAGCTTACAAGCGGGTGGAAAGCCCCGAAGTGATGCAAGTTTCTGATATTTACCACTTTGGTGAAACCCACCAGCATCAGTAAGGTGCTGACAAACCTAGAAACATAATCTTGGCAAACGGGATTTCAAATCGATAATCATAGGATTCTGGTGTGCCCAAGGGATGCAACTCTGAACAGTGAATTGCATTGTCTCAGACAACTGGGCCACCTGATTGTGAGCATATGCCGCTGGAATCCCATTCTGAAGGCCTCAAAGACTGCCTGACAGAAGAGTTCAGACTACCACAGGGCCTGGTAAAGAGTGAGTGAGTACATGAGTGCGTGAGTGCGTGAGTGAGTGAGTGAGTGAGTGAGTGAGTGAGTGAGTGAGTGAGTGAGTGAGATTTTACCCCATTTTTAGCAAAATTCCAGCAATATCACGGCGGGGGACACCAGAAATAGGCTTCATGTAATGTACCTATGTGGGGAATAGAACCAGAGATTTTGGTGTGACGAGCGAACGCTTTAACCACTAGGCTAACAGCACGCGTAAAGGAAATGTGTCATATACTTTAGGAGTATACTCAGGAGGGAAGAACATGAAGAAATGGACACTCGGACCTTCACGACTCTCACCTTGACCTTGCATGCTGACCACGCTTACCCTCACGGGGGTCAGCTGATCCACTTACATGGTCACAAGTCCACTAGAGGAACTCTGAAGTAGCTTGTATAATGCAATAACTGTTTGAGCTATTCCAGCAAAAGCAATGTCCAGGATATGAAATGGTGCATCATACAGTATGCACAAAGTGCTGTATGCACATAACATGCTTTCACTATGATTTAAATACTAAATCAATGAATAGAAAAACTGAATTATCACGAATCGTAACTGATTTGCAGACCATATCAATGCTCACTTCAATTGGCACAGAAAACAAAGGACACATTACATCTTTCTCCATGTATAGAATATGCAGCAAATACTGGGGATGAATGATTATGGCAAGAAAGTCTTATGTGCCAGAGCAAGTCATGTTCTTCAACTGCTTTGAAGTCCTCCATTTCAGTCTGACCATGCATTCACTGCACTTTGACAGAGTCTCCAGTCGTAATGATTTTTGGATATTTGACATTTTCAAAGCTATCATTTCCCCTCCCACTTTCATGGAACATCACCTGTGAGCTCCGCAGTGTTTTACAGAAATGGGAGGAAAGTAACAAGATCAGTGATGTTTGTGAATGAATCCACTCAATCTCATTATGTAAATTATTGAACTGTTTAAGACAGATTTTTTTCATTTTCTTTTACTCTGAAGAGCTCAGAAATCGATGGCATATTCTAAGATAAAGTGAGTGAATTCTTTCTGAAACCTGCAGCATCATTTCAAGTTCAGTGGGGCCAGACATTCCCTAACTAAATAACTGCAGTCAGTAACTGAGTACATATATCACTGCAGCCCTCACCACCCAGTTATATCACAAGTCTTCAGTTATACACCAATTATATCACAAGTCTTCAGTTATATCACAAGTCTTCAGTTATATCACAAGTCTTCAGTTATACACCAATTATATCACAAGTCTTCAGTTATATCACAAGTCTTCAGTTATATCACAAGTCTTCAGTTATATATCAGTTATATCACAAGTCTTCAGTTATATCATAAGTCTTCAGTTATTTATCATTTTTATTACAAGTCTCCAGTTATACACCAATTATATCACAAGTCTTCAGTTATATCACAAGTCTTCAGTTATACACCAGTTATATCACAAGTCTTCAGTTGTATCACAAGTCTTCAGTTATACACCAGGGATGTTTCATATACTATCAACCACTGGTTTGTCATGTCCAGACTCGATGATTGACAGGCCACTGTCACAGAGCTGACAATATTGTTGAGTGTGGCGTTAAACAACAAATAAACAAGCACATTATCAGGCTGGACATGCTCACCAGGTTTGTGAACCTCTGGTTTGTTTGTTTGTTGTTTAACACTGCAATCAATAATATTCTAGCCATATGACGGCGGTGTGTAAATACTTGAGTCTAGACCACACAATCAAGTGATTGATAACATGAGCATCGATCCACGCAATTGGGATTGATGACAGGCATCAACCAAGTCAGCGAGCCTAACCACCCAATCCCGTTAGTATCAGGTGCTAACACTGGAATTTTATAGGTTTCTTGAGTGGGCGTTCTTGAATTTGTTTTTTCCTTTCTTTTATTACTGCTCAGTATGTTCTCTTGAGTCAGAGACATGACTATGACTACGCTTCAGGCACTGACAGTGTTAATTTGAGGCATTTGTTTGTTTGTTTGTTTGTTGTTTATCGCTGCACTTGGCAATATTCAAACTATATGACAGCTATCTGTAAATAATCGAGTCTGGACCAGACAATCTAGTGATTGGTGTCATGAGCATCGATCCACCCAATTGGGTTACGATGAAATGCATCAACTAAGTCTGACCCCCCCGATCCTGTTAGTTGCCTCTTAGGATAAGCACAGTCGCCTTTTACGGTAAGCATGGGTTGTTGAAGACCTATTCTACCCTGGATCTTCACGAGTCTTCATTTGAAGCAGCTTTGAGTTGGCTATCTTTCTCTAACGACTCCCAGTGACACCTAAACATTCAGTACTATTCTTAAAGGAACAAACAAATGGATTCAAGAAAACAAAACAGTATCCTTCATATAGCATTCGTTCCCAACCTGACTTTGTGTCTTTAACTGATCTGAATATTGTTATGATAGCCATAATCAAAATGATCACATGTGATCACAAGAAGGAGCCAAAGAATTGATCTGCAAAAAGCATGCTTAGATGTATGACAAAGAACTATGTTTTCTCTAAGGAATGTAGGAAGCTGTCTGATCACAAATGGCCTATCTGTATGCAGGTCTTGGTGGAATTAACGGTTTCAATGCCATTACAAAGGGCATGGACAAATTATATGTGCATCACAATCTTGGGAACAACTTGCATCACTGCTTGATGCATTCTTTATCGCTTAGCGTCTATTTTTGAGTCGTATTATACTATCTGACCACGTTCAGATCCTGAAGTCATCAAATGAAGGGGTTATCGAGTATCTGCATAACATCTCACACAACTTAATATTGATGAATTAGAACTTCGTTTTTGCCAAACATGATAAATTGAATCAATGTTTCTCAATTCTCAGTGACAAATTGCGGAGGAAGCAATGAATGTCTCCACACTATTTGGTCACAGAAGACACTGGGGTTTGGGAAACATCTCCACACACAGGTTACAGCGACCTGTGAGTAACGTGATTACGGAAACCCTATCACCATTCCCAGTATCTCCACCATTTCATCTACAGATATTTCTTTCAAACACAGCACCCAGATAAGATTAAAGAGAGAATTGAATCATCAGTTACCCACAAATGGGAAATAAGTCAAAATGTATTGGACAAACTTTCTCCAATTTTAGCAAACAGCATTGCATCTTTAGGTTGATGTTGGTTGTTGGAGAGATTCTTTCATTAAGAGGTCATAAGAATCGCTGTAATTTCGGTGGTAAGTAGTTGAATGCATGGGCACCAGACAATTCCAAAGGATAAATTTTGACATATTTCCCTTTTAGCGTTCCAACGTATTTCAAGCCAAACTAGTGCCATAGTGTTCCTTTGTCCAGCCCAAACAGATCAGTGAACATGAAATATCTAGTTTTCAGATCAAGGGCCTAATGTGAATGTAAGCCATGCTCGGGATTGAGAGCCTAAACCTCCTGATTAGCGATATTCTTCCCAGTATTCTGAGTGATTGAGAAGGGTCTTACACAGCTTCCAGCAACACTCCAGCACTATCACAGGAAGGCACTACAGAAATGAGTGAGTGAGTGAGTGAGTGAGTTGGGTTTAACGCCACTTTTATTCCAGTTATATTAAGGCGTGTCAGCTTAATGTGGGAGGAAAGCCCGAAGTGATGCAGGTCTCAGGCGTTTACCACTTTGGTGAAACCCACGAGCAAAGGTATGGTGCTGAGAAACCTAGAAACATAAATGGGGCGAACCGGGATTCAAACCCACAAACATAGATTTCTGGCGTGCCCCAGGGACGCAACTCTGCACAGGGAATCGCAGCGCCTTAGATGACTGGGCCACCCATGCCCCCACTACAGAAAAGGGGCGACACATGCTGAAAACATATTGGCGATAGAACCCTGATGTGATGAGTGAACAATTTTAACCAGCAGACTAACCCACTATCCTATATTCTTAGATAACTCCTCGGTTTGGAAACTGTTGGAATATGTCGTAAGTAAGCAAGACTTGAGTGAGTGAGTCAGTATGGTTTTATGCCGCTTTTAGCAATATTCCAGCAATATCACGGTGGGGGACACCAGAAATGGGCTTCACACATTGTACCCATGTTGGGAATCAAAGCCAGGTCTTCGGCGTGATGAGCGAACGCTTTATCGACCGGGCTACCCGACTGTCCCTAACACTTGAGTGTGATGTGATTGAATGGATTGCGTAGTCGGGCTGTAATTTGTTTGATTGCCTGTCATGTTGCTCATAATATTAATCACTGGTTAGTCTGATCCCAACTTGATTATTTACAGGCTGATGTCATACAGCTGTAAAACTGCTGAGAATGAAGCTAAACAACAAACAAGTAAATCAAGGCCATGCAGTGAGAATGCCTCAACATTATATGTGACCAACCGTTAAAAGATAAGGGACACAATGGGTGAAAAGTCACAATTTGACTTTTCATTATATCTTAAAACTACAGCATTTTTGGAACACAAATATACAATTCCCAAGCTTCAATTCATATTTATTACAGAGATACATGACATCACACATGGCTATCATCACTGAAGTAAGTGGACGTCAAACGTCTGTATGACATCATGGCATCAATGTACCCTAGCACCCATAAAGTCCCTTTTGTCCTGGTGGGTCACATCCCATCCTGCTCATGAACATACTCAACAAACCTCCTGTGACAGGAGAACAGCATCTACTCCTGGATAAGCAGAAGACGTAGCTCATGTATCACTTCACTGTCACAGAGACAGCATACAGCCGGGTCGTGTCAGACCAGTCACTGCTAACCATGTATCTAGTCCAATCCATAGCCAATCACAGGGACATCTGTTTCTGATACCAGCAAGTACTCCGGGGCTATGTCCTCGCTCCTAGGTATGGCTTAAGGTTAAAAAAAAATTAAACTTATTGTATTTTAATTGTTATCTCCTTCAGGCGTTCAATTGGGAAATCATTATTGTTCTTGTAAAAGATGCTGCCTTCATCAGCAGCACTGCATCTTCCGTTAGTCCTGAAGAACTTGGAACCCGTTGAGATTCCAGGTTAGAATTGGTCCCTAGGAAACTATGGTGGTTGTAATGGATTGTCTGGTCCAGGCCTGTTGACTTCGCTGATGGTGTGTCAATGTGCCCCGTTCATGTGGATTGTTACCCATAATATCATTCACTGGATTGTCTGGTCCAGGCTTGTTGACTTCGCTGATGGTGTGTCAATGTGCCCGGTTGTTATTGACAGGCCATCCAGCCTGGGTGGTCTGGCTTTTGGTGGGGTGGGTGGCTGCCTGATTAGCTGGGTGGTTGAGTGGCTAGGTTACTGGGTAAGTTGCTAGTTTGGCAGGTTGGTGATTTTTTGATAGGTAGGTGAATTTGTGTGCATGTGGGTTAGTGGGTTGATCGTTAAGATTGGTTGGTGGGTATTTGGTGGCTGGGTGACCTCGTGCCGATAGGTTGGTGGGTATTTGGGAGGCTTCGTGACCTCGTGCCTGGTAGGTTGCTGAGTATTTGGTGGCTTCGTGACCTCATGTCCTGTAGGTTGGTGGGTATTTGGTGGCTTCGTTACCTCATGTCCTGTAGGTTGGTGGGTATTTGGTGGCTTCGTGACCTCATGTCCTGTAGGTTGGTGGGTGTTTGGTGGCTTCGTGACCTCGTGCCTGGTAGGTTGCTGAGTATTTGGTGGCTTCGTGACCTCATGTCCTGTAGGTTGGTGGGTATTTGGTGGCTTCGTGACCTCATGTCCTGTAGGTTGGTGGGTGTTTGGTGGCTTCGTGACCTCGTGCCTGGTAGGTTGCTGAGTATTTGGTGGCTTCGTGACCTCATGTCCGGTAGATTGGTGGGTATTTGGTGGCTTCGTGACCTCATGTCCTGTAGGTTGGTGGGCATTTGGTGGTTTTGTGACCTCATGTCCTGTAGGTTGGTGGGCATTTGGTGGCTTCGTGACCTCATGTCCTGTAGGTTGGTGGTATTTGGTGGTTTTGTGACCTCATGTCCTGTAGGTTGGTGGGTATTTGGTGGCTTTGTGACCTCTTGTCCTGTAGGTTGGTGGGCATTTGGTGGCTTCGTGACCTCATGTCCAGTAGATTGGTGAGTATTTGGTGGCTTTGTGACCTCTTGTCCTGTAGGTTGGTGGGCATTTGGTGGCTTCGTGACCTCATGTCCGGTAGATTGGTGAGTATTTGGTGGCTGGGTGACCTCGTGTCAGGTAGGTTGGTCAGTTTGTGGCGTGGTTGGTTTTGTGGGGTGGTTGGTTTGTAGATGGTCGGGTGGGTAGGTTGACATTTAATTGATGATGTGGTAGTTGGGTGGTTGCATGGCTGAAGATAAGTTTCACATCAAACAGCTGTGTGGCTAGTGGCCAGTGCCAATGTACATCCCCTGCTAGTAGGTGGGTATTTGGTGGGTGGGTGAGGGGAAGGTTGGCAGGGTGGCAGGGTGGCAGGGTGGTCAGTGAGGTGGTTGGTTGAGGGGAAGGGTGGCAGGGTGGTCAGTGAGGTGGTTGGTTGAGGGTAAGGGTGGCAGGGTTGGCAGGGTGGTCAGTGAGGTGGTTGGTTAAGGGGGAAGGGTGGCAGGGTGGCAGGGTGGCATGGTGGTGAGTGAGGTGGTTGGTTGAGGGGAAGGTGGCAGGGTGGCAGGGTGGTCAGTGAGGTGGTTGGTTGAGGGGAAGGGTGGCAGGGTGGCAGGGTGGCAGGGTGGTCAGTGAGGTGGTTGGTTGAGGGGAAGGGTGGCAGGGTTGGCAGGGTGGTCAGTGAGGTGGTTGGTTGAGGGGAAGGGTGGCAGGGTGGCCAGGTTGGCAGGGTGTTCAGTGAGGAGGTTGGTTGAGGGGAAGGGTGGCAGGGTGGCAGGGTGGCAGGGTGGTCAGTGAGGTGGTTGGTTGAGGGGAAGGGTGGCAGGGTGGCCAGGTTGGCAGGGTGGTCAGTGAGGTGGTTGGTTGAGGGGAAGGGTGGCAGGGTGGTCAGTGAGGTGGTTGGTTGAGGGGAAGGGTGGCAGGGTGGCAGGGTGGTCAGTGAGGTGGTTGGTTGAGGGGAAGGGTGGCAGGGTGGCAGGGTGGCAGGGTGGTCAGTGAGGTGGTTGGTTGAGGGGAAGGGTGGCAGGGTGGCCAGGTTGGCAGGGTGGTCAGTGAGGTGGTTGGTTGAGGGGAAGGGTGGCAGGGTGGCAGGGTGGTCAGTGAGGTGGTTGGTTGAGGGGAAGGGTGGCAGGGTGGCAGGGTGGCAGGGTAGTCAGTGAGGTGGTTGGTTGAGGGGAAGGGTGGCAGGGTGGCAGGATGGCAGGGTGGTCAGTGAGGTGGTTGGTTGAGTGGCAGGGTGGCAGGGTGGTCAGTGAGGTGGTTGGTTGAGGGGAAGAGTGGCAGGGTGGCAGGGTGGCAGGGTGGTCAGTGAGATGGTTGGGTGAGGGGAAGGGTGGCAGGGTGGCAGGGTGGTCAGTGAGGTGGTTGGGTGAGGGGAAGGGTGGCAGGGTGGCAGGGTGGTCAGTGAGGTGGTTGGGTGAGGGGAAGGGTGGCAGGGTGGCAGGGTGGCAGGGTGGCAGGGTGGCATGGTGGCATGGTGGCAGGGTGGCAGGGTGGTCAGTGAGGAGGTTGGTTGAGGGGAAGGTTGGCAGGGTGGCAGGGTGGTCAGTGAGGTGGTTGGGTGAGGGGAAGGGTGTCAGGGTGGCAGGGTGGTCAGTGAGGTGGTTGGTTGAGGGGAAGGGTGGCAGGGTGGTCAGTGAGGTGGTTGGTTGAGGGGAAGGGTGTCAGGGTGTCAGGGTGGCAGGGTGGTCAGTGAGGTGGTTGGGTGAGGGGAAGGGTGGCAGGGTGGCAGGGTGGCAGGGTGGTCAGTGAGGAGGTTGGTTGAGGGGAAGGTTGGCAGGGTGGCAGGGTGGTCAGTGAGGTGGTTGGGTGAGGGGAAGGGTGGCAGGGTGGCAGGGTGGCAGGGTGGCAGGGTGGTCAGTGAGGTGGTTGGTTGAGGGGAAGGGTGGCAGGGTGGTCAGTGAGGTGGTTGGGTGAGGGGAAGGGTGGCAGGGTGGTCAGTGAGGTGGTTGGGTGAGGGGAAGAGTGGCAGGGTGGCAGGGTGGCAGGGTGGTCAGTGAGGTGGTTGGTTGAGGGGAAGGGTGGCAGGGTGGTCAGTGAGGTGGTTGGGTGAGGGGAAGGGTGGCAGGATGGCAGGGTGGCAGGGTGGTCAGAGAGGTGGTTGGGTGAGCGAGTCTTAACACAGCAGCAACAGCAGGGGACATCACAGCTAGTCATGAAACACAGCACTACACACTGATGAGAGTGTTATGGTGCCCCACTTAATGGACCTCATCAATATCTTCTAGTTATATGTCTTCCGGGCCAAATTACATCTTGTTCTACTGTCAGTCTCTCACTTTACAGCTAATGACAAAACACTCTCCACCACTGTGAGTAGATTGCTGACTGATAACAGTCACTCCACACCGAGTGTTATCTCACTCAACACCATTGTTCAGGGAAACAAAAACATTCCAACACTCAGAAGATGAAACACTTGCACATTCCTCTTAGCTCAGGATGGAAAGAGTGACTTTCTGTGTGCTTAATCAAAGGTTGAAAAGGTTCATTAATGAGTTAATGCATATATATTTTCTATGAAAAACATTAAATCATTCAAGAGATTTTTCATCAACTCGAAAACAAATATGCATATTGATACAATGGAAGAAATCCACAAAAATAAAAATACTTTATTAATCTTGGGTGAGATCAAGAGATATCTACATTGTAGATATCGCTGCAATGAAATGGCATCACAATGCTTTGCAGACCATTGTGACATCATTGTTACCATGATGTCACAACCAAATGACATCACTAATGGCTCTGCTACTGAAGCTGTTAGGAATACTTTTTACACTTAGAGTTAGACACTGCTTATTAATGTCTACAAACTGAAAAAGTTGGAAGAATGGTGTTGAATGATGAAAAAAATCTTGGTTACTTTGAACATCGACTCTTTCATATGACTATAGTTAATCTGTCATGAAACGCGTTCTTTAACTTCTTTCCAGTAGTATATTTTTATTTAAAACAGGACTAAGGAAGTGTTTTTTTCATTCTGTACAATAATAGATTAACTATAGTGATATAAAAGAATGGAGTGTTCTTGAACTTCTTTTGAGTAGTATATCTCAGACTGTCTGTCATCCCATTATCCCTGATAACACTGATTTATCAACTACCGTAAACCCTTGAATAAACGCATGCCTGCATTATATGTAAGCATTCCAATATTAACTGTCCACAGGACACTCTGAAATACATAAACGCTGGGCATTTATTCAAGGATTTACAGTAGCTGCCATACACACATTGTACTATTTAGACAACCACAAACAGTCGGCACATCTTCTCAAACATCACAGTTCTGCTCAACAAAACAAAACCATGCCAAAACTAACATAATTAGTTCCATACAAAATTAATTTATCAACTTTTAGCTTCAATAAGCTTCTTCATAATTATCAACTTCAAATGTTATTTCAATCCCTTGAGGCAATTATCCGTAAGCAATCCCTAAGCCAATAAACAGTCCCGTAATTGCAGTACTTACAGCCATCGAAAAGAAACATCATCCAAGGTCTATCAGGAAAATTACATAAATGTAACATTACCTCAAAATTGGTGGCAGAGGATGGCAATGATTGGCCTGACAGGACGAACCTGTGAGAGACGTGCGGCTTGTTGTCTCTCACCATCCAGCTTACATGAGCAAGTCAAATCAATACTGGAAGAGTGTAACAATGATACATACAGAAGCAGGCGAGTGACATGCTGACTAGTTACTTTTACCGATGTTGCCGCCAACAGAAGGCAGAATAGATCGGTCATTTTTGTACGGTGGTTATCCATCCAAAAACCTGTTGCTCTGATACATTGTTACCAATTTTGTTATTTTTTTGTGACTTGAGGATCCTGGTTGCAGAACAGAAAACAAAGATGCTGTTTTTTATTTGAGACATTATCTGTATCCCAGATGGCTCTGGGAGTGGTGTGTTGACTGCTGAAGCAGAGGATTTCTTGCTTAGGTATTATCTCAGAGCTCGTAAATATCCCCAACGTGTGTGGAGTAAGTGGTGTGTCATGCATCCTGTGTCCCAGTGTTCAACCCTACAATGGGAGATGCAGCTGAAATGACAAAAACTTCAGCAAGTGGCTCGGAATAGGACCAGAATAGTTCCGCCAGCCAACATACAGGAGTAAGTCTTCCCCCCCACTGGGATGTTGGCTCCTGTCCACCTTGGCAGAGTCTACCACTAGAACCAGGCTGGCTTCAGGGACAAACCGAGACGCCAAACACACTGCTCAATTCCCAGTGTTAAATTGTTTGTTTTTTTAACACCGCACTCAGCAATATTCCACCTATATGACGGCAGTCTGTACATAATCAAGTCAGGACCAGACAATCCAGTGATTGATATCATGAGCATTGATCCACGCAATTGAGATACTATGACATATACCAACCAAGTGAGCGATCCCATAAGTCGCCTCTTACGACAAGCATCGTTGCCATTCACAGCAAGCATGTGTTCCTGAAGACCACTTCTGCCCTGGGTCTTCACGGGTCCGCAGTGTTAACAGATGTATATCTTTGCTCATATATCATTGTAAGCCAACAGTTCAAAGTCAACATCATGTCGACTTTGAAGTGACCAACTGCATGATATTTTTATGTAACAGCAAAGAGTGAGATCTTTTCCTGCAACATAATGCTCACTTAGCAGTGACTTCAAATATATTTTAGTTGTTGTCTCAAAGAATGAGATCTTGTCCTGAAACATACTGTTGACTTTGCCCTGTTCAGTCCGATATATCTCTGCTCAAATCTCAAAGTAAGAACATAACACTCCTGTGATATACCGGTACTGTAGATTTTACAGCGACAACTTGAATTTGTCGTGTATATTGAATCTTTATCAGTGTATAAGATCCCCATCTATTATGATGGAAGGAGTGAGTGATTATGGGTTTTTTCGCAATTTTACCAATAAATACAGCAATATCACTGCCGGGTGGACACAAGAAATGGGCTTCAAACATTGTACTCATGTGGGAAATCAAACTACGATAAACAAGGAGTTGTTTATTTCTTATATGAGATATCAATGTTTTGTACATCCATATTAAGGATGTCAATCAATTGTACAAGCTTTGAAAACATGTACCCGTATTTTAAATAATGATGACACCCCGAATATAATCCAACCTCTACAATGTCGGACAACTCCATTTTATGAACAGGGGGGGGATTAAGTTTGGTATTCTCAAAATTTTCATGTTGATTATCTGCACCTTGTCTCCAAATACCGGTTGTCATATCTCTCCCACTTTTTGGTGCGATCGATCAGCCATTGCATTCATCTGCACTGTCCAGCTACATCTATGGGGAACAACTCACCAGACACTTCCCTCTCAAATAGAAGCGTTGTCCAATTTATGACGAATTTCCAGAAATGACGTCATGATAGAACAATGTTTTATCGTGAAATAAACCACACTTCGTTCTTCATTGTTCTTGGCAATTTATCGTCATGTAGCTATCTTATATATATATATATATATATATATATACAAAAATGAGGTAAATGTTCACTCGGTGTACATGTAATATATAATAAAATAATAAAGTCCACGTTAGTCCATCATCTTCTTTATATCAGTTTCATACATAGTACTTTCGCTGTCTCATGACAGCTCTTCAGTGTAATATGTCATTGTCAGTTACACTGAAGAGCTGTCATGAGACAGCGAAAGTACTATGTATGAAACTGATATAAAGAAGAGATGATGGACTAACGTGGACTTTATTGTTTTATTATATATTACATGTACACCGAGTGAACATTTACCTCATTTTTGTATATATATATTTACACATATATATATGTGCCTCCATGGAGGAATATTACACATATCGGAAATGGAATCAATACAACACACATTCTGCCATACAAGATCTCCATACCAATTTGTACTATTAATTCAGAATACTGATAAATGCTGCCATATTGTCAGCTTGACCTTCAGCCATGTTGTGACCTTTGACCTACTCATCAATGACCTGCTCTCACACAACATATGTCAAGGAAGTAGATGCTCCGTCACACACAAGGAAATGAGCATGTGAAGGAATATGTCCTGTTTGTCTTCTTCTACGTACAAAAGTACGGAAATAATTGATAACTAGAATTCTACCATGACATTGATGAATGCTTGATTCTGATTGGTTAAAAAGGTTTCCTTTTTGCTACAGAAACTCCTTTCATATATATTAAGCCTTTTCACAAAAAACGTGCGTATGAATTAATACATAGATAGCCAACATATCGATTCATAAAAAATGGCTGCCGATGGATCACCCCCATATGAACTGTAAAACATATCTATATGTCCTCTAATACACGCTGGGTCTCTAATACCAGCCATGTCCCTAATACACTCCGAGTCAAGGGCTCTCGCGAAATTAACAGACTGTGTAACATCAAATAGATATCAATACAGTAGTTTGATATCGGATGTCTGGGGCGTTCTAGGCCACAACCCTGACTGCTTCAATGATGACATTAAAAGATTTAAAGAAGGCATATCTTTTGCATACAGATGAAATGTTTATGAAACTGTTAGAGAAATGTTCTATCGTGACCAGAATCGGAACAATTTAAGTTATTTCCTCATTGAAACAACCAACAATGAAAGTAAAATATAACATTATAAAAATGACAACATGTTGTTTACAAACCTTTTTCTGCTAAAGCGCTCGGTTCAAAATTATAATAAAGAGGGATCTATTCTACAGTGGGACTACATCAAATTTCAAAACACAGTAGGATTATCTCCTAATCGACAGGCAATCCTTCACTTTGGCAGGTTGTATCAACAGTGTGCTTCATATTCTTAAACTCTAGACTGTGAAGCAAATTCGTTTTATGTTCTTATGTCCTTTGGGTGTGAAGGAGAACTTAGTGAGTCAGTTATTGACACTAGTCTAAAGCCTGAATCGGGTAAGATTTCTATCCAGTAAGCTCAGTTCACAATAGCCCATATGGTAGTGTACAGAATGATGCCCAAAGGTGTCAAAGTGCTTTGGCACAGATTGCAGAGGTCCTAGCAGGTTGGAACCATGTCCCTCTAAACCCCTTTTGTTTGTCTAGATTTGGACGGTCATGGGTTCCAGACCACCTTTAGGGTCGAGTCCCGTCCGGGATTTGAACCCACACTACCAGAGTGAGGCACCTAATCGTCAGCACACAAAGTCAAGGCTTCCACAAAATGAAAGTCCAACAACTGGTAGTCTAGAATACTTGTCAGAGGGGTACACAAAGTACATTGCTGAGTGGGTTAGATCACTGACTCTGTGTGCTGGCGATTAGTTGCCTCACTCTGGCAGTGTGGGTTCGAATCCCGGACGGGACTCAACCCCCAAAAGTATGACAATCTGTACTTTACTGAGAAAGTGTTATCCCAAATATAACCTCTGTAAACCATTCAATGCCCGAGAATCAATGGTGCTAAAGCGTTACCAATGAAACTTGATCTTCCTTGCTGCAGTAGTGCTATGTTGTTAACGCAATGTGACATGTGTGTGCATTACTCCCATTAGCAAACCCTCGACGTCATGTCGGCTGGAAATATATTTTGTTATGTGATGAGGGCATTTTTATGGCTAACTGCAAATGTCAAATTTTCACATTACTGAAAACTTAGAAATATGAATTAAAAATATGATCAGACATGTTCAATCACTTGCAAGTTTTGGGCCTATGAGACTATCAAGTACAGAAGGATTCTAACCCGATTCCCTCACCTCTTACAACAAGTAATACAGTGCTGGGCACCTATTCTAACCCGATTCCCTCACCTCTTACAACAAGTAACACAGTGCTTGGCACCTATTCTAACCCGATTCCCTCACCTCTTACAACAAGTAATACAGTGCTGGGCACCTATTCTAACGCGATTCCCTCACCTCTTACAACAAGTAATACAGTGCTGGGCACCTATTCTAACCCGATTCCCTCACCTCTTACAACAAGTAACACAGTGCTGGGCACCTATTCTAACGCGATTCCCTCACCTCTTACAACAAGTAACACAGTGCTTGGCACCTATTCTAACCCGATTCCCTCACCTCTTACAACAAGTAACATAGTGCTGGGCACCTATTCTAACCCGATTCCCTCACCTCTTACAACAAGTAACACAGTGCTGGGCACCTATTCTAACCCGATTCCCTCACCTCTTACAACAAGTAACACAGTGCTGGGCACCTATTCTAACCCGATTCCCTCACCTCTTACAACAAGTAACACAGTGCTGGGCACCTATTCTAACCCGATTCCCTCACCTCTTACAACAAGTAACATAGTGCTGGGCACCTATTCTAACCCGATTCCCTCACCTCTTACAACAAGTAACACAGTGCTGGGCACCTATTCTAACCCGATTCCCTCACCTCTTACAACAAGTAACATAGTGCTGGGCACCTATTCTAACCCGATTCCCTCACCTCTTACAACAAGTAACACAGTGCTGGGCACCTATTCTAACCCGATTCCCTCACCTCTTACAACAAGTAACACAGTGCTGGGCACCTATTCTAACCCGATTCCCTCACCTCTTACAACAAGTAACACAGTGCTGGGCACCTATTCTAACCCGATTCCCTCACCTCTTACAACAAGTAACACAGTGCTGGGCACCTATTCTAACCCGATTCCCTCACCTCTTACAACAAGTAACACAGTGCTGGGCACCTATTCTAATCCGAGTCCCCACAAGTACTGTTGTAAATTACCAGCAAATGTATATTTTTTCAGCGGGGGTTATTCCTTGCATAGATATTCAAGTTTTCAGCAATATAATACATAATCTGCATACAAATGCACATCATAGCCAAATAAAGTTGAAGAATGCAAGGAACTATGAATGACTGAATTGCATATAAAGTCCCTTTGCAAACATTTCAGGTTCTCCATGGAGTATCAGCCTTCTGTGGGAGTGACTAGTTTTATCCTGCCTTTACAAATATTGCAGCAATATGAGTCAGGGAACACAAATGGGCTTCAGACATTGTACCCATGTGGGGAATCAAACTTGGGTGTGATGATCAAGTGCTTTAACCACTAGGCTACCCCACTGCCTTATGTTGGAGGGTGAGAGGCAGGTTGTAGATGATGGTTGGCTGAAACCCAGGAGTACGGTGCTGATAAACCGAAATTAGGATTCAAATCCCAGACCAGTGGATCCTCACATGACTAAGGGCCATAACTCTGCACTGATGAATGCATCAACCACAGAGCCATCTGTGCTAATGCAATAATGATAATGGCAGACATTGCCCTACAGCTGACTCCATTACACAACATGGCACAAGCATTGGGTTTTACGAGGCAACAGTTCACATTGCAATATGTGTTACATTGTCATCTCTTAGACGTTAACAAGAATGGTGTGATGGGAAAAAAGAGAATTCCAAGCATTCATGTTATACAATACTTCAGCTGGGGAGATGTTTCAACACATTTTACGAGCAGACAGGCTCCATGCTGCACTGCAAGGGAGCTGCAGCTCAAGATGTTTTTGTGTACAACAACGAAAGCATCATCTCGACAACACCTACTGGTGCAGGCCCTGACAACACCTGCTGGTGCAAGCCCAGACAACACCTACTGGTGCAGGCCCTGACAACACCTACTGGTGCAGGCCCTGACAACACCTACTGGTGCAGGCCCGGACAACACCTACTGGTGCAGGCCCGGACAACACCTACTGGTGCAGGCCCGGACAACACCTACTGGTGCAGGCCCGGACAACACCTACTGGTGCAGGCCCGGACAACACCTACTGGTGCAGGCCCGGACAACACCTGCTGGTGCAAGCCCAGACAACACCTACTGGTGCAGACCCGGACAACACCTACTGGTGCAGGCCCGGATAACACCTACTGGTGCAGGCCCGGACAACACCTACTGGTGCAGGCCCAGACAACACCTCCTGGTGCAGGCCCAGACAACACCTACTGGTGCAGGCCCGGACAACACCTCCTGGTGCAGGTCCAGACAACATCTACTGGTGCAGGTCCAGACAACACCTACTGGTGCAGGCCCGGACAACACCTCCTGGTGCAGGCCCAGACAACACCTCCTGGTGCAGGCCCGGACAACACCTACTGGTGCAGGTCCAGACAACACCTACTGGTGCAGGCCCGGACAACACCTACTGGTGCAGGCCCGGACAACACCTACTGGTGCAGGCCCGGACAACACCTACTGGTGCAAGCCCGGACAACACCTACTGGTGCAGGCCCGGACAACACCTACTGGTGCAGGCCCGGACAACACCTACTGGTGCAGGCCCGGACAACACCTACTGGTGCAGGTCCAGACAACACCTACTGGTGCAGGCCCGGACAACACCTACTGGTGCAGGTCCAGACAACACCTACTGGTGCAGGCCCTGACAACACCTCCTGGTGCAGGCCCAGACAACACCTACTGGTGCAGGCGCGGACAACACCTACTGGTGCAGGTCCAGACAACACCTACTGGTGCAGGCCCTGACAACACCTCCTGGTGCAGGCCCAGACAACACCTACTGGTGCAGGCGCGGACAACATCTACTGGTGCAGGCCCGGACAACACCTACTGGTGCAGGCCCGGACAACACCAACTGGTGCAGACCCAGACAACACCTACTGGTGCAGGCCCAGACAACACCTCCTGGTGCAGACCCGGACAACACCAACTGGTGCAGACCCAGACAACACCTACTGGTGCAGGCCCAGACAACACCTCCTGGTGCAGACCCGGACAACACCTACTGGTGCAGGCAAAGACAACACCTACTGGTGCAGGCCCAGACAACACCTCCTGGAGCAGGCCCAGACAACACCTCCTGGTGCAGGCCCAGACAACACCTACTGGTGCAGGCGCGGACAACATCTACTGGTGCAGGCCCGGACAACACCAACTGGTGCAGACCCAGACAACACCTACTGGTGCAGGCCCAGACAACACCTCCTGGTGCAGACCCGGACAACACCAACTGGTGCAGACCCAGACAACACCTACTGGTGCAGGCCCGGACAACACCTACTGATGCAGACCCAGACAACACCTACTGGTGCAGGCCTGGACAACACCTACTGGTGCAGACCCAGACAACACCTACTGGTGCAGACCCAGACAACACCTACTGGTGCAGGCCCAGACAACACCTACTGGTGCAGGCCTGGACAACACCTACTGGTGCAGACCCAGACAACACCTACTGGTGCAGACCCAGACAACACCTACTGGTGCAGGCCCAGACAACACATACTGGTGCAGGCCCAGACAACACACAGGGAAGGCTGGGAGCCAGCAGTATTTCCATTAACCTTCAGCACAATGAGCTAAAGTGATTCTATTTCACTGAATCATCACCTCAAGTTGAGGCAGTTGAATAATGCAGCTATTTTGCTTTTTCCCCATCTGCTGTCCATTCCTTGTGCATGATATACAGATCAATCTTAGCGCTAAGAAGGTCGAACTCCTCTACGTTAACATATGCTTACAACAGGGGGTTGGAAATTTATGTTTATTTTCACAAGTCGCCAAATAAATGACTACAGAGTTGACATCTGGCTAATAATATAAGTGTTAGTCAACAAGGAAGTTAGCCCTTTCTGACTTTTACTAGTCTTGGACTGGAGAATTTTAGAAATCACTTTATGGAATAGGGCCCTGGACAGGCGTAATGCTAACATCACTTTGTGGAACAGGGCCCTGGACAGGCGTAATGTTAACATCACTTTGTTGAATAGGGCCCTGGACAGGCTTAATGCTAACATCACTTTGTGGAACAGGGCCCTGGACAGGCATAATGCTAACATCACTTTGTGGAACAGGGCCCAGGACAGGCTTAATGCTAAGATCACTTTGTGGAATAGGGCCCTGGACAGGCGTAATGCTAACATCACTTTGTGGAACTGGGCCCAGGACAGGCTTAATACTAACATCACTTTGTTGAATAGGGCCCTGGACAGGCGTAATGCTAACATCACTTTGTGGAACAGGGACCTGGACAGGCGTAATGCTAACATCACTTTGTGGAACAGGGCCCTGGACAGGCGTAATGCTAACATCACTTTGTGGAACTGGGCCCAGGACACATGTAATGTTAACATCACTTTGTAAAATAGGGCCCAGGACAGGCGTAATGTTAACATCACTTTGTGGAACAGGGCCCAGGACAGACTTAATGCTAAGATCACTTTGTGGAATAGGGCCCTGGACAGGCGTAATGCTAACATCACTTTGTGGAACAGGGCCCAGGACAGACTTAATGCTAAGATCACTTTGTGGAATAGGGCCCTGGACAGGCGTAATGCTAACATCACTTTGTGGAACTGGGCCCAGGACAGGCGTAATGCTGACATCACTTTGTGGAACTGGGCCCAGGACAGGCGTAATGCTAACATCACTTTGTGGAACTGGGCCCAGGACAGGCGTAATGCTAACATCACTTTGTGGAATAGGGCCCAGGACAGGCGTAATGCTAACATCACTTTGTTGAACAGGGCCCTGGACAGGCGTAATGCTAACATCACTTTGTGGAACAGGGCCCTGGACAGGCGTAATGCTAACATCACTTTTTGGAATATGGCCCAGGACAGGCGTAAAGCTAACATCACTTTGTTGAACAGGGCCCAGGGCAGGCGTAATGCTAACATCACTTTGTGGATTAGGGCCCTGGACAGGCGTAATGCTAACATCACTTTGTTGAACAGGGCCCAGGACAGGCGTAATGTTAACATCACTTTGTGGAACATCTTACTCCATACTTCCATGTTCCAGTATTTCTGACTGTGACAAGGCTTGGAAACAATCAACCAGAGAGAGATTATATAGAATGAACAACCTAGCAGATTATTTAGGGCAATATGATTTCCCATAGTGGTCCTGACGAAGAAGGCACTTCCCCTCAAGCACATGTTTCATAACAACAGTACATTTTTATTCAAACAGTCTGACCATTCATTTCACAACTGTTTTCTTGTTTCTATGGTAACTCAAATTCCAAGTTGCCGCAGGTGTGTGATCGTGATTGCCCAGAATCTTTTCATGATAGGATAACCATGACCTTTGACAAGTGGATATTTAACTCAAACTGAGAGCCCAGCATTTTATTCTTCCTCGGTGTTAGCAGGACTTGTCGAATTGTATTTCATATTACCTTAATGGTCTCAAAGGAACAGAATACATTTACCATTCGCAGGCTGGGACAGTGCCGGAAGCTAGACTATTAGAGAACCAATTTATATTTGTTTTATCCACATAATTCTGACGAGAAACTAAGTACATTGGTACATATTGAACTTACTTTAAACCAGAAATCTATGAGCACACCAGTGAACTGACTAGTGATTAAAATGAATAATGAGTGAATGAGTTTGGGTTAAGCTGCTTTGAACATCAGTCAGTTATAGCATTGCGTCAGTTCAATGTAGGAATAAAGCACAAAGTGACACAGGTATGTGCACAGGTATGATGCACAGGTATGGTGCACAGGTATGATGCACAGGTATGATGGACAGGTATGTGCACAGGTATGACACACAGGTATGGTGCACAGGTATGATGCACAGGTATGGCATCATGCACAGGTATGATGCACAGGTATGGAGCACAGGTATGATGCACAGGTAAGGTGCACAGGTATGATCACAGGTATGGTGCACAGGTATGGTGCACAGGTATGGTGCTCAGGTATGGTGCTCAGGTATGATCCCAGGTATGGTGCACAGGTATGGTGCACAGGTATGGTGCTCAGGTATAGTGCAAGGGTATGATGCACAGGTATGATGGACAGGTATGTGCACAGGTATGACACAGGTATGGTGCACAGGTATGATGCACAGGCATGGTGCACAGGGATTGTGCGCAGGTATGATGCACAGGTATGACACACAGGTATGGTGGACAGACATGATGCACAGGTAAGGTGCAGAAAAGATCATAATCAGCATGGATCTGGTATTCCCACCAAACAACAGTGGATCCTGGCATGCCTAAGGGATGCAACTCTGCACAATGAATGGCACCCTATTACACTCAACACCACTGTGTCGATAATGAATTTTGAAGGCAACCACTTTGAAAGTAAGATCAAAACAAAAGCAAAGGAAAGACAATTTATCTGACTGAAAAACGTGATCAAGATTCCACATGAGGCAATACCAAAATCACTTTTCAAATATTTCATAGCATTTCACAACCCAAACATTCATTGCTAACAGCCAATATCCCTCAATATGCTGATACACAACTCCAAATATTTTTATTCCCTCTTAAATTTCACTTTGCTTTTGCATGTCCGTTAACTGACATGGAATGTGTGTTAATCAATTACAATCTATGAAATGGACATGTTAAGGTCAGGTGCTAACACGGACCCCAGTCTCACACTCAGCCACTGCCAGCTCTCCACTTACTATTGATTCAACACCATCAGGGACTCCTGTATTAAACACCACAAGCATTCTATTTGATCTGCTTAAATTAAACAACTCACAAGCTCACAGCTGAGTATAAGCTTTTCTATCTGTGGGACAGAATTAAAAAGGTAAAATATTTGGTACCGGTTGGTAATTGATATTAAACTTTAAACTTGACCTTGGAAACAGGATTTGTTTGGCAGCCTCTTCATTCCAGGAAATTCCAAGCATTCATGTTATACAATACTTCAGCTGGGGAGATGTTTCAACACATTTTACGAGCAGACAGGCTCCATGCTGCACTGCAAGGGAGCTGCAGCTCAAGATGTTTTTGTGTACAACAAAGAAAGCATCATCTCGACAACACCTACTGGTGCAGGCCCTGACAACACCTGCTGGTGCAAGCCCAGACAACACCTACTGGTGCAGGCCCTGACAACACCTACTGGTGCAGGCGCGGACAACATCTACTGGTGCAGGCCCGGACAACACCTACTGGTGCAGGCCCGGACAACACCAACTGGTGCAGACCCAGACAACACCTACTGGTGCAGGCCCAGACAACACCTCCTGGTGCAGACCCGGACAACACCAACTGGTGCAGACCCAGACAACACCTACTGGTGCAGGCCCAGACAACACCTACTGGTGCAGGCCCGGACAACACCTACTGATGCAGACCCAGACAACACCTACTGGTGCAGGCCTGGACAACACCTACTGGTGCAGACCCAGACAACACCTACTGGTGCAGACCCAGACAACACCTACTGGTGCAGGCCCAGACAACACATACTGGTGCAGGCCCAGACAACACACAGGGAAGGCTGGGAGCCAGCAGTATTTCCATTAACCTTCAGCACAATGAGCTAAAGTGATTCTATTTCACTGAATCATCACCTCAAGTTGAGGCAGTTGAATAATGCAGCTATTTTGCTTTTTCCCCATCTGCTGTCCATTCCTTGTGCATGATATACAGATCAATCTTAGCGCTAAGAAGGTCGAACTCCTCTACGTTAACATATGCTTACAACAGGGGGTTGGAAATTTATGTTTATTTTCACAAGTCGCCAAATAAATGACTACAGTTGACATCTGGCTAATAATATAAGTGTTAGTCAACAAGGAAGTTAGCCCTTTCTGACTTTTACTAGTCTTGGACTGGAGAATTTTAGAAATCACTTTATGGAATAGGGCCCTGGACAGGCGTAATGCTAACATCACTTTGTGGAACAGGGCCCTGGACAGGCGTAATGTTAACATCACTTTGTTGAATAGGGCCCTGGACAGGCTTAATGCTAACATCACTTTGTGGAACAGGGCCCTGGACAGGCATAATGCTAACATCACTTTGTGGAACAGGGCCCAGGACAGGCTTAATGCTGACATCACTTTGTGGAATAGGGCCCTGGACAGGCGTAATGCTAACATCACTTTGTGGAACTGGGCCCAGGACAGGCTTAATGCTAACATCACTTTGTGGAATAGGGCCCTGGACAGGCGTAATGCTAACATCACTTTGTGGAACAGGGACCTGGACAGGCGTAATGCTAACATCACTTTGTGGAACAGGGCCCTGGACAGGCGTAATGCTAACATCACTTTGTGGAACTGGGCCCAGGACACATGTAATGTTAACATCACTTTGTAAAATAGGGCCCAGGACACATGTAATGTTAACATCACTTTGTGGAACAGGGCCCAGGACAGACTTAATGCTAAGATCACTTTGTGGAATAGGGCCCTGGACAGGCGTAATGCTAACATCACTTTGTGGAACTGGGCCCAGGACAGGCGTAATGCTGACATCACTTTGTGGAACTGGGCCCAGGACAGGCGTAATGCTAACATCACTTTGTGGAACTGGGCCCAGGACAGGCGTAATGCTAACATCACTTTGTGGAATAGGGCCCAGGACAGGCGTAATGCTAACATCACTTTGTTGAACAGGGCCCTGGACAGGCATAATGCTAACATCACTTTGTGGAATAGGGCCCAGGACAGGCGTAAACCTAACATCACTTTGTTGAACAGGGCCCAGGGCAGGCGTAATGCTAACATCACTTTTTGGATTAGGGCCCTGGACAGGCGTAATGCTAACATCACTTTGTTGAACAGGGCCCAGGACAGGCGTAATGTTAACATCACTTTGTGGAACATCTTACTCCATACTTCCATGTTCCAGTATTTCTGACTGTGACAAGGCTTGGAAACAATCAACCAGAGAGAGATTATATAGAATGAACAACCTAGCAGATTATTTAGGGCAATATGATTTCCCATAGTGGTCCTGACGAAGAAGGCACTTCCCCTCAAGCACATGTTTCATAACAACAGTACATTTTTATTCAAACAGTCTGACCATTCATTTCACAACTGTTTTCTTGTTTCTATGGTAACTCAAATTCCAAGTTGCCGCAGGTGTGTGATCGTGATTGCCCAGAATCTTTTCATGATAGGATAACCATGACCTTTGACAAGTGGATATTTAACTCAAACTGAGAGCCCAGCATTTCATTCTTCCTCGGTGTTAGCAGGACTTGTCGAATTGTATTTCATATTACCTTAATGGTCTCAAAGGAACAGAATACATTTACCATTCGCAGGCTGGGACAGTGCCGGAAGCTAGACTATTAGAGAACCAATTTATATTTGTTTTATCCACATAATTCTGACGAGAAACTAAGTACATTGGTACATATTGAACTTACTTTAAACCAGAAATCTATGAGCACACCAGTGAACTGACTAGTGATTAAAATGAATAATGAGTGAATGAGTTTGGGTTAAGCTGCTTTGAACATCAGTCAGTTATAGCATTGCGTCAGTTCAATGTAGGAATAAAGCACAAAGTGACACAGGTATGTGCACAGGTATGATGCACAGGTATGGTGCACAGGTATGATGCACAGGTATGATGGACAGGTATGTGCACAGGTATGACACACAGGTATGGTGCACAGGTATGATGCACAGGTATGATGCACAGGTATGATGCACAGGTATGGAGCACAGGTATGATGCACAGGTAAGGTGCACAGGTATGATCACAGGTATTGTGCACAGGTATGGTGCACAGGTATGGTGCTCAGGTATGGTGCTCAGGTATGATCCCAGGTATGGAGCACAGGTATGATCCCAGGTATGGTGCACAGGTATGGTGCACAGGTATAGTGCAAGGGTATGATGCACAGGTATGATGGACAGGTATGTGCACAGGTATGACACAGGTATGGTGCACAGGTATGATGCACAGGCATGGTGCACAGGGATTGTGCGCAGGTATGATGCACAGGTATGACACACAGGTATGGTGGACAGACATGATGCACAGGTAAGGTGCAGAAAAGATCATAATCAGCATGGATCTGGTATTCCCACCAAACAACAGTGGATCCTGGCATGCCTAAGGGATGCAACTCTGCACAATGAATGGCACCCTATTACACTCAACACCACTGTGTCGATAATGAATTTTGAAGGCAACCACTTTGAAAGTAAGATCAAAACAAAAGCAAAGGAAAGACAATTTATCTGACTGAAAAACGTGATCAAGATTCCACATGAGGCAATACCAAAATCACTTTTCAAATATTTCATAGCATTTCACAACCCAAACATTCATTGCTAACAGCCAATATCCCTCAATATGCTGATACACAACTCCAAATATTTTTATTCCCTCTTAAATTTCACTTTGCTTTTGCATGTCCGTTAACTGACATGGAATGTGTGTTAATCAATTACAATCTATGAAATGGACATGTTAAGGTCAGGTGCTAACACGGACCCCAGTCTCACACTCAGCCACTGCCAGCTCTCCACTTACTATTGATTCAACACCATCAGGGACTCCTGTATTAAACACCACAAGCATTCTATTTGATCTGCTTAAATTAAACAACTCACAAGCTCACAGCTGAGTATAAGCTTTTCTATCTGTGGGACAGAATTAAAAAGGTAAAATATTTGGTACCGGTTGGTAATTGATATTAAACTTTAAACTTGACCTTGGAAACAGGATTTGTTTGGCAGCCTCTTCATTCCAGGAAATTCTTTCTTTGAGAAAAGTCAGAGCATTTATCTCAAACAGTAATTATATAAGCTCACATACTCAAATGGACAGAATGTTTGCTTGCATAAATATCAGGGATTGTTCAAGCTGTAGGACCATATTGAGTGATCAGTGACTGTGTGAGCAATATTCCAGCACTATCACGGCAGGGCACAACAAGGACAGTCTTGACACATTCTACCCCTGTGGGGAATAGAACCCAGGCCTTCAACAGGCTTCTGCCATGATCATAATGTTAAGGACTGCAGCTTGATGGTGACAAGCAAATGCTTTAACTACTAGGCTAACCGACCGCCCCCTGATGATGATGATGATGATGATGATGATGATGATGATGATGATGATGATAGGAAGAATTCTTTTGATTGTTATACTATTGGATAACTGAGGAAACAGCATGGAATCGATACCAACAATTGGTATCTTAACTTGCTTTTGACATATTGCCATCGGCCATTGATGTGGATGCCTGAGATTGAGTGAGTGCTTCCAGTAGGATTGAAGGGGTGATCGATGTATCTATATACATGTACTCAGCGTAGTATGCTTACATTGTTATGCCCCATGCTTCCATTACTTTCTACCAGAAATTAACCAGCAAATGTCTCGCACTTATCCGACATTTACTACTTTGCGTCCCAATTGCACTCCAGCTTAGCAGTAACTAGCCAATAGATGGTGATTTTATTGGAAAGATGCAGATAAAAAACTTACTGAAGAATGCAGGCCCTGGGGACAAAGTGAACTGGAGCTTGATTATGTCTGTCAACAATATTTTGCAAATCACCTCTCCAAACACATATTTTTATATCACGAGTCTCCGTCAGCTCTTGTGGATCAGATTTCTGACCTTCACGATGCAGTAATTCTTAATTTACCTCTCGCCCAGTGATTAGTTTGCTTTATCAAGAAACACTTAACAAGTCCTGTTTCATAAGCATTTGTCAACCTGTGTATCTGGTTGTGTCAGCAAACTGAAGGCTGTTCTGGGATGACAAACAGATTGATGAATGAGGGCCTTGTGTGACTAACTAGTCACTGAATCTTCATCACACATTTACTCAAAAGATCAAAGTTGATGACAATCCTAAAGTATCCATTGTTTCTGTTATGGTGAGAAAGAGATTTTCTCAAGCACACAATTTATTACACCCTCGGTATCAATTTCCCCCTTACTCATCAATTATCTGTAACAGAGACCTAGTATATCACAGCGACTTAGTACATCACAGAGACCTGGTATATCACTTAGTATAACACAAACACCTAGGTTATAACAGTGACCTAGTATATCAGACATCTAGGTTATAACAGAGACTTGGTATATCAGACACCTAGGTTATAACAGAGACCTAGTATATCAGACACCTAGGTTATAACAGAGACTTGGTATATCAGACACCTAGGTTATAACAGACACTTGGTATATCAGACACCTAGGTTATAACAGAGACTTGGTATATCAGACACCTAGGTTATAACAGAGACTTAGTATATCAGACACCTAGGTTATAACAGTGACCTAGTATATCAGACACCTAGGTTATAACAGAGACCTAGTATATCAGACACCTAGGTTATAACATAGACTTGGTATATCAGACACCTAGGTTAAAGCAGAGACTTGGTATATCAGACACCTAGGTTATAACAGAGACCTAGTATATCAGACATCTAGGTTATAACAGAGACTTGGTATATCAGACACCGAGGTTATAACAGAGACCTAGTATATCAGACACCTAGGTTATAACAGAGACTTGGTATATCAGACACCTAGGTTATAACAGACACTTGGTATATCAGACACCTAGGTAATAACAGAGACCTAGTATATCAGACACCTAGGTAATAACAGAGACCTAGTATATCAGACACCTAGGTTATAACAGAGACCTAGTATATCAGACACCTAGTATATCAGACACCTAGGTTATAACAGAGACTTGGTATATCAGACACCGAGGTTATAGCAGAGACCTAGTATATCAGGCTGCAAGGTCCTAACAGACCTAAAACATCACAGAAGCCTAGTTTGGCCATAATGTGGTGAAGCAGTTGGGTTAAGGGGTTGGGTGGGGCTGGATGTGAAGAGGTGAAGGGGTTGGTGGGGCTGGATGTGAAGAGGTGAAGGGGTTGGTGGGGCTGGATGTGAAGAGGTGGAGGGGTTGGTGGGGCTGGATGTAAAGAGGTGAAGGGGTTGGTGGGGCTGGATGTGAAGAGGTGAAGGGGTTGGTGGGGCTGGATGTGAAGAGGTGAAGGGGTTGGGTGGGGCTGGATGTGAAGAGGTGAAGGGGTTGGGTGGGGCTGGATGTGAAGAGGTGAAGGGGTTGGGTGGGGCTGGATGTGAAGAGGTTGAGGTGTTAGGTGGGGCTGGATGTGAAGAGGTGAAGGGGTTGGTGGGGCTGGATGTGAAGAGGTGAAGGGGTTGGGTGTGAAGAGGTTGAGGGGTTGGGTGGGGCTGGATGTGAAGAGGTGGAGGGGTTGGGTGTGAAGAGGTTGAGGTGTTGGGTGTGGCTGGATGTGAAGAGGTGAAGGGGTTGGGTGTGAAGAGCTGAAGGGGTTGGGTGGGGCTGGATGTGAAGAGGTGAAGGGGTTGGGTGTGAAGAGGTTGAGGTGTTAGGTGGGGCTGGATGTGAAGAGGTGAAGGGGTTGGTGGGGCTGGATGTGAAGAGGTGAAGGGGTTGGGTGTGAAGAGGTTGAGGTGTTGGGTGGGGCTGGATGTGAAGAGGTGAAGGGGTTGGGTGGGGCTGGATGTGAAGAGGTGAAGGGGTTGGGTGTGAAGAGGTGAAGGGGTTGGTGGGGCTGGGTGTGAAGAGGTGAAGGGGTTGGGTGTGAAGAGCTGAAGGGGTTGGATGGGGCTGGATGTGAAGAGGTGAAGGGGTTGGGTGGGGCTGGATGTGAAGAGGTGGAGGGGTTGAGTGTGGTGAGGTTGAGGGGTTGGATGTGGTGAGGTTGAGGGGTTGGATGTGGTGAGGTTAAGGGTGGGGTGTGGTGAGGTTGCTGGGTTGGGTGTGGTGAGGTTGAGGGGTTAGGTGTGGTGAGGTTGAGGGGTTGGGTGTGGTGAGGTTGAGGGGTTGGGTGTGGTGAGGTTGAGGGGTTAGGTGTGTTGAGGTTGAGGGGTTGGGTGTGGTGAGGGGTTGGGTGTGGTGAGGTTGAGGGGTTGGGTGTGGTGAGGGTTTGGGTGTGGTGAGGTTGAGGGTTTGGGTGTGGTGAGGTTGGGGTTTGGTGTGGTGATGGGTTGGGTTTGGTGAGGTTGCTGGGTTGGGTGTGGTGAGGTTGAGGGGTTGGGTGTGGTGAGGTTGAGGGGTTGGGTGTGGTGAGGTTGAGGGGTTGGGTGGGCTGATATCAGGGTGTGATGTGGGAAACAATTCATCATTAACTGTCTATTTATTTTTGATTGAGCCTCTTTTCAAATCATGACACCACCACTATTGAGCCTAAAATACATCAAATTAACTTTTAGGTAACCATGGCATCATCCTGTGTTTGATCTCCCCATCAAACAGTCACAATTCACTACTGGGTGGACATAGCCTGGAAGCATTTCTGACTTTATACCCTCGCTGGAGGAACACATTGTGGCGGCTTAAATCAATGTAAGGAGACAATCATTGTTGCCTCCACCAGCTGTCTGCCACACAACGCGCTGAGCACTCCGACACCGAGATGTCTGTATAACAAGTGGGGAGATGGACTGGTGGGATTATCCTAGCTATAAGAGCAGTACTCCAATACCCCCAGACAGTGCTGGGATAATACTGCAATACTTGTACATGTTCCAATAGCCCCAGACAGTGCTGGGATAATACTGCAATACATGTACATGTTCCAATAGCCCCAGACAGTGCTGGGATAATACTGCAATACTTGTACATGTTCCAATAGCCCCAGACAGTGCTGGGATAATACTGCAATACATGTACATGTTCCAATAGCCCCAGACAGTGCTGGGATAATACTGCAATACTTGTACATGTTCCAATAGCCCCAGACAGTGCTGGGATAATACTGCAATACATGTACATGTTCCAATAGCCCCAGACAGTGCTGGGATAATACTGCAATACATGTACATGTTCCAATAGCCCCAGACAGGGCTGGGATAATACTGCAATACTTGTACATGTTCCAATAGCCCCAGACAGTGCTGGGATAAAACTGCAATACTTGTACATGTTCCAATAGCCCCAGACAGTGCTGGGATAAAACTGCAATACTTGTACATGTTCCAATAGCCCCAGACAGTGCTGGGATAATACTGCAATACTTGTACATGTTCCAATAGCCCCAGACAGTGCTGGGATAATACTGCAATACTTGTACATGTTCCAATAGCCCCAGACAGGCCTGGGATAATACTGCAATACTTGTACATGTTCCAATAGCCCCAGACAGGCCTGGGATAATACTGCAATACTTGTACATGTTCCAATAGCCCCAGACAGGCCTGGGATAATACTGCAATACTTGTACATGTTCCAATAGCCCCAGACAGTGCTGGGATAATACTGCAATACATGTACATGTAACACAAGAGCTAGACTTACAACTAGTCTCGGAAATGAAAATATTTTACAGAAAAAACAGTAGTTAACAATTATCTTAAATAAAATATGACGAAAAGGAGCCCAGAGACTCTTCAATTTCAAACTGCAAAATTCTAGACTTGCCAACTATTATACACTTGCTAAGGGTTGTATTGCATGTATTTGTTTCAGGGTCTGTATGACAAACTACACTTTATTATCCATGACAACATCTGTTCTTTTTGTCTCAGTAATTTCTTTTTGAAAAAATTTTAAGTACCGGTTTTAAAATATTTTAATGTTTTTTCAACATGTCAAACACATGAATATCAATCAAATTGTTGCCTGCTTGGAAAAATCTATGGAAGATCACAAATTTAAGACTGTTCTGAATGTTCAAGATGTTATTTTGAATACCTTAACATATGAGGAACTGTGAGCCTAGGGCAGGTCCCCAGTGCCCACAGCAGCTGACTACAAGTGGGGGATAGAATAGTCTTCAGCAAGCCATGCTTGCAGTAAAAGGTGACTATGCTTGTCGTAAGTGGCGATTTATGGGATCGGGTGGTCTGGCTCGCTGACTTGGTTGAAACATGTCATAATATCCCAATTGCGTGGATCGATGCTCTTGATATCAATTGCTGGATTGTCTGGTCCAGACTCGATTATGTACAGACAGTCGTCGTATAGCTGGAATATTGCTGAGTGCGGCGTTAACAAACAAAGAAACCAAACAAGAAGTGGGTGGTTAAAGCAACACAGTTGACTGTGTTCCAGCATGGCCTGACTGTGTTCCAGCATGGCCTGACTGTTCCAGCATGGCCTGACTGTGTTCCAGCATGGCCTGACTGTGTTCCAGCATGGCCTGACTGTGTTCCAGCATGGCCTGACTGTGTTCCAGCATGGCCTGACTGTGTTCCAGCATGGCCTGACCGTGTGGATCAACATCCATTGACACAGAGATTTATCAAGGATTTCAAACTCAGTGCCCTTGGCAGGCAAACTGAGAAAATATTCATTATTCTGTTCAAAGTTGTGATTTTTAAAAGGTATTTAATTACATGTAATTCAATAATACAACACTGAACATCTTCTGTTCTGGTCCTGTTACAAGTCCATGTCACCTCCACAATCATTAGTAATAACTATATTAACATGAAGAGGGAAATTCTTTATTCCAATGTGGAATTTTTTACCAGCATCTGCTCCAGATTTGGCTCCGAATATCAGCTCTGGGCAGGTCTATATAAATCCCTAAAACCACAGGTTTTCTGGTGTGGATTCTGTACACTCGCTGTGTTTAGTTTGGATTATGGCCGACGACAGCATACAACATGCACTGATGTATGAAAAGAGATGTATTGAAAGTTGCCATCCAAGGTAATGACTGTTTTATGAACCTATCAAAACAATTGCTAGCTCAGCGTATCATCCAAATCCGCTATCACCAACATAGCTCCTTATCCGTGCCGTAACTATCCGGATATTGACAATAACGATCCACAAATAGTTACATTCATCATTACACACAAGTAAATGTGGTGTTGTTGTGGAGTCACCGGATGAATACATGCAGCGTCCCATTCCCCCGTCAATGAAAGGAACCGCACTGATCAATAACTGGCGTAAAACCACCATTACTACCGCAGCTTAAAATCACCCGCTATGACCCGCCTCCATTGACCAGCACATCCTGCCGTGGGTGACACACAGCTCGAACAGGAAACAACGCAATTCGTGTTCCTATTTCCGAAAGTCCGTTATCAATTTACACAACATCCAGAGACATTATCATCAATCGAAAGCATCAAATTCAATTTTGAAATTTGATCTTGAACTGGAAATTGGTAATAGATTCTCTGCTAATGGAGAAACAAACAGATTAATGCCCCTGGGTGTTCTACATCAGCTGTGGTGAAGAGGTCCTTCTGTTGGCAAACACTGACAGACATAACTACATTGATGCTGTAATTTTCCACATGTTCTTCCCAATAACAATGTTTAGGTATATTATAATATTGATCCAGACTGTCCTAGGGTAGGAAGTCCGGCCACAACTTCTGGTATCACGGCCGCCATTTCCGAAACTGATCTTCCATACTTGTCTCTTGTTATTAATCTTACATCAGTGAGGAATAGCGACGATGTCTTGAAAGTCACTCGGTGGCATAATGAAAGTGTTTCTACATATATGCTAAGCACAGAAATTCTGCGTAGGAATAAAGACAAAGGAGTGAAACGGCCACATTAATTGACAAAATTGCAGACACAAAAAGCTGCTTTTGTTGTGAACATATGTTAACATCAGTATTTATAACAACAGTGTAATTTTTTGTTTGATTGATGCTTTTATTCAGGTAATGAGGCCACCGGCCCATTATACACGTGTAGAGTATGATGGCATACAAATATGACAGAGCGCTGAATTATAAGATTTACAATGCAGTATTCAAACTGTTACTATTAGAGTTAATTATATGACACAGGTATTCCCTTGAAAATGGAATTACGTTTCTTACCAGCAAGAACTACATATTTTGCTAAATTGTTGCAAATACTTTTATTAGTCGAGCTGAATAATAAGGACATTTTCTCACGACTTGGAAACATTTGATAATAATTGGGTATGAGATTAGACCGCAGATCAAGATAGAACGGACACACCAAACAAAAGTGGAACTCATCTTCGATAGCACTTACAACACAGAGGGGACAGAAACGTTCATGTCTTGGTATATTATGGTATCTGCCTGTTTCAACCATAAGACGATGATTGGATCCAAGAAAATTCAAGATATTAATTCGAAATAATGTTACATCAATTAATCGAATCCAGTTATTATATGAAAATTTATCCCTTACTGCAGAGAACAATTCAATCTTAGAACAAGATTCACAATTATTGTGCAACACTTGATTTTCAATGTCTACGCTCCTTTGCCTAAACTGATGTAAGAATAAGTCAGATCTACCAACACCCTGTTGAAGCCATACCTCTGCAAATCCGTAAGAAAACAGCAATGATTTAACCTTGAGTGCCCAGCAAGCGTTGCCATTCTCTGCCCTTTTATATTGAAAACTATACGGTTTTTTCAAAATCAAATTATTATCTTGTATCAATAGTCGAAGACAAAATTTGATAATTTTTAAATAGTGTGACACTTTGACGGAGTTTCTCATCAAGACAGATTTTACAAAGCTATTTGGTGTGTTTCTACTCAAACCCAAAGTCAATTTACAGAATTTACTGTGCACATTTTCAATGTCAGGTGATGCATGGAATCCCCAAACTTCCGATGCATATGTCAAAATTGGTAACACTTTTACATCAAAAATTTTGAAACAGACATCTGGTGGCAGATATGAGAATTTACCTAGTCTAGACTGGAGGATTTGAATCACCTTCCAAGCTTGCTGGGCTAATGTCTTCTGAGTTAAACTCCACGAGCCAGAAGAGGATAACTGGACACCGAGATACTTATAATTCGATACTGTGGTGACATCATCATTACCTATCTTAAATTTTTCCTGATTTCTAAGTTTTCCGCCATTTCTAAAAATGACAACTTTACTTTTATCAGTATTAATAGTAAGTTTCCATTTATCACAATATATAGATAGTTTATCAAGTCGCTTTTGAAGACCAACAACTGACACGTCCATTAAAATAATGTCATCGGCGAACAAGAAGATGAACAGTTCTAGAGTATGTAAGGTAACACCATGAGCATCACACTCCAACTCCTCGACAATGTCATTAATAAAAAATGAGAATAAAAATGGAGACAGCTGACATCCCTGTCTAACACCTGAGATACAATCACAGAAATCTGTAAGACCACAATCTAATGAAACACATGATTTGACAGATTTATACATATTTTTAAGAACTCTAAATACTCGTCCCTTGATACCACCCTTCCATAGTTTGAAAAATAAACCATTTCTATACACAGAATCAAATGCCCCTTTTAGATCGATGAACGCACAGTATAGTCGACCTTTTTTGTAGGAAAGATATTTACTGATCAATGTCTCAACAACAAAGATGTTATCCGTGGTCTGAAAACCCTTTCTGAAACCAGATTGTTCTCCAACGATACAACTTTCCTGAAACGCCCAGTTATTCAACCTGTTACAGACAATTTTTGCAAAAATCTTACCAGCTACGTCTAGGAGTGTTATAGGCCTATAGTTTTGGAGGTCACGTGAACTACCTTTCTTAAAGATTGGAAGAATAATACCAAAGGACCACTGATTGGGGAATATACCAGTAGACAAAACTAGATTAAATAAATCCAACAGCATGTTCAGACAAACCGGGGAGCGTTCTGAAAGAACTCGACTGATATACCTGAGAGACCTGGTGCTTTACCTGGCTTCATACTGCCTAGTGCTGATAACAACTCGTTTATACTGATAACTTCATATTTTTTATTATTACATAATAGGATGATACTCAAACTGCATTTTCATTAGTTTTGACACACCAACTGAAACCAGTTCCAAATCTCAGCACACAAATACTGAACCACCTTAGTTTCTGTCTGTGTTTGCAGCTGCAATTCGTAACACGATGGTGGTCTGTAACTGAGAGAATCTTGACTTGCCAAACCAGTGATTGATATAATGAGGAACATCACACAAAGCGGTACAAAGACCCTGAAACAACCAGAACACAAAACCTGACCACCACATGCATTAAGTTACCTCATTACAAGTATAGGCTACATGATTTGTTTGTTTATTTGTTTGTTTGTTTGTTGTTTAACCATTCTTTCTTTGTTGTTCAACACCACAATATTCCAGCTATATGATGACGGGCTGTAAATAATCGTGTCTGGACCAGACAATCCAGCAATTGATATCATGAGCATCGATCCACGCCATTGGGATATCGTGACATGCATCAACCAAGTCAGCGAGTCTGACCACCCGATCCCGTTAGTCACCTCTTACGACAAGCATAGCCGCCTTTTACTGCAAGCATGGGTCGCTGAGAGACCAGGATCCCCAACAAGAATTACCACAGGGGACAGTCATGCTGTCTCAAATGTCCACAAAGTAATCCCTGAATAAATGTGCCACCACTCACCAGTGGAGTGAAATATCTGGATTTCTCTAGAAATTTCTTTTGCGTATTTTCTCAAAGATACTTCTCCGTTATAGGTAATTGATCGATATTTTGTAAACGATTATCGATATCTATGATCTGTATGGACCGCCAGCCCTAGAAGCCAGCATGCTGAATCCTTTGTCAGGCCATGTTCATTTATCAGAGGGGCGGTCGGGTAGCCTAGTGGTTAAAGCGTTCGCTCGTCACGCCGAAGACCCGGGTTCGAATCTCGACATGGGTACAATGTGTGCAGCCCATTTCTGGTGTCCCCCGCCGTGATATTGCTGGAATATTGCTAAAAGCGGCGTAAAACCAAACTCACTCACTCACTCATTTATCAGAATGTTGTCAACTCTCTATAAGAGATGCCTACTGTACTGGCTGGGTGGCAGGTGGTGAGTACCTCATCCTCCATAATCATATGAAGTAATTCATCAACATTTTCCTTGGTGCTGGATCATCTTCGAGGCTCCCTCATCCCCTCTTGACATCATGTCACCATGAATGGCTGTTGGCTGTTGGAGGCTCAGTTGGAGGCTCAGTTGGAGGCTCAGCTGGAGATAATTGATGACAGCGCGGTGGCCAATTGTTTTCATTTTCATCCACAGACAATGTCTGGTCATTTTGATGCCTGCAGATATGCTGCCAGGTTGTGTTCTTGGTTCAAATGCAGCCTTAAATGCATGCAAGCTCTTAAGGGGGTACCATACAACCTTTATAGCAAGACCAAGATCTATTCAGCTACATTCATTCATTTCAACAGTCGGAGTACAAGGATAAAATCATCAAGGACCATATTATGCCTTCTAAAAGGTTTTCTATCAAGAAACATCATATTTTCTCTACATTTATGTCAACATGTTTTAGGAAATGAATAAGAAGGTGAGTGTACACCTATTTCCGTCAAGTGCTAACGTGCAGCAACACTCCACATATGCAGTGACATCAAGGTATTGCAACGCTAGTTTCATTCATTTATGCCCTAGGCAATATGTGACCAGTTGGAAATGGAAAGTAATTCAGGTTTAGGTTAATACACAACTCCCTATTTATGACAATTTGAACCTTAGACTGATTCCTGCATGTGTTGCTTTAGTTTGGTCCTAGGTTGACTCAACATTGACCAAGGACTCATGATACACAACAGTTAGAGACACACAGTGAAACAAACCTGTTGACATCCTAAACAACATTTCAACCAATCAGATTGCAGAATACACTCCTATACATTTCACAATTCTTAAATGATTACTGAAATTTGTTTTTTAGAAAACTAGTCGCATCATTTTTCCTTTCATATAAACAGCCAAAATTGAAGACAACATGTAAAAAATTATTTTTTTCTCGACCACTGTGCAATAGGTGTGCATAAACAAGCAGTAACTACAATAGGCTATTAACTATCTCCACCTTGGGACGGCACTAGCTGGGGTCACGCCGACATGGAGGGCAGGTCGTTAATAGTCTGCGGTGGTGGTGTCGGGTGATAAAGACCTAATAGCAGTGATGAGGGGGACGTGTGAGTGGGCAAATTGATTCTCAAGCCCGGCTTGGCGCTGTATGCTCATTTCACACATTCTACCAGATTTACGATCATCTTCCATGACAAGTTTCACGTGCAACCCTTCAAAAACTCACTTCAAAACTTCCAGCTGGTTTAACAGCTCGGTGAACACATATTGAAAAAGTAAACCACTGGCTTGGGAGATTTATTGAATTAATCTCTTTATAAAAGCAAAGACATTGGAGGTTTTGATGCCATAATTGACAGATTTAAGTGCTTACTGAAAAACCTCAGGTAGGTTTAGTTTTTATAATAGAACACTGTCAATATAATTTTCTACCCATTTTAAAGATATTCTTTAATATTCTTTTTGCGTCTGTCATCCTTGACAGAGATAACAAGTCTTGTGCTGCAAGATTGTGTGAGTGAGTGGTTTTATCAATATTTCAGCAATATCATGGCAGGGGACACCAGCAACGGGGTTCACACATTGTACCCATGTTGAAAACATACTACTCCAATTTTTGGGGCGGTCGGGTAGCCTAGTGGTTCAAGCGTTCGCTTGTCACACCGAAGACCCAGGTTCGATTCCCGACATGGGAACAATGTGTGAAGCCCATTACTGGTGTCCCCCGCCGTGATATTGCTGGAATATTGTCAAAACACATAATGCCTTTTAGAAAGTGGTCCTGTTATATTTGGGATAACACTTTCTTAGTAAAGTACAGATTCTAGTACTTTTGGGGTTGAGTCCCGTCCGGGATTTGAACCCAGACTGCGATTCATACAGCCGAAAATACACTTGATGAGAGAATTTAAGGGCAATGTTCTAACGGACAAGACATCGAGATAGACATTTAAGTCCCACCACTAAAGAAACATATGCCTGTATCTCATTTATAACATTTTGAACAAAAGTGGCTGAGTCAATATAATATTATTTTTTAGAGGCTGCTGTTGTATCCATATTGAAAATGGGATTCAAACTTCTTGCCACAGTTGAGGTGTTATTCTTTGAAACAAGACTTTACGTATGTGCCAAAAGCTGAAGGTCACACTACGTGTACTACGTAAGCTGAAGGTCACACTACGTGTACTACGTAAGCTGAAGGTCACACTATGTGTACTACGTAAGCTGAAGGTCACACTACGTGTACTACGTAAGCTGAAGGTCACACTACGTGTACTACGTAAGCTGAAGGTCACACTACGTGTACTACGTAAGCTGAAGGTCACACTACGTGTACTACGTAAGCTGAAGGTCACACTACGTGTACTGCGTAAACTGAAGGTCCCACTACGTGTACTACGTAAGCTGAAGGTCACACTACGTGTACTACGTAAGCTGAAGGTCACACTACGTGTACTATGTAAGCTGAAGGTCACACTACGTGTACTACGTAAGCTGAAGGTCACACTACGTGTACTACGTAAACTGAAGGTCACACTACGTGTACTACGTAAGCTGAAGGTCACACTACGTGTACTACGTAAGCTGAAGGTCACACTACGTGTACTACGTAAGCTGAAGGTCACACTACGTGTACTGCGTAAACTGAAGGTCCCACTACGTGTACTACGTAAGCTGAAGGTCACACTACGTGTACTACGTAAGCTGAAGGTCACACTACGTGTACTATGTAAGCTGAAGGTCACACTATGTGTACTACGTAAGCTGAAGGTCACACTATGTGTACTACGTAAGCTGAAGGTCACACTACGTGTACTACATAAGCTGAAGGTCACACTACGTGTACAACGTAAGCTGAAGGTCACACTACGTGTACAACGTAAGCTGAAGGTCACACTACGTGTACTACGTAAGCTGAAGGTCACACTACGTGTACTACGTAAGCTGAAGGTCACACTACGTGTACAACGTAAGCTGAAGGTCACACTATGTGTACTACGTAAGCTGAAGGTCACACTACGTGTACTACGTAAGCTGAAGGTCACACTACGTGTACTACGTAAGCTGAAGGTCACACTACGTGTACAACGTAAGCTGAAGGTCACACTATGTGTACTACGTAAGCTGAAGGTCACACTACGTGTACTACGTAAGCTGAAGGTCACACTACGTGTACTACGTAAGCTGAAGGTCACACTACGTGTACAACGTAAGCTGAAGGTCACACTACGTGTACTACGTAAGCTGAAGGTCACACTACGTGTACTGCGTAAGCTGAAGGTCACACTACGTGTACTGCGTAAGCTGAATACACAGTATGGGTATGGTGCCCACAGACCAACTCAGTCAAATCAGCGGAACTCTGTACAGTGAGAGGCATCGATGGAGTTGCAGATGGAAGAGGGTCCCCCCAGGTAGGATCCTATTCTTGCATGACCCATACCAAGAATCAATTGTTCCACAAATCCTTATTGAGACAAGCATAAGATATTGATGACCCATAATAGACTTCCACTTCAAAGTACAGTGATAGCTAGACGTAAGCCAGAATACCCCAGGAGGACTACCTCTCTGGCAGCATACGTTGCCCAAGCAGTGATTACCTTTCTACAGCTGATCCCTACACAAAACTATCATGTCGCTGACATTTATCCCTCTAACAGGAACAGAGTGAGTGAGTGAGTGAGGTGGGCTTAATGCTGCTTTGAACAGTATTCCAGTTATATCACAGAGTAACAGCTTGATGTGGGAGGAAAGCCTGAAGTCATACAGATCTGAGATGTTCACTTTGGTGAAACCCACAAGCTCCGGTATGGTGCTGACAAACCTAGAAACATAATCGGGGCGAACTTGGAATCCAACACATGACCATAGGTTTCTGGCAGCCCCGAGGGACGACCTCTGCACAATGAATTGTGGCGCCTGAGACGACTGGCCCCTTGTATCACCCCATCAAGTCTAATGCAATAGCCAGTAAAAATTCCCATGTTATGTTATCATAGTAATAATTAATATTATGGCTATATATTATGGCCACTATAATAATAATGATGAATCAAATATTCAAATAACCCTGAATTTAAGAAAATTTAATTATGTTTCTTTTCCCATTTTGTCTGCTATGGGCACTTAGTTTGGACTCCTAGACAAATCCATGGTGTAGAGCTGATATTGTTTTGCTGAACAGGGTCTTCCTCACTTTGCACTTAGGCCAGGAATTCATTGAGCAACCTGCCCTGGTGCTGGGAACATCTAACACTGAAAACACTATGACAATGCTATACTGATGAAAAGCTAAATATGTATTCTTCTCTGATTTTGATGTAAATAATTTGGGGCAAATGTACTGAAAGTTATCGGTTCAGGTTATGAGACCCACACTACACTTTCATAGAGTTTCAGCCAACGGCTATTAGACAATGTACACAATGTACGCCATGTGCTGTGATCTCACCTTCTGGTGTTGATCTTGACGGTGATGGGGCACCTGGTGGGGTCCACAATGTACGTCTGGTCGTCCTCACCCAGCTTGCAGCCATATTTACAATGTATGTACATCTCCCCGATCTGCTCCGACACCGCAATGTTGGACACCATGATGGACAACTTCTGACCGTCCACTGGACAGATCACTGCAGACACAACACAGAAATACTGTACTGTTACAGTGGTATCTCAACACAACTGCAAAACACATACTACGCAAAACAAGTGAAAGAACTCCTGATTTTTTCACATTGATATAGTTAGTCTGTCATGGCATGACAGATCAACTACAGTAATATGAAAGAATCTGGTTTTATTTCACAGTTGGGTGAGGTGAAATGTGGTTTCACATCTTGTTCAAGATTATTGCACTTATACAGCAACGTGAATGCATGTGTGTGTGTGTGCGTGTGTGTGTGCGTGTGCGTGTGCGTGGGTGTCTGCATGTAATAGTCCGGACTGATGCCGATTTATAGTGCTAGCACACTGAGATACCATGCCGCAGTTTAACATGAATACCCCACTCAGACACAGTATACTGACTCCGAGCCGAACAGGCCTTGTTTTAGCCCCTTAATGCCGAGTGCCACACAGGATACAAGAAGTACCATCTTTTAACAATATTGGTATGACGTGGCCGGGATCGAACCCCCGAAATTCCACTACGGGGCAGAAGCTCTATCTACTAGACCACAGAGGCATGGATTTCTTTGACAGATTAACTTCAGTAATATGAAAGAATCTGGGTTTTTTTGACAGATTAACTACAGTAATATGAAAGAATCTGCAGGGTGTTCTTTGACTTCTTTTGAGTAGTATATTTTCACTAAACTTGGAAATAAGTATTAGGATTGCATACAATACACACACTATTCAAATGTGATGAAATAGGTCACTATCCCTGACACATGATGAGTATCATATCCTCACTGCTGAGCATGCTAAGTAGTATCAGTGATCGGGAAATAGTCATACATATTTGCATATTTAGGTAAACTTGGAAACAGAGAGTCCAGTGCCCATTAGCTACCTTAGTACCAAGGTTATAAGCACTCCATGTTTAAAAACAGAACTTCTGGTTTCTGAAACCACATATCCACTGCCCTGTGCAGTACAAATTTGAAACAGCCACCTTAACAACATTATAAGCAATGACCTTGACCTTCAATCTCAGCCATGAACTGCCTAGAGATCATGTACATAAAGTTGCATCAAATTCTACTAATAAATGCTCAAGATACTGTGCACACAATCTTCCTCTGGCATCTACTTCACAATGAGTGACCTTGACCTTCAACATCATCCAATCACGTGCAATAACATTATTTGTTGCAACAATGGTTGCGTTACAAACAAAAAGTAATTTCATGCATTAATGAATGACCTTCAAAGCAACCCTGATATATGACACATTATTGACATGTATATATGATAGGTGTTGAGTTACGGTAGTAACTTTGAATTCGTCTTATGACTACAAAACCTTTGATTTTTCATGAAGTAATCTGAAACTATGTTACATAATTTGATACAATCGAGACCCTGCCTTAGAGGTCACGTAAATCAAGTTTCATCAAATTCAAATCATAAATAGCCTGCTTATCTTGTACACATGTTCCTTAGATGCTGAGTTCATACTAAGTGACCTTGGCCTTCAAGAATATCCAATCACAAGTCAGAAACATTCCCCATGACTATAAATGTGGTATACCAGGTATGAAGTCTCTAACATCTGTCATAAGCGCCTGGATGAGATTACCGATAGTGGTGGTGGCGAAAGACCTCAAATTTGAGTAAACACATAAAGCAGCATAAGACTAAAATAGCAGAAAAAACATTTTTGTGGAAATGGTAAACATACATCACAGTGACACTGACATCACAATTACCCTCCTACTAGGTCTCTCAAAGCCTTGTCCCCATCTGGGCCACAGCCTACGAATGACATACTAAATTCCATTGTCTTACGGATTTAGGTCATAAACGAACATATTTTCCAGGCTAGGACCCTGGCCCTAGACATGCCTAAGAAATTTATAATATCACAATATCCGCAGAAAATGGCATTAGAGAAACATACTTTTCAAATGACCTACAAATGACCTTGACCTTACGATTAGGTCACTCACAACCTTTTCCTTTCTCTGCCCTGCCCTGCACTGCACTATGGAAGACATGTTGCAAGTTTCAGTGCAGGGAATCCTCGAGTAAGGCAGTAACCTAACTTTTCTCAGGTTAAGAGGATGCTTTAGGATGACCATGACCTGATACAGAACATAGCAATGTGTCAAAAGTAGTTCCCAGGGTGCTGTTGTACAAAACAACCTTAGTGCTACAACTGTCGTAAGTCTATGTTACGATCACCTCAGTGCTAAAAATCACTTTGTACAACGGCACCCAGGGCTATGCAGGAGATTTACATGACATGATATCCTTGAGATGTTCCAGAAGCAGCAATGATGGGTGATAAATTCAGAGTATATCAGACAGAACTTTAACACGTTACTATTTACATGGATCTGCTTAATTATCTGGCAGGTTCTGACCTTTTTATTATTTTAAAACTTTGGAACTGTTAACACATTATTGCATGTACCAGTAGTATAACACAAGATTAATGATGAAGATAAATTAATATACCAACCATCTGCACTTCCGTCGATACATTTCCGACAATATGTGTGCTGCAAAAAGAAACATCTCTTAAGAATGATATAAAATATTACAACATTCATACTACTTGGCAAAAATAAACTATTCATATAAACTTCATACTTAAGGTTCTCATGTTGTGAGTGTGTGAGTGAGTGAGTGACTTGGGTTTTATACTCGGTACTGCAGTCACATCACAGCAAAGAGACACCATGAATGGGCTTCACATAGTGTGCTCATGTGGGGAACCCATGTCTTCAGCATAATGCTTTAACCACTGGGCTACCCAGCTACATAGACCACCTGCTCACTACCACATTCAGCAAGCAGTTAGGTGTACAGTGTTTGATATTAAACATGAAAGTCGGGTCCCTTGTTATTACAGATTTAGTGAGTCCCAAGATTCAAATATAATCCAAGTCTGCATGGATCACCATTAATTTCAAACACATAAACTGACAAGGGTAGAAACTGTGGTCAAATCAACTGAGTCCGCAGTTCATTTCAGAATAGCGGTTTGTTTATGTAGTGAATGAGTATGTTGAGTGAGTATGGTTTTACGCCACTTTTAGCAATATTCGCAATATCACGGCAGGGGACACCAGAAATGGGTTTCACACATTGCAACCATGTTGGGAATTGAACCCAGGCCTTTGGAGACCGCCACCGCCCTTAATGTACAATAGATAGATTTTGGTAGAAAACAACTAGTCCCCCTGGATTTTCACTTGTCTTGGACTAACGGACTAGTGGACATATCTGTCACTGACTGAGTGTACAGTACTTCCTCTTTCCCAACAGGGTCAACGTACAAGGCACAAAACACTGGCACAACAGGGTCAACATTCAAGGCACAAGACACTGGCACAAGACACGGACACAACAGGGTCAACATTCAAGGCACAAGACACTGGCACAAGACACGGACACAACAGGGTCAACGTTCAAGGCACAAGACACTGGCACAACAGGGTTAACATTCAAGGCACAAGACACTGGCACAAGACACGGACACAACAGGGTCAACGTTCAAGGCACAAGACACTGGCACAACAGGGTCAACATTCAAGGCACAAGACACTGGCACAACAGGGTTAACATTCAAGGCACAAGACACTGGCACAAGACACGGACACAACAGGGTCAACGTTCAAGGCACAAGACACGGACACAACAGGGTCAACATTCAAGGCACAAGACACGGACACAACAGGGTCAACGTTCAAGGCACAAGACACGGACACAACAGGGTCAACATTCAAGGCACAAGACACGGACACAACAGGGTCAACGTTCAAGGCACAAGACACTGACACAACAGGGATAACGTACAAGGCACAAGACACGGACACAACAGGGTCAACGTACAAGGCACAAGACACGGACACAACAGGGTTAACGTTCAAGGCACAAGACACGGACACAACAGGGTTAACGTTCAAGGCACAAGACACGGACACAACAGGGATAACGTACAAGGCACTAGACACGGACACAACAGGGATAACATACAAGGCACAAGACACAGACACAACAGGGTCAACATACAAGGCACAAGACACGGACACAACAGGGATAACATACAAGGCACAAGACACAGACACAACAGGGTCAACATACAAGGCACAAGACACTGAAACAACAGGGTTAACGTACAAGGCACAAGACACGGACACAACAGGGTTAACATACAAGGCACAAGACACTGACACAACAGGGATAACGTACAAGACACTGACACAACAGGGATAACGTACAAGACACGGACACAACAGGGATAACGTACAAGGCACAAGACATTGACACAACAGGGATAACGTACAAGACACGGACACAACAGGGTTAACATACAAGGCACAAGACATTGACACAACAGGGTTAACATACAAGGCACAAGACACTGACACAACAGGGATAACGTACAAGGCACAATACACAGACACAACAGGGATAGCATACAAGGCACAAGACACTGACACAACAGGGATAACGTACAAGACACTGACACAACAGGGATAACGTACAAGGCACAAGACACGGACACAACAGGGTCAACATACAAGGCACAAGACACTGACACAACAGGGTTAACATACAAGGCACAAGACACTGACACAACTTGTCAACACGTACCCCACATGATGCTATCACAGGATCCTTGAATGCCCGGTTACAGAGGCGACAAAATAACTTCTTGTTTGGTGGGTCAACAAAGACCAGTATCTCCTGAAAATAAACAAAGTCAGGGTTTATAAACAATATCTGGAAATATCACCCTATACAAGCACACAATCGAACAATCACACAATCAAACAATGTAATACAAAGAAGTTGCTATCCATAACAAGTGTCATGAATTCACATTCCACCCAAGAGGAATAATACAGGGATAGAAATTACCCTTACAAGTCCACCCGCCCAAACACTGATAGCGTGCAAGGACACCAGCTTCTACAAAGCTTGCAATTCTACTGGTGCTCAGTATAATTTAACATTCGTCAAATTTGCTGGACACTGATATGAACATAAAACATTAACTAGTAAACCTGAAATTATCCAAGCCCTTGTGATTCTTTAAGCACTTGACCAACTCGGTTCATGGGTAAGTGATCATTTCTATCCCAGTGAGACACAACATTTGTTGACTAAATCAACACTGGATCCCATTACATAAATCTGCAAATGGAGAGCAACAGATAAGTGTACAGCTCATAAGATTCTTTCAAATTACACACTTACACCACTTCCTTCCCAAACCACACCTTGCAATGATCAAACACATCAGATCTTGTCACAACAGTCATAAAAAATTAATTACCATTTACAGCATACATACCCGCATCATCCAGAAATATAACAACAGTGAAATATGAAATAAGCAAATTTAGCTATGTTAGACTCTCAGTAAGTTGAGATCCTAAAATATTTCCTCACTATGAAGTTTCCACTTCAGTACTGAAACCAGGAAATGAGCAGATTGCAAACTACACTTTCAGTATTAAGACGTATATCAAGGCAAATGATTGGTTCAAAAGCACTTTTTTATCTTCAAAATTAATAAAAACAACCCACCTCCTCCTCCTCTTCGTACATCAGTGATCGGTTTGAGACATTCGAACCTGACCTTTTATGTCCTGGACTGGGGACCTGAAGTCCTCCTGGAAGCTGTCGATGGAACATACATCACACTGGTATATCAACTTCCAACTTTCTGAAATACTTTGTGTAAACGGTGAGTTACTTCACTGCTACTGACAGTTTGGTGTGAGAAAATCTATCTTGGAAATCAACAGTCTATACAGCAAATCCACCATCTTGGTGTTTTTTTATAATCTCAAAGTATATTGAAACCATTTTTTCATTTGTTTGTTTGTTGTGTTATGTCACACTCAGCAATATCCCCACTACACAATGGCTTCCTGTCGATAATCAAGTCTGAATCAGACAAACCAGTGATTGATATCATGAGTAACAATCCACACCATTAGGGTATAATGACACACAATCAATGAAGTCACAGACTCGGATCACTGACACCCAAAATAACATATCCGATTCATTGTCATCAGTACATATCCGGATTTATCAAGGAAATAATTCAAAGAAGGGTCAACCATAGGCTAGTCACATTCAAATCTGCATGAAACCTAAGATGTAGAGAAATTTGTAAAATAAACAAGTGCAATAAGAAGCTTATTCAAACTACACCGACGCGAGACTAATAATTACTTACACACTAGAGACCACCTACCCGTACAGGTATACTCAGTCTGGGTTCCTACACTTGCACTTCCACGTCCGTTTAGTCAAGTACAACCTACATACCACATGGTAACCCGGAATACATCCACTGAGACAATGACACCACACATAACTTCCTTATCATCCCACAATCTGCCTCTCGCAGTAGAATACCCACACTGTACATGAACTGTGTGACTGACAATTCTTCCATGTCTGTGACTCTATGCTGAACAGAGCTTTACCTTTCACTTCATCTATTCAGCCAGACACGTTATCATGCAGCTATATCTTACAACACCGGAATGGCCAGGACTAAAAACAGTTTGTTATATTCGTCAGTTCTGTATAAGCGTGTTCATTATAAACATATATTACTGTATACCTTTTAACATCAAGGTAATCATAAGGCATAATTCTCTTTGAAAAGCATTATCAGGAATCACTTGCTTGATAACGGTGTTAGAACCTACACCCAAATGTCGATCCTAATTATAATAAAGAAGTTTTCATCCACATTATTTATCCTTTTTTAATCCCATATCTCAAATCATCAGAATATACCTATGGAATATATCTGATAACAGTATATGGCATACACATGTATCTTATAAAAGGGGAAATCATACGAAGTGTACCTTTTACCATCCGGGTAATCACATGGCATGTGCCTTTTATCATCAGGGTAATCACATGGCATATGCCTTTTACCATCAGGGTAATCACATGGCATATGCCTTTTACCATCAGGGTAATCACATGGCATATATATGCCTTTTACCATCAGGGTAATCACATGGCATGTGCCTTTTACCATCAGGGTAATCACATGGCATATGCCTTTTACCATCAGGGTAATCACATGGCATTTGCCTTTTACCATCAGGGTAATCACACGGCATTTGCCTTTTACCATCTAGGTAATCACACGGCATATGCCTTTTACCATCTAGGTAATCACATGGCATATGCCTTTTACCATCTAGGTAATCACATGGCATATATGCCTTTTACCATCAGGGTAATCACATGGCATATACCTTTTACCATCAGGGTAATCACATGGCATATACCTTTTACCATCAGGGTAATCACATGGCATATGCCTTTACCATCAGGGTAATCACATGGCATATGCCTTTTACCATCAGGGTAATCACATGGCATATGCCTTTTACCATCAGGGTAATCACATGGCATTTGCCTTTTACCATCAGGGTAATCACACGGCATTTGCCTTTTACCATCTAGGTAATCACACGGCATATGCCTTTTACCATCTAGGTAATCACATGGCATATGCCTTTTACCATCTAGGTAATCACATGGCATATATGCCTTTTACCATCAGGGTAATCACATGGCATATACCTTTTACCATCCGGCCAGTCACATGGCATATGCCTTTTATCATCAGGGTAATCACATGGCATATATGCCTTTTACCATCAGGGTAATCACATGGCATGTGCCTTTTACCATCAGGGTAATCACATGGCATATATGCCTTTTACCATTCGGGTAATCACATGGCATATCCTTTTACCATCAGGGTAATCACATGGCATATGCCTTTTACCTTCAGGGTAATCACATGGCATATGCCTTTTACCATCAGGGTAATCACATGGCATAGGCCTTTTATCATCAGGGTAATCACATGGCATATGCCTTTTACCATCTAGGTAATCACATGGCATATATGCCTTTTACCATCAGGGTAATCACATGGCATGTGCCTTTTACCATCAGGGTAATCACATGGCATATATGCCTTTTACCATCTAGGTAATCACATGGCATATATGCCTTTTACCATCAGGGTAATCACATGGCATATGCCTTTTACCATCAGGGTAATCACATGGCATATGCCTTTTACCATCAGGGTAATCACATGGCATATGCCTTTTACCATCTAAGTAATCACATGGCATATATGCCTTTTACCATCAGGGTAATCACATGGCATATGCCTTTTACCGTCAGGGTAATCACATGGCATATGCCTTTACCATCAGGGTAATCACATGGCATATGCCTTTTACCATCAGGGTAATCACATGGCATATGCCTTTTACCATCAGGGTAATCACATGGCATATGCCTTTTACCATCTAGGTAATCACATGGCATATGCCTTTTACCATCCGGGCTGTCTTGAAATCTTTCTTGATTCTGTTCTACTCTGAAGGAACTTATCCACTAATCAAAGTAGTCAACTCAGAAAGTTTACAGGACTAGCAGTTCAAACCTGAGAGCAAATATATAATACTTTCTATATAACAACAAAACTGCAAGACAGATCCAGACAACAATATTTGCCAATAAGGGCTATATGAATAGGGATAAGATAAATGGATGAACAACTTCTTTATAACAATTCATCCATACATCTTACCCTTACTGAGTACTCCAACTTCCAAATGCCTTCAAGTTATCTGCCCTTGTATATCACCCCACATTATCATCTATATTTAGAGTTACCTACCCTAACTCTGACTGCTCTTCTTATGGCAAACTTTTTCAACATTAGAGGATGCATTTTATACAAATAATCCTTTGGATAAAAGGCACATTACAGTTCCTGACATATGTGGTTGTCAAGGTGTTGTCAGGATGCACACTTTTCTTTTTGAAGTTTCCGTGGAAAAACTTCAGTTCAAACAAACTCAACCCAAATGGAAAGAAATATGAGTCTGACAGCTTTCAACATGCATTCAATCTATTTACAAACCACTAAAAGGTTACACAAACGACTGCTCCCAGCATTAGATAAAAGATTCCCATGCATTATCCCAATGATAAATGTAGACTTGGAAAATGGAATGTATACTGGTATGTTTTAGGTCATGAGCGATTTTTTACATTGTTTATAGAAAAATACATAGTAAAATATTGTCTTAGGAATCAAAGCGATTACTGGTAAGTAATTGGTATTGAATAGAACAAGAATTATCAAGAAAATGTTTTTAATATTGAATTGTGTACTAAGAATTCATAATTTGAACTAAGTAAAGGATTACTTACAAAACACTAAATACAAAATATAGAGAAGTCTTTGTTAGGCATTTAGAAGTTGAAATAACATGAAAACATGCCATTTTTTATAGATAGCAACTTCTTTTATTCGTTGTCACGATGTTTCAGAGCTTCTACTTGCTCCTTCATCACGTGAATGCTGATGTTACAGTGCCATAAACATTTTACTTGGGTAAATAAAAGTAATTTGTTGGGGGCGGGCAGTCATGAGTCGAGCAGTCGTGAGTCGGGCGGCAATGATAATCCAGCAATGAAGTTATTATGGACTTATTCAACCATTATGATGAAGTCACGCTGTTGCAGTTGATTCTGAGCTATGAATTCTGTGGCCATTCTGAACATGCAATTTGAAACAAGTAAACCTGCGGCAACTACAGGTCATTATACAAACCTGCAGAGTAATATATACCAACTATAACATGGTTTAAGTTCCAGAAATTATTCAAATCTGTTCATTCTACTTCCGGAATGGACAGATTCTCTTGATATCTCCACTACATAGAGGATTACTTGTTCTATGTTGATTAAAGTTGTATTCAATTTTAATGCTTGTGTAATGAGGTGATTATCATATAATTATCTGATGCAGTACCAAAAATGGTTTCTGTTCAAGTTCTTAATTCAGAAGCAAACTCATGTCATATCATCTTGAATTATAATAAATATAATTTATCCATGGTTGTCAAGTGGCATAGTTATAATTGATATTTGGAAGGTGATATATTCATTCTAACAACCTCACGAAATGAGATAAACAGCATATTTGTCAGCCACTTCTAGGTGTCCTCCCCACATTATACATCCTTACAGCCCCATGACCTGCATCCTTACAGCCCCAAGACCTACATCCTTACAGCCCCATGACCTGCATCCTTACAGCCCCATGACCTACATCCTTACAGCCCCATGACCTACATCCTTACAGCCCCATGACCTGCATCCTTACAGCCCCAAGACCTACATCCTTACAGCCCCATGACCTGCATCCTTACAGCCCCATGACCTACATCCTTACAGCCCCATGACCTGCATCCTTACAGCCCCATGACCTACATCCTTACAGCCCCATGACCTACATCCTTACAGCTCCAAGACCTACATCCTTACAGCCCCATGACCTACATCCTTACAGCCCCATGACCTGCATCCTTACAGCCCCATGACCTACATCCTTACAGCCCAATGACCTACATCCTTACAGCCCCATGACCTACATCCTTACAGCCCAATGACCTACATCCTTACAGCCCCATGACCTACATCCTTACAGCCCCATGACCTACATCCTTACAGCCCCATGACCTACATCCTTACAGCCCCATGACCTGCATCCTTACAGCCCCATGACCTGCATCCTTACAGCCCCAAGACCTACATCCTTACAGCCCCATGACCTGCATCCTTACAGCCCCATGACCTACATCCTTACAGCCCCATGACCTACATCCTTACAGCCCCATGACCTACATCCTTACAGCCCCATGACCTACATCCTTACAGCCCCATGACCTGCATCCTTACAGCCCCAAGACCTACATCCTTACAGCCCAATGACCTACATCCTTACAGCCCCATGACCTACATCCTTACAGCCCAATGACCTACATCCTTACAGCCCAATGACCTACATCCTTACAGCCCAATGACCTGCATCCTTACAGCCCAATGACCTACATCCTTACAGCCCAATGACCTACATCCTTACAGCCCAATGACCTACATCCTTACAGCCCCATGACCTGCATCCTTACAGCCCCAAGACCTACATCCTTACAGCCCCATGACCTACATCCTAACAGCCCCATGACCTACATCCTAACAGCCCCATGACCTACATCCTAACAGCCCCATGACCTACATCCTTACAGCCCCATGACCTACATCCTTACAGCCCCATGACTTACATCCTTACAGCCCCATGACCTACATCCTTACAGCTCCAAGACCTACATCCTAAAAGCCCCATGACCTGCATCCTTACAGCCCCATGACCTACATCCTAACAGCCCCATGACCTGCATCCTTACAGCCCCATGACCTACATCCTAACAGCCCCATGACCTACATCCTTTTATCCCCATGACCTGCATCCTTACAGCCCCATGACCTACATCCTTACAGCCCCTTGACCTGCATCCTTACAGCCCCATGACCTACATCCTTACAGCCCCATGACCTACATCCTAACAGCCCCATGACCTACATCCATTCAGCCCCATGACCTACATCCATTCAGCCCCATGACCTGCATCCTTACAGCCCCATGACCTACATCCTTACAGCCCCATGACCTACATCCTTACAGCCCCATGACCTACATCCTTACAGCCCCATGACCTACATCCTAACAGCCCCATGACCTACATCCATTCAGCCCCATGACCTGCATCCTTACAGCCCAATGACCTACATCCTTACAGCCCCATGACCTACATCCTAACAGCCCCATGACCTACATCCTTACAGCCACATGACCTACATCCTTACAGCCCCATGACCTACATCCTTACAGCCCCAAGACCTACATCCTTACAGCCCCAAGACCTACATCCTAAAAGCCCCATGACCTGCATCCTTACAGCCCCATGACCTACATCCTAACAGCCCCATGACCTGCATCCTTACAGCCCCATGACCTACATCCTTACAGCCCCATGACCTACATCCTAACAGCCCCATGACCTACATCCTTACAGCCCCATGACCTACATCCTTACAGCCCCAAGACCTACATCCTTACAGCCCCAAGACCTACATCATTACAGCCCCATGACCTGCATCCTTACAGCCCCATGACCTGCATCCTTACAGCCCCATGACCTACATCCTTACAGCCCCAAGACCTACATCCTTACAGCCCCAAGACCTACATCCTAACAGCTCCAAGACCTACATCCTAAAAGCCCCATGACCTGCATCCTTACAGCCCCATGACCTACATCCTTACAGCCCCATGACCTACATCCTTACAGCCCCATGACCTACATCCTTACAGCCCCATGACCTACATCCTTACAGCCCCATGACCTACATCCTTACAGCTCCAAGACCTACATCCTTACAGCCCCATGACCTGCATCCTTACAGCCCCATGACCTACATCCTTACAGCCCCATGACCTGCATCCTTACAGCCCCATGACCTACATCCTTACAGCCCCATGACCTACATCCTTACAGCCCCATGACCTGCATCCTTACAGCCCCATGACCTACATCCTTACAGCCCCATGACCTACATCCTTACAGCCCCATGACTTACATCCTTACAGCCCCATGACCTGCATCCTTACAGCCCCATGACCTGCATCCTTACAGCCCCATGACCTACATCCTTACAGCCCCAAGACCTACATCCTTACAGCCCCAAGACCTACATCCTAACAGCTCCAAGACCTACATCCTAAAAGCCCCATGACCTGCATCCTTACAGCCCCATGACCTACATCCTTACAGCCCCATGACCTACATCCTTACAGCCCCATGACCTACATCCTTACAGCCCCATGACCTACATCCTTACAGCTCCAAGACCTACATCCTTACAGCCCCATGACCTGCATCCTTACAGCCCCATGACCTACATCCTTACAGCCCCATGACCTGCATCCTTACAGCCCCATGACCTACATCCTTACAGCCCCATGACCTGCATCCTTACAGCCCCATGACCTACATCCTTACAGCCCCATGACCTACATCCTTACAGCCCCATGACTTACATCCTTACAGCCCCATGACCTGCATCCTTACAGCCCCAAGACCTACATCCTTACAGCCCCAAGACCTGCATCCTAACAGCTCCAAGACCTACATCCTAACAGCTCCAAGACCTACATCCTAAAAGCCCCAAGACCTACATCCTTACAGCCCCAAGACCTGCATCCTAACAGCTCCAAGACCTACATCCTAAAAGCCCCAAGACCTACATCCTTACAGCCCCAAGACCTGCATCCTAACAGCCCCATGACCTACATCCTAACAGCCCCATGACCTACATCCTTACAGCTCCAAGACCTACATCCTAAAAGCCCCATGACCTGCATCCTTACAGCCCCATGACCTACATCCTAACAGCCCCATGACCTGCATCCTTACAGCCCCATGACCTACATCCTTACAGCCCCATGACCTACATCCTAACAGCCCCATGACCTACATCCTTACAGCCCCATGACCTACATCCTTTTATCCCCATGACCTGCATCCTTACAGCCCCATGACCTACATCCTTACAGCCCCTTGACCTGCATCCTTACAGCCCCATGACCTACATCCTTACAGCCCCATGACCTACATCCTTACAGCCCCATGACCTACATCCTTACAGCCCCATGACCTACATCCTTACAGCCCCATGACCTACATCCTAACAGCCCCATGACCTACATCCATTCAGCCCCATGACCTGCATCCTTACAGCCCCATGACCTACATCCTTACAGCCCCATGACCTACATCCTAACAGCCCCATGACCTACATCCTTACAGCCCCATGACCTGCATCCTAACAGCTCCAAGACCTACATCCTAACAGCTCCAAGACCTACATCCTAAAAGCCCCATGACCTACATCCTAACAGCCCCATGACCTACATCCTTACAGCCCCATGACCTACATCCTTACAGCCCCATGACCTGCATCCTTACAGCCCCATGACCTACATCCTTACAGCCCCATGACCTACATCCTTACAGCCCCATGACCTGCATCCTTACAGCCCCATGACCTACATCCTTACAGCCCCATGACCTGCATCCTTACAGCCCCATGACCTACATCCTTACAGCCCCATGACCTACATCCTTACAGCCCCATGACCTACATCCTTACAGCCCCATGACCTACATCCTTACAGCCCCAAGACCTACATCCTTACAGCCCCAAGACCTGCATCCTTACAGCCCCATGACCTACATCCTTACAGCCCCATGACCTACATCCTAACAGCCCCATGACCTACATCCTTACAGCCCCAAGACCTGCATCCTTACAGCCCCATGACCTACATCCTTACAGCCCCATGACCTACATCCTTACAGCCCCATGACCTGCATCCTTACAGCCCCATGACCTACATCCTTACAGCCCCATGACCTACATCCTTACAGCCCCATGACCTGCATCCTTACAGCCCCATGACCTACATCCTTACAGCCCCATGACCTGCATCCTTACAGCCCCATGACCTACATCCTTACAGCCCCTTGACCTACATCCCAACAGGCCCATGACCTCACTTACCCCACTGGACTCGATGCTGTCGGCGTGGGAGAAGGTGGTTGGTGTGGAGTAGTCCACGGACCCGAAGGCGCTGTCATGATCATCATCTGGACAAACGAAATCACCTATCAATGACAACAATTACTGGCACAGGCATTAGTTTACTGACAAAAGGTTTAAGAAACAATCACAGAAAAGCTGTTTTACACCACAGACAGCAATATTCCAGCAATATTGTTACAGTCTCAAAATAATAAAGTCATGGTTGGCGTCTAGTGAACCAGCAGTGTTCCTGTTTACCGGTAATTACCAGGTTTTTTCCCAGTAAAATTAGCTTTGGACCGGTAATTCATGTGACTGCCAGTCCCTGTGGACCAGCAAATAAAGTACCTTATAAATCTTTGTTGTTGAACAAAACATCTGCGATATTCATATAAGTATATTTATTCAACGAAGTCAGCTAGTCTGTTACCATCAGGGTCTACCCTTGTCTATTTATTGTACAAGGCAATAACATTTCGCTATTCTGTCCAACAATCTCAAGAGAGAGGATCTGTTGTCCAATAATCTCAAGAGAGGGGAGCTATTATGTCCAACAATCTCAAGGGAGGGGAGCTTTTATGTCCAATAATCTCAAGGGAGGGGTGCTATTATGTCCAACAATCTCAAGGGAGGGGAGCTTTTATGTCCAATAATCTCAAGGGAGGGGCGCTATTATGTCCAACAATCTCAAGAGAGGGGTGCTATTTTGTCCAATAATCTCAAGGGAGGGGTGCTATTATGTCCAACAATCTCAAGGGAGGGGAGCTTTTATGTCCAACAACCTCAAGGGAGGGGCGCTATTATGTCCAATAATCTCAAGGGAGGGGAGCTTTTATGTCCAACAACCTCAAGAGAGGGGTGCTATTATGTCCAATAATCTCAAGGGAGGGGAGCTTTTATGTCCAACAACCTCAAGAGAGGGGTGCTATTATGTCCAACAATCTCAAGAGAGGGGAGCTTTTATGTCCAACAACCTCAAGGGAGGGGCGCTATTATGTCCAATAATCTCAAGGGAGGGGAGCTATTATGTCCAACAACCTCAAGAGAGGGGTGCTATTATGTCCAACAATCTCAAGAGAGGGGAGCTATTATGTCCAACAATCTCAAGAGAGGGGTGCTATTATGTCCAACAACCTCAAGAGAGGGGTGCTATTATGTCCAACAATCTCAAGAGAGGGGAGCTATTATGTCCAACAATCTCAAGGGAGGGGAGCTTTTATGTCCAATAATCTCAAGGGAGGGGTGCTATTATGTCCAACAATCTCAAGGGAGGGGAGCTTTTATGTCCAATAATCTCAAGGGAGGGGCGCTATTATGTCCAACAATCTCAAGAGAGGGGTGCTATTATGTCCAACAACCTCAAGAGAGGGGTGCTATTATGTCCAACAATCTCAAGAGAGGGGAGCTATTATGTCCAATAATCTCAAGGGAGGGGCGCTATTATGTCCAATAATCTCAAGAGAGGGGCGCTATTAGCTATTATGTCTAGAGGGTATCCAAAGAAAAAGCAAATACAAGCTAATCATGCTCATGAGGACAAGGATGAGTTTTCCTTTTCATCATGATTCACATGTCAAGCTTGTTGACACCAGTCACTAGTCCAAAGAATCTAGGAAAAATTTGTGGTCAGACAAGCTGAGCTCAGCTTAGCGAAAATGAAAGGAGTAAATCTACTGATCATTGTGTGGAAGGCCAAGTTTGGCCAAGACAATTCTTGGCACTGACCAAGGATAGTGACCTCTACCTACTTGTAGAAAGCGATCGAAGCACAAACACATTACTGTAACATGGTCTCACAGTAGCTACAACCATTCTGTACAAATAGAAATAGACTGAAAGCGGAATTTAGTGAGTGAGTGAGTGAGTATGGTTTTACGCCGCTTTTAGCAATATTCCAGCAATATCACGGCGGGGGACACCAGAAATGGGCTTCACACATTGTACCCATGTCGGGAATCGAACCCGGGTCTTCGGCGTGACAAGCGAACAGAAAGTGGAATTTAGATGCATGTATGTAAGCAAATTGCCACAACGACGAGTAACTGAATAGGGTATTTTTCCTATTAAAGAAATAGTTTTAGTGTGATTACCCAGAAATGACTGTTTTTTATATAGTACACATTGAGGAAGTCAAACAGGCTCGTTGTTGTTTTTTCATTTGTTGTTTAAGGCCGCACTCAGCAACTTTCCAGCTATATGACGGCAGACTGTAAATAATCAGGTCTGGACCAGACAATCCAGTGATTGATATCATGAGCATCTATCCACACAATTGGGATACGATGACATGCATCAACCAAGTCAGTGAGCCTGACTACGTGATCCCGTTAGTCGCCTCTTACGACAAGCATAGTCGCCTTTTACAGCAGCATCTTCACGGGTACAAACCTAGGCTCACTGCCTGACAAGCATGCACACCACCAGCTTGTTTACTCTCTAGCCCCGACTGACAACAGGTGTACTTACTGACACGTATCTTCGTTATGGGAGACACAGCATTACCTGCTCCGAATGTTGTTTCAACATACACCTGCAAACAGAGAGACAACACATACAAATAATGATCACAGTTGAAACAACACTTTTTGTTCAGCAAAGATTTACCATGATTACTATTAAGCAAATACTCCTGGTGCAAACGACACGGAAGGCCACAGTACGTTATGGTTGGTTGGTTTGTTGCTTAACGCTGCTCTCAGCAATATTCCAGCCATATGATTGATGGCGGTCTGTAAATAATCGAGTCTGGACCAGGCAATCCAGTGATTAATATCATGAGCATCGAGCCATGCCATTGGGATGATGATGACATGCATTAACCAAGTCAGCGAGCCTGACCCTCCAATCCCGTTAGTCGCCTTTCACGACAAGCATAGTCGCTTTTTACAGCAAGCATGGGTTGCTGAAGACCTATTCTACCCCGAATCTTTACGGGTCCTGTACAGATCTCAATACACCACCATAACAACACAAAAGCCATGAACTGAGATATTGGTCGTTTCAGACAACTGAAAAAATGGCGACAACTGCATCTTCTTTGTTCTTGTTCACCTCCATAGTCTAGAGGTGGAGAGCGGAAGGTCCGGGGTTCGATCCCCGGCCGTGTCATGCCAAAGACATTAAAAGATGGTAGTTGTTGTTACCCTGCCTGGTGCTCTGCATTAAGGGGCTATAAACAAGAACTGGTCGGCTCGGAGTCAGTATACTGTGTCTGGGTGGGGTATTCATGTTAAACTGCAGCATCTCAGTGGGCTACCACTATAATATTGGCAGCAGTCCACACAAACAGCCACTTTCCCACCCACCCATGTCTCTTTGTAAGCACAAAAATCTTGAACACAATGTTAAACCCCATTTCACCTCACCAATACAAAAAGGGAAGCCGAAATGATCACACACAGCTGATTTTAAGCCTATGTCTATCTCTATTTAGATAGGGTTATTCTTTCATTAAGTAAAAGAATGTGTTTTGCATGATGACACAGGTCTGTGTGTAATGTGTATCACGTGTAGAAGGCCACGCATCATAGTGTATCAACTCACCCTGAATTACCACAATGGTTTTGGTCTTATTCATATTCCCCTATAACAGGTGCTTCCAAACAGATGTGTGATACAGCCAATAACAAACAGCCAATCCCCTATAGCGCCTATCCCTACTCTGGTGATATGATCAATTCAGGACACAACTTCATGACAGATAAACAACTACTTCATTTCATTGTCACTCTCAAAAAATGTTCTACATTAATCTAAAGATTCTACATGAAGTTTTCAAGTCTGAACATTTATTTGGGAAGATCAGATATCTTGAGTTATGATTCAATCACACAGTCTGGCTAAAACAATTCTCACACAACCCATGGTGACGGGTCAACTATCAGATATTTTAATAAACACTTTAAGCACAGCAAAAACACATTCTGTAGTGAAGAAATCTCCTTGTCCATTGTCCATGCATGGTGTTACACTGCCACCAGTAAAGCAGACCCCCCCCCACACACACACACACACACATCCCAGGCTAGGCATATCATACATGTGTAATAGGGTAACTTATCTCACCTAGCTTGGCAATGCTTGGGATATAATCACTGGACAATGAACAAATTGATGTGCAGAAATAAACGTTACACAAGCAAGTTTGCATGGCTTGCTCTTCGGATCCATTTTAGCATAAGTCATTTCTCTGTATGTTTGTTTGTTTGTTTGCAATATTCTAGCTATGTGATGGTGGTCTGTAAATAATCTAATCTGGACCAGACAATCCAGTGATTGACATCATGAACATCAAATCTACACAACTGGGATACGATGACAAGCATCAACCGAGTCACCGAGTCTGACCTCCTGATCCTGTTAGTCGCCTCCTACGACAGGCGTGGGTTGCTGAAGATCAATTCTAACCTGATAAGTCATATGTACCAGGGCAAACCAAACTCTAAACTCTGCATCTAGTAGAGCTATTCACAATATGAAGTGATGTTGTTGAGGTTTCAAGCTTTTCACCTCAAAACAATATCTGATTTACTAGCTTCCAAGGCAGTTTGACAAGGTCATTCAAAGACTATCAATAACACTGGATGTGAAATTTGCAGGACAAAAACTCTTACAGGATGATTTCCTCAAGTAAACAAGTCTTGATTCAAATTACTTGGGTACATCTGTACTCTAGAATGGCCTCCAAATACAAAGACATAAAACCTGTGGTGACAACAACCAAAATGAGTTAAAACCGGTACCACTTTGATATAGTTACAGCGAGTTATCTGGACCTGCTCGGAGGCTGATATTCTGCCTCAAATGTTCAACCAATGTCAGTACAAGTTCCCAAATAGAAATTACAAATTCCCCATTTCATGTGGTTATAGTTTCAAGCCTTGAAACCAGCGTTACGGCTTTGTATAAGTTACTTGCATTTCATTGTTAACAGGATCAATAAAGAGGACTGAAAAGGCTTTAGTGCTTAGTTTTACAAAATATAAAATATAAAAAAATTTGACAATATGTTTTTTCCCAGTTTACTTGTTAGGCCATTTAGTTTGGAACCCTAGATAAATCACTGAAGTAATGACAAGCATTTGGGAAGATCAGATATCTTGAGTTATGATTCAATCACACAGTCTGGCTAAAACAATTCTCACACAACCCATGGTGACGGGTCAACTATCAGATATTTCAATAAACACTTTAAGCACAGCAAAAACACATTCTGTAGTGAAGAAATCTCCTTGTCCATTGTCCATGCATGGTGTTACACTGCCACCAGTAAAGCAGACCCCCCCCACACACACACACACACACATCCCAGGCTAGGCATATCATACATGTGTAATAGGGTAACTTATCTCACCTAGCTTGGCAATGCTTGGGATATAATCACTGGACAATGAACAAATTGATGTGCAGAAATAAACGTTACACAAGCAAGTTTGCATGGCTTGCTCTTCGGATCCATTTTAGCATAAGTCATTTCTCTGTATGTTTGTTTGTTTGTTTGCAATATTCTAGCTATGTGATGGTGGTCTGTAAATAATCTAATCTGGACCAGACAATCCAGTGATTGACATCATGAACATCAAATCTACACAATTGGGATACGATGACATGTATCAACCGAGTCACCGAGTCTGACCTCCTGATCCTGTTAGTCGCCTCCTACGACAGGCGTGGGTTGCTGAAGATCAATTCTAACCTGATAAGTCATATGTACCAGTCATAAGTGATAGTGATTGACAAGTGACTTGATGGTCCGTGACTTGAGCCACCTTAGTCAATGTATTTGGTCCAGTTAACAGAGTCCATATGTAACATTGTAATAAGTAAACAAGAAGAGGAAGGACAAGGCTGCAACATAAGACTGGAAAGTGTTTGGTTCCGCCTTGCACAACCCATCCTCACTGGGCCTGGTTGGGATGTCCCTCCAGTGACTGAGGGCACAGGGTGTGATGTAAGGTATATGGCAAACTATTCTTGTAAAATGCCACTGTAAACAGGTTCATAACGAGTTGTTAATTAGCAACTAAGCAGGTACAAAAGCAAGATGAGAAGGTGCTGACGAGCAATACACATACTGTAGGTGTAACACTGCAAATAACACATAACACACGCTGCACTGTGCGCTAATCAATCGACGTTGATTGTTGCCAAGGCCAAATGACCAATAATCCACACAATTATAACAGTACAATTTCAAAGCATGATACATGCATTTACATCAAATCACCACTAATTTAAAAAGACATTATATAAATATATTCCTAACATGAATGATCTATCAGTGTTTTCAGTTAAAAATAATAACTACAAGCAGGGTACAGCGTTATTATGTAATGTAATTATGTCAGAAGTTTGAAACTCTTCATATAATGCACAATGAAAAAAATGTTTTTCATTTTCAATGAAATTACATAATGAACAATTCGACTCAATGGCTTCAATATCATGTGTATGAAAAGACCAGTAGATTCACATTGCTACTTTTAAGGTTCCCTTTGCAATTATGGAACCAGGTCACGTACAAGCAGTCACTGGCTTATTACATGTTACTTATTGCAAAGTTTTCATGACTCAGTGAATTAAGACTTGCATACTTTACCACCAAATTTAATCATTATTGGGGATTTGTTGGAACTGTAAGAAAGAAATTTCCATTCACTCTTAAATGAATCATTTAAATACTTTCAAACTGAATATCAAGTCTTTCAATTGCATTCCGAACTGTATATCATTTTCAGAGGGAGTACCTGTTTAAAGCATGTACATGTTATAACTGACAATGTGTCAGTAACAATGACTTAAGATTAAATACACCTTACAGGATTACCATAAGCTATGATTACAACCTTCAGGCTCATTCAGGCTTCACATCACTTACCTACATATAATGAGGTGACTAAGGGACTGAAATAATCACCGATAATATTTTGATCCTCTACTTTTAGCTGTAATTGTTTGTCTCCTAAGAATTGAAAGCTTGTTTCTTATACAACTAGATGAGTCTATTCATTGCACTTAGCTAAGCCTGCTAGTGGTAAGCATGAACCTTACCATATGCAAGAAACCTGCTGTAACTTGTCAGTAGAAACAAAACCATACTGCATTGTGCAGAAGGAACCCTCATCTACCCTGTTATCTATCTGTGAATAGTGATCGATAGTAGATTGTAAAAGTTACAAAACATGACTTTAAGGCTTCATAAATGAGAGTTTACAAATTTACTGAAAGTTTGAAAAATTGTTGGCGGGAACATGATAACATTTTCATACTTAATTTGCTGATCTAAAGCATTAAGTGTAAGAAATTAAAACTATGTGTGTGCATCTTTTTCATCTCTGATTATTTTCAAGCAAATAACATAAGTATAAAATAATCCATCAAGAATGTTATTTCTACCTCTATCTATTGCTCTCACAGTTTGGGTCCTAGTATTAGATCCAGTTAGAACAAGGTTATATCATCTGAAAATCTTTAACCAGTCATCCTTCATAAGATAAGTGTTCTGTAATGCTACTATCTGAATGGACACAATAATAAACTATCTGAATAGACACAATAATAAACTAAAAAAAGTATTAATTAACAATTACGATGTATAAATTGGATTCACATCTATGTCATTGACAAATACAGATGACATATGATCAGATGTATGTACACGTACAAAAATAGTTAATAAACGAATATTGTGTGTACCTGTAGATCTATCGTGTAACGACATTATCAGCCTCGGGGTGTTGATTGTCATCTTATTTGTTTACATGCTCAGAATTGAATTGTGTTCGTCGATAGATTTACAGAATGGGTATATCAACACACGAGAATGACGCCCAGCTACTGTGGAGAGATGGTGTATATTTGTTAAGAACTGTCAGTGTCACTCTATGTCAAGATACAACTAGACTGAAAAGCGTGACCCATCCCCCAACAACTTCGGCGTGGAACAAGTGACACACTGTCTATTTTTATTCTATTTATGTATTCCTCGATTAAAACACTTACGCTTTGACTATTTTGCGACGATGTTGACTCTAACCTAAGTTCCCTTCCTCTGTTCGGCGTTGCCATGCGAATTAAGGTATCTTTCCCTTGTGTTGATCGGCATGCAGCAAAGTTTCGGAACTTTCATCAACAGCACTTCCGCGATAGGAAGTCTCGTGTGGTTTGGCGATATATTGACACATTTACGGAGGCAATGACATGCCTATGTCCATTGGATAATAATATAGCTATAGGCAAATATTCATCTAGTCACACTTAACTGGATAAATGTATGCAAGTTTGTATACGCATTGTATGCAACGTATGCAGCAAGTACAATATAACTCGTGTATCAACGTTTAATTCCTATTTTTTAATCATTCAGTGCGAGCCTGTTGTTGCCGCCATTAAGCACGTTTTTCCGGCAAGTTGACGGCAAGAAAATGGCTCACTTTGAACCACCACAGATTCAGGACAACCCAACAGGATGGGGTCCTTGTCAGGTCCCCGACCAATTTAAAGATATGCCCTATCAACCGTTTTCAAAGGATGTTCGACTGGGAAAGGTGATCATGTTTATTTGCGACCATATGTTTTAGTCAGTAAACGCCAATATGGGAGGGAATGAGTTCAATTGCTCGGGAATTTGCATGTATGCGAGGATTAATATGTGAGTTGAAGTTGCAGAATCGTTTGTATATGACCGTAATAATGTGTTGGTGTCAATACTTATAAAATAACGAAGTTAAGAAGGCTTACATTGGTAAATGCACTGCAATACAGTCTGTTAAATATAGAAATGAGTAGGTTGCATTGACAGTTGCATTTTTATCAAGGATAGTACAATTATTCTAGTTATCATCAGATTATGTCATATTGTTATTGTATGAACACGTTACATAAGTCACATAGACATAATTATCATGACGTCATTATTCCTTAAGGAAACGTTTAAAATATGGTATGAAATAGGTGACAGATGATTTCACTTTCGGCAATTACACCATATTGTCTATAAACACAACATGCACAATCACAGATATTAGTTTCTACTTTGAATAGTGGTATATTATGCTAACATTGCAGACTGTATTATATGCTGTAAAACGAATGAATAGTTTTTTCAGATAGAATCTGTAGGCGTTGTGACAGGAACTGCCCAAATCATTCATACATTATGTGAACATATGCATGGTATGATGATGAACTTTGACTTGATGCTAAAGAACTTTTGTTTATTGTTATAGGTATCTGACTGGACTGGAGCAACATATCAAGACAAAAGATATCTCGGTAAGACATGATTTGTTAGAGAACCTGTTTGTTTTTTTTGTGTAGGTTTTGAAACACCAGACATAACCATATTTTACCTAACACTTTCTATCTACATGATATATAAAAATAAAATAGAAATAAACATAATAAAGCAATCTTTAGCTCATATTTCGACCTTTCGTATCCTTATGAAATGGAGTATCATTTTCCCCAAAAAATGTTATCTGTCTGACTTACAATAAATTTATGTCAATTTTGCTTCAGGCAAGTACTCTTCAGCATTTGGGGGTGGAAGCCAGTATGCATATTACCACGATGAAGATGAGTCTAGCTACCAGCTGGTGGATACTGCACGTGTGCAGCGACCGATGTACCAGAGAGGACGAAGGCTGTTCCAACAGGTAGTAGATACAAAATATACCTATACTATAAACATGATAAATGTATATTGACATTTCTTTTGGTCAAAGTGTTTTTCAAGGAATTGCAAATAAATGTATATGGTCACTTTCAATGGTATATAATTGTTCCTTGGAGTGCGTCTGGTAATGTTTGAACTTAAAACTTTTAAGTGCTGATTTACTGACATTGATAACCTTGATGAGCTTTATACAAATGTTATAAGCGTTGTATCTCCATAGTGTATCCTGTCAGTACTGTGTAATGATGACCTAACATTAACATGTTTTATATCTAATTCGGATAGAATTCTACCTTCCACAATAGCAAGTATAAACATGCTCCTTTTACATGTTACTTAAATTTGCACATGAATTCTTCAGAGAAATGGTAGAAAACAATACCAAAGTACTCTTGCGTTAGTAGAGTAAGCCCTCGTTAGGTCTTTCCTGTGATTGTGATAAACAACCATTTTGAATATTTTGTTTAGAACAAACAGCGACGGGAACGAGAACGTCGCCAACAGCAGAACCAGGCCAATCTCCAAGTGTTGTCCAAGACCCAGAAGAATAGAGAGCGGTCAGTAGATGTTGTGCCCTTTTTTGTTTAACACTGCACAAAGTAATATTCCAGCAATATGAAAGCGGTCTGTAAATAATCACAGCTGAACCAAACGGTCCAGTGATTGACATGAGTATTGATCCACGCAATTGGGATAGATGACATGCAATATACCAAGTCCCCGAGCCAGTCAAGTTAATCCATTTGGTTGTCTCTTACAACAAGCATAGGTTGCTGGGGACCACTAACCGGATCGGGTGGTCAAGCTGGCTGACTTGATGGATGCATGTCATGATATTTCAGTTGTGTCGATCGATGTTCATGACGTCAGTCACTAGATTGTCTGATCCAGACTGGATTATTTACAGACCACCATCATAGAGCTGGAATGGTGCTGAGTGCAGCATTAAATAACAAACAAAAGGTTGAAAAGTTGGACAGACAGATACTTGAACACTTGGGCAGTGGGTGCTGTCTTGTGGTTTAGGCATGTGCTCATCACACAGACCCAGGTTAGATTCCCCACATTGTTATCGTGTGTTGAACCCAGTCTCAGTGTTGCTCACCATGATATAGTTGGAATATAACAATGAACAGAAACAAACCACACTGACTCACTTAGACAGTTACACAAACTCATGACATTACAAGCAGTTTTGTCTGTCAAAGCCTTGTTCTACAAATCAATCTTAGCTCTAAGACCAAGTTTCATTGACTTTTCATCCTTGTGTCGTTATGCTAAAATCGCTTTGTGTAATTTGAAAGCCAAAGTATTTCTTTGGAGTAGGTATTTTATGACAGATTTGTGATTAGTTACCTTAATGTATGTGGTATGGGTGACCAGCTGTATAACCTGCCATTGTGTTGTCGCTGTGTGAATCCCATTTTTCTAGAAGAGGCATGAAACCCTACCTGTTTACTCATGTTTGACTTTTCCTTCCCTTCAGTGATCGCCAGAGGCTGCTGAAGAAGTGGCAGAAGCAGTTTGGTAAACAGATGCAGGAGAACAGACAGAAGGTAATTCATCATATCCTTTGACTGCTCGATGATAAGATGATAAAACCCACACATGCACACACCCAACCAACATATATAAACAAACATGGGGTATGAAGACAGAAATTTGACCAAAGACTGAGCGTTGATCTCACTGTTGGTTGACAATTTTATGTGAACTGATTGAAACATGTTCTTTGTTAGATGCTTGTATAATTGACTTGTCAAGTCTCTACATGTTGTCTTTTACAGACGCCCCTGAAGCATCGCGACGCGTCAGTCCAGGTGCGAGACGATTGGACAGTAGTGGAGGAGATGGACTTTCCACGACTAACTAAACTCAATCTGCCTCAAATAGATGATAAGAATGATTTGTAAGTTATCCATACATTTCCTTTATTCAAAAGATTTCTTGAAAAATATCTTTTTTTGAAACTTATCCTATCTCATGGTATTCATTTCTCCTTCTTTCGATCCTATGTGGAAACGTGCTTGAACTCAAGTTTCGATTTCTAAAACCAATTCACCCAAACACATTCCAGCATCACCATGGTCACCGCCAAAAACAATGGGTCACCAACTGTAATCCTGTGCATAGCAACCTACACGACCTGATCACCTGACTATCCATGCCACATCATTCTCTTTCTCATCAACACCACGTGAGAGAATGTATGTAGTTATTGTGGGGGAGATCTTCCTCTGCTTTATGTCAACATCTATGGCAGTCTTTGAAGACCAGTTTGAAAACCTGTAGAAAATGCATACATACTTATTCCTTAGCTGATCCACATGATCGTCTGTCAATCTCCCCCCTCCCCCCCCTTTGAGATGATTTAGTATGAAATATGAAGTTCCGTCATATCGCAGACCACAGTCTCCTATACTGAGTAAAGATAGCTTACGCCCTTCTGACAGGGATTGACTTACAGGGGATCGACATTCTGCAGATCTACATCAATCTCAGAAGACTGACAGGATGCAGAATGCCCTGCATCAAGATTGACATTGTACTGATGAAGACTGTCGTTCTTATTCTTCAGATCAATCCTAAATTCTAGTGCGAGATCAATCAATCTCTATAGGCCACTCAGATCACCATCAACGTCAGGATCGATCTTGGTCTTCCAACCCACAACGACATGGCTATCATAATTCGTCTGTGGATCTACGTCTACATGATTATAGCTGGGATCGCTACCCTTCCCTTATGGAACGATACCGTCACATGACCCTCTATATCCTTCGGCATGGTCTGGCTGTCACGCATTGATACCCACCTTATTCAGACTACAGCACTGTATCTGAATACCGTCGCTATATGTCACCCAGGGCCCGACATCAGGACCACATTCGATACACAGATTGACATCGACTTCCATATCCCTCTCCTGGCTGTTTAATGGCTCGATATCAGTGCCAATATTCTAAGGATCGACATAGATACTCATAGCCTTCGGATCGACACTGGGAACGACATCGATACCCTCTGTTTATGGATCGCAAAGGGGAGCCCCTCCTCGGGGTTGGCCCCAACATCAATATCGGATGTCAATGTCAGGAATGTCAGGAATGTCGCCAACTTTCAGAGATTTATTACCTGCCTCTGCTATTGTCAAGCATTTCAAGGCTTTGCATTGACATTTATAGAAGAATCAATGTGATATTGTTGGAATAGTGATTAGTGCAGCGTTAACTCTGGCGTTTTGGAAGGGTTCGGACAGTTTACATTGGTATCACCCTCCCTTACCTACTTCACGGTTTCACCAGACTTTCATCAGCATTCGTTCCAACTGTTCAAGAAGATTGCCAACTTATTAACATTTAAGATGTGGAATATTACCCTGCTCAAGATAGACAATGGTAGGAATGAGGATGGACTGGATTGTGCGCCAAATTGTTCCTCATGCTATCAACATAAATTCGAGGATTTCGTCATTTTCCGACTTACTTACATGCATCAAATTTCATAAAGATTATCTTGCACCAGTCACGTCACACATACTACAGGGAAGTAACTGCCTCTACACCGTTATTCTTCAGAATTCGCAACAACACTTCGTCTATCTACCATACAGTTCCATCTTCCCGAGGCAAGTGAGTTAACTGACTATAAAAGTCCAGTTACCACCCTTGCCGAACTAGGCTGGTATTATGGAGTTACATTTTGGCTGGACTAACAAGTCTATGCATAGTCCAATCAAAATCGTGCACCGAAATCGAAATCCGGTTCGTAAAGTGTCATGCAGATTTCGGTCGACTGCAGGATTTGCAAAGCATGTGCATCGCCAACTCGTCAACAGATATTTTCTAAATCCTTTCATGTTTTAAATCAAGGTGCTCACGTGATTTGATGCACTTAGCGATGTAAGACTCGTTTTATCACAATATAGATCTTGATTATCGATCAGATCGTCTTGACTGGGCGCCACCGTTTTGTTTGAAGCAAATGCAAGTGATACGAGAGGTTGAATCTGATTGGTCAATAGGAGAGGCATTGAAAGGACATAACTTGTAATAGCCACTGGTTGCGCTACGATCGAGCCCAGGAATTCTGGGACTTCGCTGGGACTTCATTGCAAAGAATCAACTTCCGGGACAGCCAGCAATTGCACCCTATCTGCCATCATAGAGGGTTGCTTTTGGAAGTCAGATACAGTCTTTGCTTTCCACTATCAACGTGACATCTCAGTCACCGACGTTCAGGGCCTCCACCAGTTCAGTCCCTTGGTCTGAGCACGGTTGACAGCTGCCCATCAGCACAGATTGACGATACCGTACCTGCTCCTGCAGCCCAGTACTCCGTATCCTGCAGCCCAGATTAGGATTACAGTGCGTGACCCATTGTTTTGGGTGGTGACCATGGTGATTAGTGGTGGGACGATACACCGATGCAACAGTGGATCATGTTTTTTTACTTCTCGATACAAGTATAGATCACGGTCGCACACAAAGTTGAAAGTATCACTTCTTACCTTAAATCTATTCTTTAATGAGTGTTACACCAAACACTAATTACAAGTGAAAATGAGTAGTGAAAACGTACATATTTTCATCCATTGCGCCATACTTGACACTGCCAACAGTAAATAGTTAGTGTGCCAGGTATTTGGCCATCCTGTCAATGAAAAAGATGGCTTACACACCACAGATAAGAGCACATACAAGTATCGTGATACAAACGGGATCGTGAGCAAGGTATCGTGATATGTATCGAATCGCACAGTTGGTGTATCGTCCCAGCCATTATGGTAATGCGTGCATGTGTTCAGGTGAATTGTTTTTAGAAGCTGGAAATGTTTGTGCAAGCACCTTTCCACATAGGATCGAAAGAAGGAGAATAGTGTGAGATGAGATCAGTATTATAAATATACAATTTAATGTATCATGTACAGTATTTCATAACAAGTTAAGGGATTAGGGGAAACCTTATGATTTAAGCCTCCACATGGTACAGTGAACATGTAAACTCTAACATCATGATTGACTGCAGTAATCAGTCTTCAGCAACCCATGCTAGTAAGAGGCCACTAACATGATCAGGACCCTTGAAGATCCAGGATAGAATAGGTCTTCAGCAACCAATGCTTGCCGTCAAAGGCGACTATGCTTGTTGTAAGAGGCGTCTTAACGGGATTAGGTGGTTAGGCTCGCTGACTTGGTTGACATATGTCATCGTATCCCAATTGTGTGGATTATTCTCATGATATCAATCACTGGATTGTCTGGTCCAGATTCCATTATCTACAGACTGCCATCATATAGCTGGCATACATTGATCAATAATGCATATCATCGTTTCCCAATTGAGTAGATTAATGCTCATGATGTCACTCACTTGATTGTCTGGTCAAGACTTGATTTTTTACAGACTGCCTCGTATAGCTGGAATATTGCTGAGTGCAGTGTTAAACAACAAACAAACAAGAAAGTAATCACTAGGTAGAGTTATTAATGGTGTATTTCTCTGCTAGAGTGAAGTGTGGAGGCATGGAGTACTATGACAAGACGTACGACCGAGTGACCACGAAGAACGAGAAGAGGCTGAAGAGGATCAATCGTATTTTCCACAAAGTGACAACCACCGACGATCCCATCATCAGACAGGTATGATTCTGTGAACTCCTAGGCTAGTGGTTGGTGGGAAGTAGGGAAGCCTAGTGGTTAAAGCACTCCACCTGGAATATTGTGGAATAGAGTGCGTCATTAAACAACAAACATGTAAAACAATTCTGATTCTTTCTGTTTTAATGTCAGTACAAGATATACAATGTAGCATTAAGCCAACAATTATTGACAATGTATCAGCTGATTACATTACCCTTAAACTGCGGGGGACACGGGTGGCCCAGTCTATGGCGCCGCGATTCGCTGTGCAGAATTGCGTCCCTTGGGCACCCAAGAAACCTATGATTGTGGGTTCGAATCCCGGTTCGCCCCTATTATGTTTCTAGGTTTGTCAGCACCATCTCATGCTCCGGGGTTTCACCGAAGCGGTAAACGTCTGAGACCTGCATCACTATGGGCTTTCCCCCCACATTAAGCTTACAAGCCGCGATATAACTTGAATACTGTTAAAAGTGGCGTTAAACCCAACTCACTCGCCTAAAACTGCTGAAGTTTGTTTGCATTGTGACCTGTCTATTCCAGCTTGCTAAGACACAAGGCAATGTGTTTGCTACAGACGCCATCCTGGCAACACTCATGTGCTGCACCCGGTCTGTGTACTCCTGGGATATCATCGTGCAACGGGTGGGGAACAAGCTGTTTTTTGACAAGCGAGATGACTCTGAGTTTGACTTGTTAACTGTGAGTGAGACTGCGACAGAGCCTCCCCAGGACGAAGGAAACAGCATCAACTCCCCACGCAACCTGGCTCTCGAAGCTACCTTCATCAACCATAACTTCTCACAACAAGTTTTAAAAATGGCAAGTCAATATCTTGACATGATAGCATGTCCACGTACCCCAACGACATGGCTCATTGATGACAGTATCGATCACTGGACCAGACTTGATTGTTTCACCATCACATAGCTGGAATATTGCTGAGAGCAGCATGATGTTACAAACAAAACAAAAACTTACACTACCACTTACCTTGTTTAGGAATGAAACGTTCCAAATGTCAAAGACTTAATATTGGCACAGTGATTGAGGGGCGGTCAGGTAGCCTAGTGGTTAAGCGTTCTCGTCACGCCAAAGACCCAGGTTCGATTCCTGACATGGGTACAATGTGTAAAGCCCATTTCTGGTATCCCCCACTGTGATATTGCTGGAATATTGCTGAAAGCGGCATAAAACCATACTCACTCACTCACTCACTCACTCACTTTAAGTGATTGTAATCCTAATTCTCGTCCTGGAAGAATTCCACTGGCTTTATACCATGCACACTACTGAAGTTGGTGAGGTTTGGCACCATGGCTGCTATAAGACTGCCCTGTTTTTGGAGATCATACATATATACATCATGCAATGTCCTGTCCTTTTCTTACGTTGTGTTTTTACAACTGTTGCAATCGCTCTGTCATCATGCTTATGGAAATTACAACGCGAAAGAAGATGTACCAAAACTTTCAATTTCTAAATATTTGTTATATTTTGATTAGACGTGTAAAAGTAGTTGGTAAAGTTTTCTACCCTGTAACCATGGTAACTGTCCTGATTATTAACTGATAAGTCATTCAATCTCCCCAGCAATATGGCCACAGTTAACTTATCTGAGATTAACAAGCTGTAAGGACTAGTAACGTTTCTCTCAAAATGTATTTATACTGTGTGACACTTTGTGGCCAGGTTGAATTCACTCCAGGCGTCTACCTCTAATGATGCTTGTCTTGACTTGTAGGGAGAAGAAAAATACAACTTCGAAAAGAAGAATCCATTTATCCAAGGTGAAGACGACAGTGAAGTGGCGTCTGTTGGGTACAGGTATGTTAGCTGGGCCTGCTTCATAGACAAGTCTTCATGTTGTATGATGCTATGGCTAAAAAGAGTAAACATTGTAACAGGTTAAAATCCCATGCATTATTTATTCTTTTGATGTAGAAAAACATACCTTGTCCAGTTGCCTTAAATAAGAATTCTTATGTATTCAGATTTTCAAATATTGATGTTGAAATATGTACTTCCAATTAGGTTTATTCACCATGGTGAATAGCTGACAAATAGTTACCGCATCATACATCAATACGCATGAAAAGGGGCACAATTCGCTGTGAAGAGTTGTGTCCCTTAGGCATGCCAGGATCTGTTGCTAATGGGTTTGAATCCTGTTTGTGACTTCATTGTGGATTTTCTTCCTATGTTAGATTACACTGGGATTACTGAGTGTTCAAACCAGAATTAAATACTATCTCAAATGTAAGGTTACGTATAAATTTAACAAATGTTGCTGTCTGCTTTGATATTAAAATATTTTCTACATTAAAAATCTAATGATTCATGAAACGTTGTACTTACCCCCAACCTCCACCCCACCCCCACACGACAGTAACAAAATGAAATCAAGGATTTACCTAGACCTACTCACAGGACGATATTCGGTCCCAAGTTTGCAGCAAATGTCAGTAAAGAATCGCAGACTACAAAAATTCCCAATTCAGGTGATTCTAGTGAAATAATCATCATAATGTTGTAGGGGTGATTTGTATTTGCACTGAATGACAAGACCAATAGATAGAATGAGGCTTTTATCTTTAGTTTTATGTTATTGCATTGAAAATAAGAACTTTAAACAAATTCCATTTTGAACAAATATTTACAAAATAACAAGGTTTATTGCTAATTTGGCTGCCAAAGGCATTTAGTTGGGATCCTACATAAATCCCTGAGAGAATAATGGAAAGTCATGTCTCTAGCCATTTGATACCTTTTCTTCTTCAGGTACAGGAAATGGGATTTAGGGAATGATATTACGTTGATAGCACGGTGTGAGCATGACGCCATCATGTATGGACCGAATGGAGAGCTTCAGTACATCAATGTGAAGTCCCTGAACGAGTGGGACGCCAGAGTGAGTACCCAGTATTGATCCTAGCAGTTAGGTGTCAGTTCGGACATTGTACTCTCCTGTCACAAGGATGTACAGTGTTCCCTTGCTATTGCGCCCTTCAATATAGCACTAACTCGGTATTAGCGCACGGTAAAGCATGGCTCCCCAAATTTACTTGCATTTTCAATAAACTTCCAATGACGCGATGTTTTCCCCCATCTCAGAAAACATTATCAGTTGATCACCGCAATCACGTAAAACCCGGAACTACCCGTCAACAAATCCGAACTGAAGAATGCAATTTGATCCTGTTATTATAATATCTGGTAATAAAAAAAATGTTCATTGTTTATCTGGACTAATGTTTGCAATATATATTTTTAATTATCCCCCGCTCAACAAAGTTGGCGGGGGATATAGAAACAGGCTCCATCCATACATCCGTCCGTCACGTTTCGTTTCCGGAGCATAACTCAAAAACCGTTCAATATTTTTTCATTAAACTTTGCAGGTCTGTCAAGTACATGCTGAACTGGTGCCTCTTGCTATTTAGAAATTTTAGAAATTTTTATTTTTTATGTTTCCATGGCAACAGGATGGACTTAGGTTCCAAACTTACATCCAGGGATTAAGATTACCTTGTGTATTTACATCCAGGGATTAAGATTACCTTGTGTATTTTCTCGTAAACTAAGCTGGAAACAGCAATCACCTGTACACACGTTTTCTTGGAATCTACTGGTGATTTGGTCAAGACAAACCCATTGATATAACTTTACAGGATTTTAATGCAAGGATCAGCAAAAATTGTATCTGAAACTATTTTTTTTATCAGGAATGATATATTCCAATGTCTTGTTAATTTAGTTGCATCTTTTACTAAATATATTTGAAATAAATATAACCCTAAGCGAAGCAGCTGATCGCGACTGCCAGCTTTTATTTTTTACATGGAACCAGTTTGACCAGTCACCATCGAGGCTCCCGCGCATGTGATTGCGAGAACTATGCGTTGACATAGAATCGTCAAACTATAACAAATATGAATTTTAACAAGTATGGCATTTATGATATATGTATCCATTCTCTGTCAACTAAAGTTCGTTTCAAGGCGTCATAAGCGGGAATCTGACCGTGGTTACTGTTAATAACGGTGAGTTGTGCAATCTTCCGATCGCTTCACACATGATTTCGCCGAAATCCAGTGCTTGATATCACGAGCATCGATCTATGCAATGGGGATACGATGACATGCGTCAACCAAGTCAGCGAGCCTGACCAACCAATCCCGTTAGTTGCCTCTTACGACAAGCATGGGTTGCTGAAGACCAATTCTAACCCGGAATCTTCACGGGACTTGAAATTTGTGGACAACTGTTCCATTCTCATTGACTCACACATCTGTATTTCAGTATTCTGGCGGTGTGGATTGCCCTTCTCATTGACTCACACATCTGTATTTCAGTATTCTGGCGGTGTGGATTGCCCTTCTCATTGACTCACACACCTGTATTTCAGTATTCTGGCGGTGTGGATTGCCCTTCTCATTGACTCACACACCTGTATTTCAGTATTCTGGCGGTGTGGATTGCCCTTCTCATTGACTCACACACCTGTATTTCAGTATTCTGGCGGTGTGGATTGCCCTTCTCATTGACTCACACACCTGTATTTCAGTATTCTGGCGGTGTGGATTGCCCTTCTCATTGACTCACACACCTGTATTTCAGTATTCTGGCGGTGTGGATTGCCCTTCTCATTGACTCACACACCTGTATTTTTAGTATTCTGGCGGTGTGGATTGCCCTTCTCATTGACTCACACACCTGTATTTCAGTATTCTGGCGGTGTGGATTGCCCTTCTCATTGACTCACACACCTGTATTTCAGTATTCTGGCGGTGTGGATTGCCCTTCTCATTGACTCACACACCTGTATTTCAGTATTCTGGCGGTGTGGATTGCCCTTCTCATTGACTCACACACCTGTATTTTTAGTATTCTGGCGGTGTGGATTGCCCTTCTCATTGACTCACACACCTGTATTTCAGTATTCTGGCGGTGTGGATTGCCCTTCTCATTCACTCACACACCTGTATTTCAGTATTCTGGCGGTGTGGATTGCCCTTCTCATTGACTCACACACCTGTATTTCAGTATTCTGGCGGTGTGGATTGCCCTTCTCATTGACTCACACACCTGTATTTCAGTATTCTGGCGGTGTGGATTGCCCTTCTCATTGACTCACACACCTGTATTTTTAGTATTCTGGCGGTGTGGATTGCCCTTCTCATTGACTCACAAACCTGTATTTCAGTATTCTGGCGGTGTGGATTGCCCTTCTCATTGACTCACACACCTGTATTTCAGTATTCTGGCGGTGTGGATTGCCCTTCTCATTGACTCACACACCTGTATTTCAGTATTCTGGCGGTGTCGATTGGCGGAGCAGGCTGGACAACCAGCGGGGTGCTGTGTTGGCCACAGAGCTCAAAAACAACAGCTGTAAGCTGGCAAAATGGACAGTCTCGGCCCTCCTGGCAGGGTCAGACCAGCTTAAGTTTGGGTGAGTTACTCGTACAGCCATTTTGTGTGTCTGACCTGGTTGTCTCAAACTAGATTAGGGGTAGCTTAGTGGTTAAAGTGTTCACTTTACATGCCAAAGCCCGGGTTCGTTTCCCAACATCAGTGCAATATGTAAAGCCTATTTCCGGTGTCCCCTCTGTGATATGGCCGGAATATTGCTAACAGCGACATAACACTATATTCACTCACTCATTCACTCACTCAGTCAGTCACTCACTCACTCACTCACTCACTCACTCGAGGCTGTCGGGTAGCCTAGTGGTTAAAGCGTTCGCTCGTCCAGCCGAAGACCCGGGTTCTATTCCCGACATGATGGGTACAATGTGTGAAGCCCATTTAAGGTGTCCCCAGCCGTGATATCGCTGGAATATTGCTAAAAGCAACATTAAACCTCACTCACTCACTCACTCACTCACTCACTCACTCACTCACTCACTCACTCACTCACCTCACTCACCTCACTCACTCACCTCACTCACTCACTCACTCACTCACTCACTCACTCACTCAAAGTACTTCCTCATTGTCATGTATACAGTGCCAGCCTCCTGGATATTGGGCGACGATGGTTTGTCCCCATTCTACAATGGAATGGTTAGTTGTGAACCTTTTTACCATGTTAGCAACAGCAATTTGTGGTGTGGCATTGATCTTTTGTTTTGAGTATGTAATGGTTATGAAGGAATAGTAGTTCCACATACATACAGCTGTATCTATTTCCCAAGTGGCATATTTATCTTCATGTTTCCTGTAAAGAACAATCACACTGAAATCAAATCTTATTTCTAGCTGCCGCTAAACGAAGATCTGAGGACGGGTCACATCAGAACAAACTTTCAACCAATCATAACTTCTCTTACCAGATCGGGAAAGTGACTGTCAGAAAGTGTTTTCTAATCATGCAACCTGGAAAAGGTTAACATGGGTTATTCTGAATGACAGTTACAGCTGTAGGACTGAATCCGTCAAAATCATCATCTCTCTCTTGCTGGAATGGGATAAATATTTTAACGAAAGAGACTTTGCCAAGCCCGTCGGAAGTACTGCCTTAAATCTAGGCCATCTATTTCACATTCCAGAATGTTGTTTTCTTCAGGTTTCAAATTTTGAGTTGATATTTTTCTAGTGTAGTCTGGAATGGGATTCACCACTTTGAAACTAGTGCAGTAAAGCTTGAGAATGCTGTTTTCTGATTGGCCAGTGTTGACTTATTGTAAATCGTTTCATTGGTTGGTCAAAGTTCACGACGTGACCTGTAATGGAATGTCCTCAGATCTTTGTTTAGCGGTAGTGAGAATGAAGATTTGATTTTATTGAGGTTGTGCAAAGAATGTATTGCCAAGCATACCCAGATGCGGTTGCCAGGGAGAAACCTGTGGCATAACATACCTATCTTTTCCTTTCAGGTATGTATCGAGACTTCAGTTGAAAGATTCAGCCAAACATGTTCTTCTGGGAACCCAGCAATTCAAGCCTATTGAGTTTGCTAGCCAGATCAACCTGAATATGGATAACGCCTGGGGGATCCTGCGCTGCATCATTGACACCTGCATGAAGCTGAAGGAGGGCAAGTACCTCATCATGAAGGACCCCAACAAGGTTGGTTTGTTTGTTTGTTTGTTTGTTGGTTTAACGCTACACCCAGCAATATTCCAGCTATATGACGGCGGTCTGTAAATAATTGAGTCTGGACCAGACAATCCAGTGATTGACATCATGGGCATCGATCCACGCAATTGGGATACAATGACATGCAACAACCAAGTCAGCGAGTCTGACCACTGAGTCCCGTTAGTTGCATCTTACAACAAGGTCAGTGAGGGGGACGGTGGCTACTGCTGCCACCATTGTGTCTTGCAATAAGCATTTTTTTTTTTTTTTTTTTTAATGCCACACTCGGCAATATTCCAGCTATATGATGGTTGTCTGTAAAATATTGAGTCTGGACCAGACAATCCTATGACTGATATCATGAGCATCTATCCATGCTATTGGGACTACAAAAAAATTAAATGTGAAAACTAAAATGAAAAGCAGATGGGTTTTTTCATTACACCAAACAGAAATACCATTACATTATATGTTTAAAAAAACAATCATTTTCTCTTTGCTATTAGTATAAATAATTGTTTATAATCATGATATTGAGTGAAATGTAAAAATGTCTGACCTCATGATGGCTTAATGGTTTGAAAACCATCATTGAAAATTCATAAGTTACAGAGTTATGGCCCTTGTAATTCTTGAGGTGGCTGCAGGGATCGTGGCTTTGTTTTGATTGATTCTGGCACAGAGTGTCTGACGTTACTTCTTCAACACATATAACTTGTATCTTTTTGACACCACTGAGCAGTTTGTTCTTTTTGTATAGGTTGAGATAAATTTATTTTGCCCTTAAGTCATAAGTCTGTGATGAGGTATTGAGTAAAGACAATGATCGGGCTAAAATCACTGTGTGACAGGCCACTGCTTTCTCTGGTCATATTGGTAATCAGACTACTACCCTACAAGCCAAATCACAACTTGACTGAAAAAGTTTGGTACATCAGTTCGGATTGTGAGAAACGTATTTGTGAAGTGTAAGTAGTTTATCAGCTTGTAAGACCCTGTAATTGGATTGTGAAGTGTGACAATCCATGATGTGTTTGCTGCTTCTGATCAATTGTAATTTAACACAACGCATCAGAATTGAGGAGGTAAGCTCCTTTGTGCAAAGTGTCAGCTTAAGTAAGCAGTATTTTTTGTCAGTGTACTTCAGAACTTGTCAGGCTCAAATTAATCAGTAAAAACCTTTCATACATGTCCTTCAGTGATTGAATTCTGTGAGTATGCTGTGTGAATCTAGACAGACGTTTGGATTAACATGAATTAAAAATGAAATACTTTTAAGAACCCAAAGTTCATTTCAAAGTGTAATGCACGATTTTGGTTTTATTGTGTTTAATTCCTACAATCATTCTGATGATGTTTGACAGCTCCATGGTAATCCTTTTACCAAAGACGTAGATGTGTAAAAGATATATCAGCCTTGGGTTTTCCTCCCACAGTGAACGGACATTATGTGATGATACTTAAAAATCAATTACAGCCGCTTTAAACCAGTCTCACTCACTTTCACTTTGCCAGCATCTTTGGCTGAACAACAGGGGGACAGATAATGGGAGACAACCCTGAGATCACTATTCCGATTTTAATGCATCCTTTTGAGTGTTTGACTTTGACCCAAATGGTCTGGGATGTTGCTGCTTATAACCACCATGACACGATTGTTTCCAGGTTTCCAGGAATAAAGCGGGAATAATGCAGACTTGTGTAAAATAACCAGCAATACTATTTTGGATTTTTTCTTTCAGCCTGTGATTCGAATCTATGATATACCAGACAACACTTTTGAATCTGATGAAGATGATGATGATGATTCGTCTGATGATGAAGAAGAGAGTGAATCTGATGGTAAGACTCCTCCCCCCACACACAAAACTGTAAATGGGAATTATTAGTTTGTGATCAAGTTGAGTTTTTTGTAGCAATGTGTTAGCCATGTTCATACAGTTAGACCTGATTGTATGCAGTTAGACCTGATTGTATGCAGTTAGACCTGATTGTATGCAGCTAGACCTGATTGTATGCAGCTAGACCTGATTGTATGCAGTTAGACCTGATTGTATGCAGTTAGACCTGATTGTATGCAGTTAGACCTGATTGTATGCAGCGAGTGTGTGAATGCTCCTTGCTTCGTCCATTTTTGCATTTTCTTAACTTTTCACCTGGCAACAAGCTTTGTTTTATCTAGTTCATGTATTGCCAAAAGCTATTAATGTTAAAGGCTTTGGACTATAGGTGTAAAAAGTATTTTGGAAAAATTGATCTTGATCTATCTGTTTTAATCAAAGTTGTGTTAGTTTTGTGTCATAAGTTCGTTTATTTTTTCCAGAAACTGTGGACAAATGAGCTGCAGTCAAGTGCTATGCTGATCTACAATGCCTGCCATCTTGGGCGTCTTGTTGACCTTGCTGGGTCTTGTTTGGGATATTTAAGTATGCTAGGAGAAAGGACGTGGACATCTTTACAGTTTGAAGACAACTTAAATCCAAAACCTATGCCATCACCTTGTACATTATGTTTGGATTGTCTGAGAATGAATGCTGAACTAGTGATTGTGGTCTGTTGCAATATTTGTTATTGCTATGGTCATATAGCCAAGTTATGGTAATATTTATACAATTATAAGAAATTGTTTTGAAAAATTGAAAAGCAACGTTGTCACATACTTAAGAAACTAGTTGCAAGATAAGTTTGTTATGATCGTGTTAGTGTATATTTCCTCTTGTTAACTCTGCCCACCATACTACACAGTCTGGGACGTGGGCCGTTATCTCTTGTAAAGGTAATGGCAACATGCAATGTATTGAAAATGTTATCGTAAACTGGAAATCAAATTCAAACTACAATTCTTTATTTTTTGTGTCTTTTATTATGGAATACACATCTTGTAGGTCTTTTAGGTTTGGGGGAAATATTAAGAAAATGAATAAATGAAATATGTCTTAAAGAAATAAACTATTTGAAAATTTTGCTCTGACTTTTTCTCATTTCATTGGCACTAAACACTTTGTTTTGTTTGTTGTTTAACGCCACACTCAGAATTATTTCAGCTATGTGACTGCTGTCTGTAAATAATCGAGTCTGGCAATTGTGATACGATGACATGCATCAACCAAATCAGCGAGCCTGACCACCTGATCCCGTTAGTCGCCTTTTACGGCATGCATGGGTTGCTGAAGACCTATTCTACCCCATCTTCCCAAGGCAAGAGAGTTAACTGACTATAAAAGTCCAGTTTCCACCCTTGCCAAACTAGGCTGGAATTCCTGGGCTCGATTGTAGCGCCACCAGTGGCTATTACGAGTTATGACCCTTCTATGGCTCTCCTATGGACCAATCAGATTCAACCTCTTGTATCACTTGCATTTGCTTCAAACAAGATGGCGGTGCCCAGTCGAGACGATCTGATCGATAATTAAGATCTATATTGTGATAAAACGGGTCTTACATCGCGAAGTGCATCAAATCACGTGAGCACCTTGATTAAAAACATGAAAAGATTTGGAAAATATCTGTTGACGAGTTGGCAGTGCACATGCTTTGCAAATCCTGCAACAGACCGAAATCTGCATTACAGTTTAAGAACCGGATTTCGATTTGGTTGCCAGCACAGTGGAGATTCAAGTTAGAGTGTGTAAGGAGGATGGAGTAACAAGTGCTTATGCCTGATTGGAGCTGCAAACCCTTGGATCAGATTGGAGCTGCAATCCCTTAGATCTGTTTTCAGTTGGAAGGATCTGATTGGAGCTGCAATCCCTTCGATCTGTTTTCAGTTTGAAGGATCTGATTGGAGCTGCAATCCCTTCGATCTGTTTTCAGTTGGAAGGATCTGATTGGAGCTGCAATCCCTTCGATCTGTTTTCAGTTGGAAGGATCTGATTGGAGCTGCAATCCCTTAGATCTGTTTTCAGTTGGAAGGATTTGATTGGAGCTGCAATCCCTTAGATCTGTTTTCAGTTGGAAGGATCTGATTGGAGCTGCAATCCCTTAGATCTGTTTTCAGTTGGAAGGATCTGATTGGAGCTGCAATCCCTTCGATCTGTTTTCAGTTGGAAGGATCTGATTGGAGCTGCAATCCCTTAGATCTGTTTTCAGTTGGAAGGATTTGATTGGAGCTGCAATCCCTTAGATCTGTTTTCAGTTGGAAGGATCTGATTGGCGCTGCAATCCCTTAGATCTGTTTTCAGTTGGAAGGATCTGATTGGAGCTGCAAACCCTTAGATCAGTTTTCAGTTGGAAGGATCTGATTTGAGCTGCAATCCCTTAGATCTGTTTTCAGTTGGAAGGATCTGATTGGAGCTGCAATCCCTTAGATCTGTTTTCAGTTGGAAGGATCTGATTGGAGCTGCAAACCCTTAGATCTGTTTTCAGTTGGAAGCCCAGGATCTTATTCTGTCTACCCATCCTATTCTGAGCCAGAACCTTAAAACAATTATTTTTTCCTAATATAACTTGCCATATGCATTGTCATCAGCTTAACCTTCTGCCTTTTGCTATTTTTTGATTTGTCAAAAAAATTAAAAGAATTTATGTTTCCATGAAAACAATTTCGACTTAGTCTCAAACGAAGGTTTTGCCCATTTCCGGGCCATAACTTGAGAACTCTCAACGTTTTTCAACGAAATGTGGCATATGCATTGCTCATTTCACAGCATGTGTGTTACAGACAGGACATGGTATGAGGACAAGGCCCATTCTGTACCCACCAGAACTGATATTTTTGGAAAGGAATAAGGCTTTCTAATCAAAGCTAAAATCCGGGATTGAATGTGGCACACAAGCTAATATTCTACAAGGAGATGTAAGTAAAGACATTACAAATATGTGACACTAACAAACGCAATCATCTCCAGCCACAATTTGTTGAACAAGGAAAACCTGTCATTTTCAAGCAGTGGGCCATTCCTGAATATTTGGGCATGTTACAGCATGTTGCAAGTAATGAATTGAAAAGTCAGTCATATTAACAATTGCAATAAATACATAAAACTTCCTCAACTTAGTAATAAGCCCTTTGTTTATTGGGAAGTGATGTCTCAATGTATACGGAGGTTGGTCGCCAGTCGCCTGTAAAGAGGTAATAATGTGTATTTAATAATGAAATTGTAACAAATAGGTCTAGTGATATTGAATCTTCAGCACACAAGAGTAACGTTATTCGTATTTATTTTCAAGCTATTATGGATTACAAAAGAGAATTCCGATCCATTCCACAACACAACATTATGTGATTGGTTACAGCGGGTCCATCTATTTACAGTCATCAAAGGTTACCCCAGAGATAGCTGTGAAGCGAATAGCATAACATGCTGGGTTTCGAGGATGGGGCGCCAAACCACATTACTACATGCTTGCCTGAAAAGAAGAGGACACCATTAACCCCATACGTTCAATGTCAGTGTCTGTTTGTTTGCTGCAGACCCAATCTGTAGGTATTTAACCTGACAAGTCTTTCATCCTCACGTATATACATACCCACGGTCGACCTAACCGCGGTTTGATTCATACAGACGCGTGGACCTCGCCGAGATAAACAGGGATTTGAGACGCCTCCGTGGTGCAGTGGATAGACCTGTAGGTCGGTGAACGGTTCTTTCCCCACCGCCTCATTCCAAAATACGTTAAAAGATGGTACTTGTTGTTACGCTGTTTAGAGGATATTTCAAGAACGAAAGCACGCGCGCACGCACGCACGTACGTCATCAAACCCCATTTCACCTCACCCGTAGAGATTCCAGGTTAGAACTGGCCCGCAGCAACCTACGCTTCCCCTAAGAAGCCACTTAATGGATCGGTTAGTCAGGCTCGTTCCAGACTTAATTATTTAAAGGTTGGCGTCAGATTGCTGAGTGCATCTTTCAACAACAAAAAATAAACCACTAAGATAGTTATGGTGGCCGACAGCGGACGTCGCTTTCTCGCCTTAACTTTACTCGCCGCGATAACACGAGACGAGAAAGCGATAGCACGAGATAGTGCGAGAAAGCTCTGGATCTATAGTGATACATTTCTATAATTTTCACCGTTAATTTGCCTGTTATAACCTAGAATTTTTCAACATTTTGTAGTTCATATATTTGTAAGATATAGGTACAGAATGCTATCTCGTGTCGTTGGTTGGTTTTATTGTCACAATTCAATGGAATTAGCGTTTTACCTACTCACAAGATTTGAAAATGAAATAAATAAACATTATTTTTATCAATGTTTCCACTGAGAATTAGAATAACAGTTATATAAAACAAAATGCACTGGATTTCCTTCAAAATGGTATCTTTGACTTCTGCTAAGGTAAGTGGTCCGGGATTTTTCATCTATTGAGAAATCGATACGATTATGGCCATTTTGTGACATTGTTGTCGAAGATGAATACCATTTCATGTTTATTTGCCCTATATACGAAAATCTAAGAAACAAGTACTTACCGCAGTGGTCTTTATCTCATTTTAATGCTATAAGATTGTCTTCATTACTGTCTTGCAAGGATCTTATAACACAACATCAACTGGCTTTGTACATACATAATGCTTTTTTGTTACCAAGTGAATTGTTACCTTGACGTATTTTATAAAATATGCTATGTAACTCCGTTGTATATGGGCCTGTGGCCTTTCATGCATAAAGAATTGAATTGAATTGAAACAAAATGTTTGCCAAATTCAGATGACCGAACACATTACCTGTAATCAAAGACATAATTTGGATAGTTTAATGACTTAATAAAAATGTTACAGCCAGTTTTGTCAAATTATGCATTTTTCTTTCAATTTATGCAATTTCGACCCCCTGAAAATTCACGCACACACTTGCAAGCTTACTATCCAATGAAAATTGTGTACAGATACCCCCTTTATGCAATAGAAAACGTTTAAGGTATACAGGAAAATGTGGGAACGAAAATCTTGTTTTTCACCCCTGGCCAACTGACTAATACATGCATGTAATTGCTTTCTTAACTGAAGTGAATTAGCTAGATTTACATACACTACAAGAACAAAGACTTCTACTTCACTCCGCAAAACCACACCTTTTAGCGAAACCTGATTGCCTTTTTCATCGGTGTTACTAATTTTATGCCAAACACCCAAATTAAATTCAATGCTAATATGCTGGTAAACTAGAATCCCAACTTTCTGTTGTCTAGCCGGCGCCATTTTAATTAGCGGTCAGTGGTTCGCAGTGTGTCTGGGGTAATTATTTAATCTTCGATTGGGTTATATATCCAGCTCTGGTGAATGTACTACTTGTTATGTAACAAACACCTGGCAGCGCAGCAGGAGAGGACTTACCAGTAGAGTTGCCAAAAAGCATCATCAAAGGATTAACCCATAATTCATTGAATGAATAATTGCACAGTAGATTTGTCAGAAGTAAGTGTTTATATATGTAGGTTTACTAAGACAGACGGAATACACTCATATATGGGCGTGAAGTGCTGACTTAAAAACAACATACTTTGTTCAAGGATTAGCCGATAATGCATTGGTCGATTGCTCATTGCCATCCAACTCTGTGAATTTTTTTTAAGAATCATGAACATAGTTGTCACGTGTGCTATCTCGGCTGACCAATAAGAGTTGACACCTATGTGACACACCTGAAACAAACCTACGTGGTCTGTTGAGAAACGAACATTGGTCAATATATCCCGAAACGCTATATATAAATATATCTCTCTTAAAATATTGTTACAAAGACACGTGACATCGGACAGTTTCTTTGTACAGCTTCAGATGTATGACCCCCAAAGCTCATGAATCATCGAGTGAGTGGGTGAGTTGGGTTTAACGCCGCTTTTAACAGTAAACCAGTTATATCACAGGATGTCAGCTTAATGAGGGGGGACGTCTCAGACGTTTACCACTTCGGTGAAACCATCGAGCACGGGTATGGTGCTGACAAACCTAGAAACATAATCGGGGCGAACTGGGATTCAAACCCACAATCATAGGTTTCTTGCGTGCCCAAGGGACGCAACTCTGCCCAGCGAATCGCGGCGCCTCAGACTGGGCTACCTGGGCCCCCTCATGAATCATGGAAGAGATATAGGGACACCTCAAGAGATATCACCTTCCGAGAGCCACCCCGGAAGAAGTACATCTCGTTTGGCAAGGAATCAGTCCTTTTAACGCTTTGACCGTTCACACTGCAAAGCAACTCCTTTCGTCAGCCAGATTACAAGCGTTGGGGAGCAACAGGAGGGGTTCCAGATCGGGCAACCGTGGGGACCGTAGGTGACTGCCCAGCAGCCGATCCAACAGACGCAAAGCCAGTCGACCTGGACATGTCTATGGATTACGATTCACGTCTACCCTGCTTCATCAGTTTGCCATCCCTGAATCCAATGGGCGGACGTCTGTCATTCCACGCCGACAACTGGAAACCGATCACCTCCGACTACTGGATCCTCGATGTGATATCTGACGGTAACAGGCTACACTCGACTCGACCTCTTCTCACGTCCCGACCTCGAGGTCACAGATTCCGTCTGGTCGGCAGGAAATTAAAGGCAGCAGATCTCGCAATAATACTCTTCTGGAGAAACCATTTGTCAGCTCCTGGATACAGACAACAGCAGGGGATTTATTCTCCAGTGTACTTGGTTCCCAAGAAGAATACCATGGACATGAGAATGATCATCGATCTCAAGATTTTGAACAAAGATTATCTCATACCACCTCCAAAATTCCAGATGGAGTCTGTCTGGAAACTGCATTTCGCGTCAGGGAAATTGGGCCTTCAACATAGACCTAGAAGACGCATATCTCCATGTGCCGATCCACCACTTATCTCGGAAATACCTCCGATTTGTGGTAATGGTAATTCACCAGAATAGATCAGTTATGCCCATCTCCACATCGTTCGACTACACGGCTACCTCGACGATTTCCTGGCGGCCGATCAGGACCAGTCTCAGCTGGTACAGAACCGAATATTCCTGACTCAACTCATGACCCGTCTCACTTTCCTCAATCACCCGGTCAAATGGGAACTTACGCCCGTCCAAGATCTATCTTACATCGGAGCACGCTTCCTTCTCCGGGAAGATTATTTTACTGCTATGATTCCCTCCCTCTAGACACCCTGGTTCCCTTACCGACCACCTTCCACAATCACCTCTTGTGGTGGACTCACCGACATGTCATGACAGGCATTCCTCTCACCCCTCGCCCAGAAACTCATCTGTTACGGATGCCCCGGGCTGGGGAATCATCTAGTAGACTTCCAAATGCCTATGGATGGACTCAGAATGGACTCTCCAAGTCAACGGCATAGAGATGAGGGCGATATTTTATTAAATCCAGCACTGGAAGGATCTCCTTACCAACTCCTCCGTTCTTATTGCCACAGACAACACCACAGTTGTGGTCTACATTCAGAAACAGGGCGGAACAAAGTCCACCTCTCTGATGATGGTGACCTCACGTTTATTCAACTTGTCCGACTCAGTACGTTGCCAGATGGAAGGAGACATATACCAGGAAACTGAACATCCTCGAGGACAGCCTGTCCTGACACGGCGGGATCGTATCCACGGAATGGACCATCCATCTGACATAGTCTCCTGGATCACGTCGACATGGGACACCCCACATGTAGATCTTTTTTCGCGACTTGACTGAAACACCAACTTTCTGCCTACGTCAGTCCGGTTCCATATCCAAAGGTCGTACTGACCGACGCTCTGTCCAAGGATTGGACAATCTCTTCGCGTACGCTCCTCAAAAGGGTGATACAGAAGATAGAATCAACAGACTGTACCATCATCTGATCGACCTGATCTAGCCCAAGAGACCCTGTTTCCCAGACTACTAGCTCTACTCATAACAGATCCTCTTCCGTTACCGTTACCGTTATGCAAGGATCTTCTGCATCAACCCAGATTGGACCTCTTGTACGAGAACATTCCCAGCCTCCATCTCACCGCCTGGAAGCTATCACGCACGGAATGTAGCCTTTGGATTATCTAAATCTGCCTCTGCAGCAGTGGCTTAGTCGTGGAGACTGTTTTCTTCTGTCCTTTACGACAACAGATGGACTAAGTTCATCCAGTGGCGACGATGATTGGAATTAGAAAATATCACTGTCACCATCCCCATGGTTGCAAACTTCCTCCTACATCTATGTAATGACAACCATTTTCGTCATGGAACCATCGATGGATATCGCTCTGCTATTCATTCCGTTATCTAACATGACGGTTTATCGATTGGCAACCATCCTGTTTGGAATCAGCTTATGCGCCGGTTGTTCTGGAAGATATCCGTATTCCTCGAACCTTCCCGAAACGGAACCTCTCAGTGGTGCTCTCAGCCCTCCTCACACCTCCCCATGAACCTCTTGTTTCCGCTACATTACTCCAAATATCCCAGAAAGCAGCATTCCTCTTATCAATGGCTACGGCTGCTAGAGTTTCTGAACTCCATGCCCTGGACTACACCAGCCTTATTCATACCCCAAACTGTTCTTCAGGGACTTTATGTTATCTCCCAGAATTTGTGGCCATTTGGGACACAGACACTATACCATCCATGCTCTAGGATTATTTTGTTTGTTTGTTGTTAACGCCGCACTCGCAGCTATATAACGGCGGTCTGTAAATAATCGAGTCTGGACCAGACAATCCAGTGATTGACATCATGAGCATCGATCCACGCAATTGGGATACGATGACATGCATCAACCAAGACCTATTCTTCCCCGGATCTAGGAACAACAGAGGACCATCCTGACCTGACTGTTCATCTCTTGCACGACGCTTTCCGACAAGGATAAGTAAGGCCCCTAGCGGGGTGCCTCCAGGACATTCCCCCCACCCCAAACTACCAGTAGTTTGTCCAGGGCAAATCTATTACATCGCAGTTAAGTTAACTGGATGACGGGAAGTGACGTCATGTTAGTAAGAGAAATGAATCCGGAAGTGACTTCATTAATGACGTCATCGGGATCCAAAACGACGTCATATAAGAGAATTGCGTTATTTAGCCTGGACGTGAAGGCTAGGAACTAAAAACTGACATAAGAATTACACCACATTATGATATTCGGGGATAGGGATACTAACAATTGAAATATCAGCAATATAACGGTAGTTCTGGGGAAATTATCACATATTGACTGATGATTTCACTACACGATTTTCAAGTCCTCTGGCAATGGTTTAGACACATCATCTCTCGGGAATTTGGATCAGTTATACCATGGAAGCACAATGACTATTGGACACTGCTGTCAACTATACTAGGAGTATGCTAGAGGCAGAACCCGCCTTCCCTCTGGTATATTCTGATAATGATGTAATAGAGGTAGAGGATTCGTAAGAATTATCGAACAGTAGTTATCATTGTTATAATTCTAAGAATACTACCTCTATTACATCAGAAGTACTTCCTCCCACCTCCCCAGGTGTCTGCCTCTAGTAGGCTGATGTTTATAAGGAAAGAAGTGACGGGTTTCCCGCCTTGCGCAAGTGCCGTGAGCTGCTAGTGCTATATTGTTGTATAGTTGACAGTGAAGAGGATCACAGTTGAAAATCTGAAAGTTTTAGTATGGTGTGACTGCAGCCAAAATACAGGATTTATGGCAAAGATGTAATAGAGGTAGTATTCTCAGTATTATAAACAACGATAACTATTCTTTGATTTCTGCATATAAAACAATGCAGAAAATACAATTTAAATGGTAAATCACCACGTTTAGTGATAATATATCTGATTTTCACATTTTTATTGATCAAGTCCTACCTACCTACCTACCTACCTACCTACCTACCTACCTACCTACCTACCTACCTACCTACATACATACATACATACATACATACCAGGGTAAAATATAACTTCATATCGGGCCAACTCAAGCACATTTATGAATCGCATAAATATGATTTACCCATGTTAATGGACCTATTACGAGCAATCAGGGCCCTGACCAAGAAAAGAGTTATCCAATCCGAGAAACCATCCAATCACATGTACGAAATAGCAGACTGAACAAATCCCAACTATATCCGTTCATGAAAGGATTAACTATTCATCTTGATGTCAGTAAATATGTCATTGCTAATTACACCTGATTTCTTCCGTTGCAGAGACAGAAGACTACATTCGACCTCGCGGGTTCGAATCTCCTCCGGAGAAACACGTTTTTCGTGAAACTGTTTTATCATCAATTAGATTGAAGGGAAAAAAGAAGTTCCGTCATTGCCAAGTGGTGTTTAACGAACAATATAGTTAGTTAATGCACGGCCAAAGACACTGGCGCCATGGTAATAGTTCGATCAACATCCCTGATGTTCATGGTCCACCTGAAACATCTTCATTTCACCAACACAGTGCAAGCTGGTATTTGGTTGGGGTGTTGCTGACAAAGGTGAAATCCCACCCGCCTGTGATTTGACCAGCAGGATGTCGAGCAACGATGAAACATGCAGTAGCCTGCAAACACACCAAGGGCGCACATCACTTGTAATGTATTGTTAAGCAAGGATGTAATTGTATTACATTGTATATATTAAGATTCAGTAGAAGCTCATAGCATTGTGTTATGACAGTGGTTAGTTGTCAGGAATGTAGGTAGTACTATGTAATGTAAGCAGTGGTATGGAAGTTACTATATTTAGATGTTGTTGAAGTCGAGCGAATCGTCTAGAAAAGCTAGTCTCACCCAGCACTGTATGGGACCTTCTATGGGGGATTTAGACTATATAAGGGGCAAGGACGTGTCTCTCCCATCTCACAATACATCTCACATTACATCAAGACTAGCTGATACGTGGAGATCATTGTTTTCACCCCGGATACCCAACATAAATCTATTTTGGAAGCATGACCTCTGTAGCTGATAGGTGAATATTATTAGCTCTGCTATTATATTTTATACTGCCATTGAAATTGTAATGAAATAGAATTATGTACTGTCACTCTGTTGTGTACTGCCATTGTAACTGCTTTGTAGTAATTTGTATTGATTTGTAAACCTGGTGAATTTTGTAATACAATTGTTGATTGTTTACACATTTCTTTGTTATTTGTTGGTTTCACACTGAATTCTTTTACGTATAGATTTCTAAACTTATTATTTCAATTTGGAAGTCGACAAGTGACAATACAGTGTACGAAAATTCAATGAAACATACGGCTAATAACGATGTCGCACAAAATGAACGGGTCAGTTTATCCACTGATTATGTTTCTAGGTTTGTCAGCACAATATCCGTGCTCGTGGGTTGCACCGAAGTGGTAAACGTCTGAGACCTGCATCACTTGGGGCTTTCCTCCCACATTAAGCTGACACGCTGTGATATAACTGGAATACTGTTAAAAGCGGCGTTAAACCCAACTCACTCACTCGCTCACTCATTTTAGCGACAGGTGTTGACATCCACAAACTAGAACAGTGGAACGATGCCATACAAGATAAGCTATGTTGTTAAATTACATTTCGACAGATCCGGGTTTAAAGATCTGATGAAATCATGTCCCGGAACTCCCTCCACCAAAGTTGTTTGTGTTATGATGACTATCAAATCGTGTGTTATTTTACTTGGTGATCTTTGACCTGTCAGTACCACAGTCGTGCTCGTGGGAATAATCACGCATCCCACGCTGACTCGTCTTGGGCTCTGTTCAAAACAACTCGACGTCAACCCTAGTGAGTCGATATGTGGGCTTTGGGTCGGTATTGCAGGAATATAGCGTTTTATGTTACGTCTTGTTATTTCTCTAATGCCTTTATAAAATGCCCAGACGTTCTTGAAACACGTCAATCTAACAAATGTTATATCCGGGATAACATTTCCTTAGTAAAGTACAAATTCTGGTACTTTTTTGGTTTGAGTCACATCTGGGATTCCGCCTCGGTGGCTGAGTGGGTTAGATCGCTGACATTGTGTGCTGGCGATTAGGTGCCTCACTCTTGAGAGTGTTGGTTCGAATCCCGAATGGGACTCAACCCCCCCCCCCCCCCCCCCCCCCCACACACACACACACACACACACACACACACACAAAAAAATAAAAAATAAAAAAAATAAAATAAAATAAAATAAAATAAAATAAAATAAAATAAAGTAAAAAATAAATAAATAAATAAAAAATAAATAAATAAATAAATATAAATAAATAAAAATAAAAATAAAATAGAATGTCTACTTTACTAAGGAAGTGTTATCCCATATATAACATTTGTTACATTTGACCACTTTCTTCATGGCATTGTGTACTCATAAAACATCCATGTTCGATGATCCAGGGTATCATATCTCCATTCCTTCATAACACCTTGGACAATCGAGGATGCCCCGCCACAAGCTTTCTCTTATCTTTTTTTTTAACTTGACAATACAGTAATAGTGTAGGTATCGTTGGTGGAATTCACCTGCATAATCCACACCTAAATCTGTTGCATGTGCTAGTAACACTCAGTCTTCTTGACCGGAAGAATTGGCCCTAAGTAATGGGTGATATTACTGATTGTCATTGTCTCAGTGGTTGGGATCGTTGCTCATGTATTCAGTGACTGGTTTATCTGGTCCAGTCGCTATTTATTTACAGATTTATTTGCAGGCCTCTGTAATATACCTGGAATTATTTAGCAGGGCGTGAAATCATCCAACAGACGACAGCCTTACTTTGTCAGCTTGCTGACGGGGTTAACCTTTTGGTCATCTGGACAAGGTGTCCGACTTCTGACCAAAAGGTTCGTGGTTCGAATCCCATCATAGGACTCGGAAATTGTATCGCCGCTACATAATCATGGTATGACTGGGTGTGGTGAGCCTGGATAATGCCCGCTGCTCCATATTACACGATTCATTATCTTCCCACTAAAACTTTAAAACAATAGAATAATTCCGTTCATTGCAATATTTCGCTTTAACTAATTATTGGACTCCACAAACTGCGTTTGACTGCGTAAACTCACTTACTCGTTCATTCTTTTCACGCATACGCATCCGTGGTGTAGTGGATAGAGTGTATGCCCGGACAGGCCAGTGAGTCGATCCTCTCGCCGCGTCATGGCAAACACGTTAAAACATAGTACTCGGTGATACCCTGCCTCGCGCTCGGCTTCAAGGGGATAAAATAAGGTTTGGTCGGCTCGGGGTCATTATAATGTGTCTAAGTGGGGTTTCTATTCAAACTGCGGCGTGATATATCAGTGGGCCAACACAATCAAACCGCATCAACACACACCTGCATGCATGTCCCTAACTATGTCAAATAATTTTGAACGTGACGTTACACCCCATTTCAACTCAACTCACCTTATTGACGCGCATCCCATTGTGACGCCATTATTGTGTGTGCATAGCGATTCTTGATACTGTTTTTGCGTATCGACATGTTTGTTGGTGTAGAGACAGACTTTGCGGTCTTTCCTTTGTTCCTAGATTTAGCCCAAACATATTAAGTTCATGTTTGTTTAACGTTGATGAAGAGGTGGAAGAGTGATCTATGCCATTTGTTTTTTATGTTCGACACTAGTAGAACTGAAATCAATTAAAAATCTGAATTTGCACCACTTGATGTTAGACTGGTGAATCTGTATCTGGTGTTCTCTAAACGATCCTTCTAAGGGCCCAGTTCTTGACAGAAGGGTGACCCGCGAGGGTCTTCAGCAAACCATGTTTGTCGTAAGAGGTGACTAACGGGATGGCGGTCAGGCTCCCCACTTGGCTGACGCATGCCATCGTACCCCAATTGCGTAGATCGATGTTCATGATGCTAATCACTAGATTGTCTGGTCCAGACTCGATTATTTATAGACTCCAGCCATACAGCTGGACTATTGGTGAGTGTGGCGTTACACAACAAACAAACAAACAAACAAACAAACAAAAGGGTATGATGGTTAATCAAGCCTTCGATGTAGAGCAATTGTCCGTGACCTGTCGATACATTGAAGGGAACGTAACATGGCTATAATTATTGATGCCGCAAATCATGTCTCCATCATTCAAACTATACCTTGACTGAAGAGACATGAGTGTATCCCTTCCGAATTAATTTTTATCAGGGGTATTTCACTTAAAACATCCCAAGATATATACAACGTAGCAGGGTTGATGTGTTTCTCAGTGCACCACAAACCATTGGGCATTCTGTGTTAAAATCTGGTAACCCACTCATACTTGTCGTAAGAGGCTATCAAGTGGATCGGGTGTTACTAAAACAACATTGATATAAGCTTTATACGTATATGATGTATATCGTATATCAGTCATGATGATGGAGATATGGGACAATCTTGCCCTTGTGGGCCTCAGCAATATCACTTGATCTCCATACATATCCCCACGCTAATATGACTATATAGTTACTGGAAATAGATAAATAATATAAGAACGAAGAAGGAGAATCCAAACAGAAACAACTACCTCCAATGCTGTAGTCAATTTTATTTCTGAAAGGTACAGGTAACACGTGTACAATAACCAACATTCACCAAAACCCGTTGCTGAGGTCGTCGAGAGGCTACATATGACCATTGCTAACGCGTTTCTGTCAGAGTATGTGTGTGCTTTGGCAGTTTCACCCCCGTAATTGGATTTAACCTTAATTTGGTGGTGTTGATCTTATCTGCGCTACACAGATCGTGGTGTTTGTTCTGAGATACACGTGAAGACTATTTGCATGCAATTACATGTTAATTAGGACTTGACCTACTATTGCAGCCTCACGGGGTACAGCGGTCTAAATACACTGTGAATGTCCTAGTCGTCTGCCCCGTGTCCACAAATCAGTTAATGAGAGGATTGCATTCATTGTTGTCCTATAACGCGGCCATAACACCCTGATGTTCTAAGTTATGAATGACGGCGGGCAAGACGATGAATCGTTTAACCGCACCTTGGTTCGGGCCAACTAAAGGTTAGGATGTGTGAATCCCCATTTCGGTATTCAAGTCGAGTGCTAAAATATTGGTAAAAGAAAGAAACAAAAAAGACGTTTGTGGAGAAATGGTAACAAGAAGGATGTCTGATAAGAGAGCAGGAAAGGAAGGGTGTCTGAGGTGATGGGAGAACAAAAGGTTGTCTGGGGAGTGAGGGGAACAAGAAGGATGACTTTAGAGAGAGAGGGACAAGAAGGATGACTAGAAGAAGTGAGACAGATAGAGAAACAGTGAGAGAGAGAGAGAGGGGGGGGGGGGCAGGAATGATACTGGAGTGAGGGAATAAACAAGAAGGTTATGTAGGAAGAGAGAGGAACACGAAGGAAGGCAGAGACGTGAACGAGATGGTGTGTGAAGAACTGGAACACGATATTCACCAGAGAAACGACACTAGCTGCTCTCCGTGAGAACTATTTCTGATGGTAACTGTCCACACCCAGGCATAGAAGGAGGGTAAATAACCTGAGATAACAGAGAGAGACAGTGACAGGTCGCATTATAACGCACATTTATGTTCTTGCCAACAGCAACTTCGTTTGATTCTTGATCAAACCAGGAAGATTGTATGCTCAGGAGATTCCATACGCTGCAAAGATGTAATATTGCACCACAGTTGCAGTACGAGCAAACCTGTCTTTCTCACAAGTTCTTCAGAAGAGACTACGTCGAATCAGAATGTCTGTTTGAATGAACAATCATACCTACAGTTAACAAGAACTTGGCAGAAAAATACAATCGAAAACAGGACAAGGATTTAGTTGTGGCCATAGTACTAGGTATCTCTAGGTGTAGAATTCTTCCTGACTTCATCCTTGGTTCAAGGGAGGGAGGGCTCTGACAAGTGGGATGAATACTTTATCCAGAATCAATCAAAACCAATGTTGTTTGTCTTGAAACGCACATTCTAGTGTTAACATCTAGCTAAGACAGGATCAGTTCCATATATTCTAGTGTTAACATCTAGCACAGACAGTATCAGTTCCACATATTCTAGTGTTAACATCTAGCACAGACAGTATCAGTTCCACATATTCTAGTGTTAACATCTAGCTAAGACAGTATCAGTTCCACATATTCTAGTAATAACATCTAGCTGAGACAGTATCAGTTCCACATATTCTAGTGTTAACATCTAGCTAAGACAGTATCAGTTCCACATATTCTAGTGTTAACATCTAGCTAAGACAGTATCAGTTCAACATAGGACACTGAGAACAACTCTTAAACATTGTGAAATTAACACGACAGTTTTTCCTGTTGATGAGCCTGGCACGCTGGAGCAGCTGCAACAGTTACGCATACAGGATGCGTTGTTCAACACATCAGCGTGGCACGAACACACTCTGGCTTTACGCAACATTGACATATAAAATGACGTGTTCATGCATCCCGTTACATCACTCACGGCATGCAGTCTGAACCATGATTACCAAGATTGTGTGGGTGCCATTGGTTGATTAAGAAAGGGATAGGCCCAGCATGCACGAAGTGTATTAAACATGTTCGTGTTATTTCTTTTATTTTTGTTATTGAACACAAATATTTATTTAATTTTGTCACTTTTGTCCGAGGCTTTGCAGCGAGTGACACATGTCAAACCTATCGACCAATCATTTCTCAGATTGAATAGTGTTATGAAATTAGATCCTGCATCTGGACGTGAAGAACGTCTAAGGAGAATTACCCAGGGAAAGAATAGCAGACGACAGCGTAAGTAAAGCAGACGACAGATCGCGAAGCAGACGACACACCGACACTGTATGTCTTCGACTTATCTCGGAATGTTGAAACATGCTTTCAAAATGCGACACACCGAGCCGGGTCAAAGGTTGGTCTTTCACAATTGCGGAAGGTATTTCAACAAATGTTTCCAGAAATATGATAAACGGACTCAAGGAATTGTTACTTCATTCTTAATTAGACAAGTATTGGTGGCTAATCCTCCCAGACACTCCATTGCCTTGTTGATGAGTCGCAAATCCTCCCAGCATGCCCTGTCTGCCAGTCACTCCGTACAAGCGGGGACTTAGTCAATATTTGAAAACATCTAATGTGAAAAACGGAATGAAAGCGAAACAGAGTTCTCTTTTTCCAACCAGCAACATCAAAGAGTCTCAGGGATAGGGAACTACATTGCACGCACAGGCCTTATTTTTAGAGGTCGGGGGTACATAGACCCCGGCTCGGCCATTGTGCTTCTTCCCAGAAAGTCAGACGTTGTATAAAAATTCTCAATCGCTATTTGTGTGTCTTATAGATAGACGTACAAAAGAAAGTGTAACAACTGTCCTTGTGAGTCTAAACATACAAACGGGCATTGTAGACTCGAATTCTCCGTATACGATCTAAGTCCATCAGTTTGTGTGAGCATGTCTTACACCACACACAATAGATGACCAACAGGAGACCAGATTCCACCGGGACAAAAGGTTGATAAGATGTTAGGCTGTGTACGCCAGGCCGAGAGACAGACGTTCTCAAACGCCGCTCTTGCATGTGTAAATCAACGCTGTATTGTCAGGTGGAAAACGCGAATATGTGACGTAACATTAAATAGCGTATACTACTACCACTGCCCTTGTATCGTGATTATATATTAAAATAATGCGATATATTAGCATGCGTTTCATGGCACATGAGTGATAGAATGTGACAATTAAACATTCTCCATATCAATGTTAGAATATTGAGAGCAATAAATCAGTGCATGAGCAATAACGCATTCTTTTGTTAATTGGATAGTGCATTACTTGAACTCACTAAACTATAGGAACTACGAGTGACAAGATATGAAAATTATATTGTACACCATCAATAATAGAGTATTAAGATAATGAGTGATTGTAAATTACTTGATTAACCATCAAAGCTAACCTACTGAAAACATGATTGACAAGGTACTGTGAAAATAAGTTTCTATACACCATCACTGCTAAACTAGTGAATTATAAAAGCGGCAAGCCCTTTCCATATTTATAAGAAATCTCTTCCGAAAGCAGAGTCAATTGTGCGACTATATCATGAGAATGTGTTTATGAATCACCATCAAATAGTGATGATATTAGATGTTCGCGAAAAGGTGAGCATATTCTTCACCATCGGTGGCACCCGTCACAAACACATGCAAAACAAAGTCAATTATTCACCTGAGAAAACAAGTTATTATTATAATAACAAGTTAATGGCTTTCAAACATCAAACGCAGTTTCAAACAACACCGACACAAATACGTGTTAACAGACAAAAACAAAAGGTACTAATGAAGAGCGCCTGCAGGTGTTGTCGGATGTGAGACCTCCACAAAGGTCACATGGAAACGCATATAATTTAAACTAAACCTATACAAATAGAAACTCAGAAATTGCGTTCGACGATTTGTATATAGTATAAATCTCGGTAAACATCCCGACATACCCTTTTATATCCCAGCTATCCTGTTTTTGCACCGGGCGCACCTGTTGAAAGTTGACTGACGAAATATACAAGTGCACGCGTGCTGGTCACCAAATCCGTTAAAACCCGCCAGTATGAAAAACAATCTTTATAAGTTACAAAACGTTCATGCTTTGTTTGTTAACACTGACTATTTCTCAGATCTGTTCGCGAAATTTTGTCAATTATAATATCTTCAACAGATCGTTATGTTTATATTATGTACAGTCAAAGTAGTTATCTCAACTATCTAACTCCTCGTAAAGCATGTAGTATTGGGGCTCGATATTTCCAAAAACTGCGAAAAGCAAATGTTTGTTGTAGTACGATGTTATCTCACAACCGATAGCAGAATATCCAACTTCACGGCGAGGGATACCAAGACAGACGCCACACAATATACCCATGTGGGGAATAGGACCCAGGACTTTGCCGCAACGAACGCAACCTTGTACCACTAAGCTACCCATCGGCCCGGGTGTCCGAGTCGAGTGTAACGACATCAAGAGGTAGCAAGAACAATCCAATTGTCACCCCTAGTTGTGACACTTTAAGATTATGTTTCATTCGGACTACAAACTTGAAATACAACGAAATGAATACAGTAAATCTATACATCGCTTACGGGTCAGAACTATATATTGTTATTGTTATTGTTACTCTCATTCACGTGAAGGCGAGTCTCCAGACACGTCTAGGATACCGTCTAGTCTCTTCAATCAGCTGTCCCACGGGAAATACCACGGTGGTGCAAAACTGAGTGTCCACGCATATATATTAGTAAGTCGGAGATGTCACAGATCGAATTTCATTTCAGATGATTAATGCAGTAAAATGTTAAAGTATTGTACACAACCACAGCTTTCAGTATGATGAATGATCTACGTAGAGGTATTGCTCAATGCAAGCTAACACGATCCAATGCCATAAAATAAAAACAATATGTCCAGTCGTTAAATACCGTAAACAGTTTTACAGGTTCTCTACAGCGGTAATTTACTGAAACAACTCTTAATAGTATATGAGAACTGTGTATACTGTTTTTGTTAAATCGTATAATCACAAGTCCCATAAGTATTGCTATTGTGATGTTTTTCGTATTAATCTAGTATGTATAGAATTGAAAATACCCCAAAACCTCTCTGACGCTCGCTCCCCACCAGCTTTACTGGAATGGAGCTTTACTATTTTTTGAGAAAAGCCAATTTACGTTTTATCTTTATTTGAAATGTCATCTGTCAACATCATGAACATCTTTTCTGTTTGAATCATTTACGATATGTAGGTACTCCCTGGAGATTAGGAGCTTGGCACCAGACAGTGACTGACAACCCATGTAACGCTGTAAATACCCTATAATAGATGACATCATTTTACGAGGATCAATTCTATGTAAACTGAAGTTAAATGTTTAGCAACACTCATTGCTTGAAGTCACCGCTAGCAGCATCATGTGAATGTAATCTTTAAGAGCCCTTGACCCAGTCCACAAATGACACTGCAAGTAGTTGGAAAATGGATATATCACAGAAGAGTTTGACAACGAAAGGGAGAGCGAGCGGAGTTTGTCTTGAGTAAACAAGCATCATAAGACGTTACACAAACAACCCGCGTCCCCAACTGATGTATTGGAGTACAGGCAGTGTATCCTCCACACTGCTGAACTATCTGGCAACGCGTCCTGTTCCAGTTAATCACAACTCAGATCCTGCAAGATTCTCATGACGTACGGTGTTGAGGTGCAATGACGGTACAACGTCTCAAATGTTGTTATTTAGTGACCCGTGAAGATCCGGGATGGAAGAGGCCTTCAACAACCCATGCTTGTCTACATCCGTGAAGATCCGGGTTGGAATAGGTCTTCAGCAATCCGTGCTTGCCGTAATAGGTAACCATGATTGTCGTAAGAGGCGACTAACGAGATCGGGTGGTCAGGCTCGCTGACCTTGTTGATGATGCATGTCCTCGTATCCAAATTGCGTGGATCGATGCTCATAATGTCAATCACTAGATTGTCTGGTCCAGACTCGATTATTTACAGACCGCCGTTCAGTAAACGTCTGAGAGCTGCATATCGTACCGCAGTTTAACATGAATACCCCACTCAGACACAGGATACTGACTCCTAGCCGACCTTAATGCCGAGCGCCAGGTAACGTCTGTTGGTATGACACGTCCGGGGATCGAACCCTGGACCTTCCGCTCTCCAGGCGGACGCTCTACCACTAGACCACGGAGGCTTGTCCGAATATTCTGACGGTGGTGGGTGTCACATTTCACGATACACTTTTTAACATAGTAATACCAATAATCTGTGACCCGTGAAGATTCCGGGGTAGAATAGGTCTTCAGCAATCCATACTTGCCGTAAAAGGCGACTATGCTTGTCGTAAAAGGCGACTAACGTGATCGGGTGGTCAGGCTCGCTGTGTGTGTGTGTCTGCTTGTACTAGTGCCGATGTTATAGTACTAGCGCACTGAAATACCGCAGTTCAACATGAATACCCCACAGAGTCTACTGCCCCCGAGTCGATCAGTTCTTATTTAGCTCCATAAAGTCGAGCGCCAGGCAGAGTAACAACAAGTACCATCTTTTAACGTCTGTTGGTATGACGCGGCCGGGGATCGAACCCTGGATCTTTTACTCTCCGGGCGAAGGCTCAACCACTAGACCACGGAGGCGGGCTGTTTTACACCGATAAGTTGCCGAAACCTATTGCAAAGAAATGCTAGTCTTTAACACATCCAAATGTTTTCATCTTTCGAAAATAACCTTTACTGTCCTATGTCACAAATTATCTCGAATACAACACCCAATTGGCACATGTTTCTAGTCCTCCCAGCAGCATTAGTCGTGTGTCTGATTTTGATGCAAAACCTATTCCATACCGAGACAGGCGGTTGTATGTTTTCACTTGAACACAAGACGTTAGTAACGTCTTTCGACGCAGCAAACCAACAGATACGCCTCGCTAACCATATACAAACACTCACCCTCTGAGAGTTCGCTTATCAACCTGAGTGCGTAGTATGTGAATCAGTACGAGGAGTACATATGAACAGATGTGTTTATTTTCTCTCAGGCAGCCCTCATTAAGGATCAGCGAGGATTTGCCTAATTATAAAACATACAGTATACTGTCAGTAGCTTAAGAGATGCTGCGGTTTGAATGCTATTTTAGTTGTTAGTGTTATTATTATTATCGTAATTATTCGTCTGATTTGTAAAGATGGCAGGCGGGTACGAGTAGCCTACTTGTCTGAGACTGGACAGAAACCTATGCCTGCGGGTTTGAATCTCGATTCACCTTTTTTTATGATTCTAGGTTTTGCGCCCGGTGAGCGGAATGTCTGTGGTTCGATCCTCATACTTATTGTTACCCTGCCTGGTGCTCGGCATAAAGTTGATATAACAAGGAATGGTCCACTGAGAGTCACTGAGTACAAGCGCGCACGCACACGTACACACACACACACACACACACACACACACACACACACACACACACACATTTTATGAAATTTATTCTTTTTACGGTCATACGGCTTAAGAGTACTCTCCAAGGTTCCGCTATCAAAAATTGATTGTTTCCAGCAATTAAAATGAAAATTTGTTCCTATTGATAGCGTTGGTGCAATGAACCTACGCAGACATAACAGAACAGAACACATAACTGTTGGTTTGGAGAGTAAGGTGATGATAGTGGACATTGCATTAACGTTCAACTACACGACTCTAAATAAGGTCAAGTGTTTATCATATTAAGTATGACATTATCAAATGTCAAAAACGTGATTGTTTGTGATGACATAAAATGAAATACTGCAGTTTATTCAAAGTTATATTTAGATGTTTGCAATGCGAAAATATGAATATCAACTTCATTGCCCAACCCCTCCTTTAATTTCATGTTTTTCTGCGCCCTTTTCCATACTAAACATTCAGTGTAGATAAGTCTGGATGCCCATAACTTTGTGACGTCTAGTTTGCTTTTTATTCTATTGAGATTTCTTTCAAAATGAATGCTGCATTGTATTAGATAAAATACCAAATTTAAATGAGAAACAGTACTGTATATGTCGCCTTGTACTATACATCAAGATGCCGTCTTGTACTGCACCTGTTATATTGTACTGCACGTCTTGTACTGTACGTACCGTTTTGTACTGTACGTGTCGACTTGTACTGTACGTGTCGACTTGTACTGTACGTGTCGTTTTGTACTGTACGTGTCCTCTGGTACTGTACGTGTCGACTTGTACTGTACGTGTCGTCTGGTACTGTACGTGTCGTCTTGTACTGTACGTACCGTTTTGTACTGTACGTGTCGTCTTGTACTGTACGTGTCCTCTGGTACTGTACGTGTCGTCTTGTACTGTACGTGTCGTCTTGTACTGTACGTGTCGTCTTGAACTGTACCTGTCGTCTTGTACTGTACGTGTCGTCTTGTACGGAACGTGTCATCTGGTACTGAACGTGTCATCTGGTACTGTACGTGTCGTCTTGTACGGAACGTGTCGTCTTGTACGGAACGTGTCGTCTTGTAAGGAACGTGTCCTCTGGTACTGTACGTGTCCCCTGGTACTGTACGTGTCTTGTACTGTACGTGTCCTCTGGTACTGTACGTCTTTTTTGTACTGAACGTGTCATCTGGTACTGTACGTGTCGTCTTGTACGGAACGTGTCGTCTTGTACGGAACGTGTCCCCTGGTACTGTACGTGTCCCCTGGTACTGTACGTGTCCTCTGGTACTGTACGTGTCGTCTTGTACTGAACGTGTCGTCTTGTACTGTACGTGTCATCTGGTACTGTACGTGTCGTCTTGTACGGAACGTGTCGTCTTGTACTGTACGTGTCGTCTTGTACGGAACGTGTCGTCTTGTACGGAACGTGTCCCCTGGTACTGTACGTGTCCCCTGGTACTGTACGTGTCCTCTGGTACTGTACGTGTCGTCTTGTACTGTACGTGTCGTCTTGTACTGAACGTGTCGTCTTGTACTGTACGTGTCGTCTTGTACTGTACGTGTCGTCTTGTACTGTACGTGTCCCTTGGTACTGTACGTGTCGTCTTGTACGGAACGTGTCGTCTTGTACTGAACGTGTCCTCTGGTACTGTACGTGTCGTCTTGTACGGAACGTGTCCCCTGGTACTGTACGTGTCCCCTGGTACTGTACGTGTCGTCTTGTACTGTACGTGTCGTCTTGTACTGTACGTGTCGTCTTGTACTGAACGTGTCGTCTTGTACTGTACGTGTCGTCTTGTACTGTAGTGTCGTCTTGTACTGTACGTGTCCCTTGGTACTGTACGTGTCGTCTTGTACGGAACGTGTCGTCTTGTACTGAACGTGTCCTCTGGTACTGTACGTGTCGTCTTGTACGGAACGTGTCCTCTGGTACTGTACGTGTCCCCTGGTACTGTACGTGTCGTCTTGTACTGAACGTGTCGTCTTGTATTGTCTATGTCCTCTTGTGTTGTATGCGTCGTCTTGTATTGTCTATGTCCTCTTGTGTTGTATGTGTCGTCTTGTATTGTCTATGTCCTCTTGTGTTGTATGTGTCGTCTTGTATTGTCTATGTCCTCTTGTGTTGTATATGTCCTCTTGTATTGTCTATGTCCTCTTGTGTTGTATGTGTCGTCTTGTATTGTCTATGTCCTCTTGTGTTGTATGTGTCCTCTTGTATTGTCTATGTCCTCTTGTGTTGTATGTGTCGTCTTGTATTGTCTATGTCCTCTTGTGTTGTCTATGTCCTCTTGTATTGTCTATGTCCTCTTGTGTTGTCTATGTCCTCTTGTGTTGTCTATGTCCTCTTGTGTTGCATGTGTCCTCTTGTTATCTACGTGTCGTCTTGTACTGACCATGTTGTCTTGTACTGTACGTGCCATCTAGTACTGTACATGTCGCCTTTCACTGTTCATTAAATGTTGCGGCTGTCTATTCTTGAGAATTTAAATAACGAGAAACTTAACTAATTCATCATGGCGTTAACCTATCCAGGAGGGTGGTGATGTTATGGTTGTCAATATGAAAAAAACACCCGACAGTGATTTTTTCATTTAGTAAATGGAGTAGACTTAAATTGTAATAAGTTGTTATTGAAACAGTCCATCAGTTTGTCGGTCCCTTTTTGTGGCATTGAGAAGTCCTAGAATTAATGAAGACAGGATAAAAATGAATTTCAACATATTTTATTCTTCAAGTCGACGTTCTCTCCACTGGCTTGCTAAAGGTACCAGGACTGGTACCGAGAGTGAGTGAGTGAGTTGGGTTTAACGCCGCTTTTAACAGTATTCCAGTTATATCGCGGCGTGTCAGCTTAATGTGGGAGGAAAGCCCGAAGTGATGCAGGTCTCAGACGTTTACCACTTCGGTGAAACCCACGAGCACGGGTATGGTGCTGACAAACCTAGAAACATAATCGGGGCGAACCGGGATTCGAACCCACAATCATAGGTTTCTTGCGTGCCCAAGGGACGCAACTCTGCAGTGCGAATCGCGGCGCCTTAGACGACTGGGCCACCCGTGCCCCCTTCTGGTACCGAGATAGGGACCCTGTAGACTTGTGACAGACGTGCTGTCACGGATAGGATTCCGACATATTTAACTCTCTGGTCCCTGGTAGAGATAGGAACTTGTGCACTTCCAGTATTTTCGCCCCGTATGTTGGATGCTGGGTACAGATGCGTGGGTAGTAGATGGTTTTATAAGAGGGCCATTCTAGTGCTATGCCATTGACACATCATACAGTTTCACTTCTGGTAAGCACATTTCCACGTTGTTATATTATTCTTGAAACAATGCTTATTCTTGCATATAGGAAAGTGTTTGCTCACGAAAAACCAATATCATGTATTTATATTCATGTATGTGCAAATTCCTAATATTTCTATTTTATTTTATTGGTGAAAATCTTTTAATATGTGTTTGTTACAGTTAACTACTTTTATAACGAACACGCTAATAACTAAATCTAAATTAGTGGCCCCTTTGAGTTCGTTATAACCGTAGTTGATATAACCGTAGTTCGTTATAACCGTAGTTTACTGTATACGTTGAGCCTTCTGTCCGAACGGTCGTTTTTTTATAAAGAGTTTGACAATGCGCCAGGACAGCTGTTACTATTGCTGCTACTGCTGCTGGTGCTGGTGGTGCTGCTGCTACATATATTGCTGCTACACATTGCAGTTTGTCAATGGCAACTACCATGTACATGCTATTAGTTCCGGGGATGAGACATGTACGTGTATTCAGTGAGGACATACCGGAAACAGAACGCTGTAGCTGATATGACTATTTCTTACTTCTCTAACATCCTGAACGTTTCATATGAAGAAAATTGATTTGTTAGATTACAACACGTTTTCTATCAAGTTTCAAATTAAGAACGACTTGCGTTCCTCTTCAAATGTCAAAAGCGTGATTGTTGTAATGACTAGACATAACATGACTAGAAATACTGCAGCTTATTACGAGTTATGTTTAGATGTTTGAAATGCCAAAATATAGATGTGAACTTGATTTCTCCCCATTATGTAAATGTTTTTACATGTGCTTTTCCATACTAGGCATGCAATGTTAGCTCTTCTGGATGTCTGAAAACTTTGTGACTTTTACTTTGCTTTTTATTTTGTTGAGAGCGGCTTTTTAAATGTCGCTTGTGATATGATAAATTATCATATTGACATGCGAACCATATCATGGAAACAAATGTCCATTGTGAGTAACGTTTGCTGGCTTTATCATATTTAAGTTATTCCGAAATAGTCTAATTCACAAATACATTAATCATTGAAAAAAATCAATAAAACGTTGTTTATTTATCTCTCAACGTTTTGTTTATCTCGCTTTTATAGTGTTTGGAAGTTTAGAAGTATCCCCTGCGAAATTTTAAATATAACACAATAATTCAACATAAACCAGAAAAGGCCAATGTAAACTGTATATTTATGGAATAATCGTTATATTCTTTTAAAGAAATTGTAACTTTCGTTGAACCAGTATACCGTTATGCTGATTACAAAGCAACCGCGAAAATTACCTTGTGTTTTTTAACTTCGGGAAAGTAATAGTTACACGAAAAATGTTCCATTTAAAAGAATTTGTAGGGAAGGGGGAGAAGACAAACCGACAACAACATTTACCGTGACCAATGATCAAATCGCTTGCGTAGGATTGACAGTATCGGTCGCGAGCCAAAGTCATTTTGCATGAATACGTCGGAGTCCAAATTACCTGTCTCTATTTGTATAGAGTCCACAATAGCCACAGCCTTAATCCAGGCTATTTGGTCGATATGAGAGGCACGCCGGCACAAACGTTTGGGTTAAGAGACCCTGCTTACTCTGTGTCCCTCCATTTCCATCGTTACAATAAACTGGCATTGTAATTGTCCGCAAACTCGCCTATAGCGCAGATGTCAACGTGTGGTAATATGTTTAACAAAAGCTAGAAATTTGTTAATTTGTTGTGTGTTGGTCAACCTTCGTTTGTAGACGCAGAAGTCACATGCCGACAGAACAGACGATTCTGAGTACGCCAACGGATGTTTCTAGTTGTTCTCAAGATCAGAGGTTAATCGCACCGAAGACTTCCCCAGCAGTTTTGTAAGAAGCGTTTGTTAAGGGAGTAGAACTTTAGCCTGCCCAGTGTGCAATATGCATAGGAGTTAAGACGGGCATTGGATGCTAGGAGGTAAAGTAGGTGGGTCTTAACTCGGATGGGCTCATTCTTGGCAGGGGTAGAGCTCTTCTTCATCGTCAGGTTCATTCGTAAATTTTCGCTTTGCAATTCTTTTAATGTTTGCGGAAATCAAGCAGGCACAAATTAAGTGCGGTCCAAAGTAAATATAACGAATGCATGTTAAGCGTCGTGGTATTACGAGCGTATTTCCACTGTCGTGGAGATAGAGAAAATTGAGCAGACGACAACTTGTAAGCAGCAGAACTGACAGTTGTGAGGTATTCCCGCCCTCGTCCGGTACTCCCAATCAAGAAACTTTGTTGGCTGAGAGGAATTGATGAGACAATTGTTTCCTCAATGGCTTTACGCTCGCCGAATTGTGTTTTTGACTGAACAAGAATTTTAACGCGAGCAAGCATCGGTTTCACCGCTACTTTCTCTCACACATTTCAGCTGTATTGAAGGATTACTTTGTCAGACAAGTGGCGCTTTTCATAGCGGAGGGATACATATCACATCAAAGTCGTTAACAGGTGAGTTGTTACTATTCACACATATTACTACTCGGAAATTAGTTTAGAAAGTTAAAATAAATTATAAACGGCTTGATTAACATTGTTTGATGTAACTTTTACCTGCATACTGTGTTTTTGTGGCTCGGTAGTATGATTTTGTTATTATGTATTTGATACATGCTCAATCGTGATTTTTTAGTTGCGATACTTTCGTAAGTAAAAGGCGCTTGGTTCTTATAATACAAACACTTTTGTTTCCACTATCTTCATATGACGAGTGTATGTGAATCTTAACGTGAACCATGAACTTACATGAATAAAACACTAGCGTCAACCAATTCAAATAAACTAGGGTTTAGTTCTATATTCATATTCAAAATCATGTCTGAATATCACATCCTTTTAGAAATAATAACGCGATTCATAAAACAGCAATATTACCGTATACCTTAAAATTGAAGATGAACATAATTCTAAACACACCAACCAACACGCCATGAGATTGAACGCAGTTGGGCGCATTCTCATATAGGCAAGGCAAATTCATTTCGAAATATCACACAGAATATTTTTTTACATATTTGTGGTTCAGTAAGTACATTATTTTAATATTTCGCAATAAATAAATAAAATATCTTGATCAAGTTAAAAGTAGTAATTGTGGTTTCAGTGTCATATAAAAGCTATGTATAACAGAGATATACATTCAGAACTGGTGTACACTTAAATAATCAAAAGTTCTATAAGTGACATCACAGGGAGTACATTAAACTGAAATGAGAGCGGATCTTAATCTCTCAAGGTTTTCTGAAGCAGGACTTTTTAAGATCGGGGTATTCTGTCTGGGGCTGTGATCGCACTGTTAAGAATCCGGACTTCCTGTTGGACGTGTCTTGCGATTGTTCTATGCGAATGTTCTGTGAGAACCGAGGTAAAGACAGAGTCCTTCCTAGCTGCAACATAATTTAAATGTGATTCACGTTGAGTCGAAAGAGAGATGTCGTAATCCCTTCTACATAGCGACATGTCGCAAATAGGATCAAGGCCGTTTGAAGTCACTGAGTGACGTCAGAACAGACACCATTTTCGGCAACACGTGATGAATTGTTTCATGGGGGGCCTTCTGCTTCACCCCCTTTTTTCACTCACGACAAACGGAAACCAGCAGTTTACACATTGAGAAGTGTTCCACGATCACCTGCTTCGTGTCCATCATCATCTCAGCCGCGCATGGCTTCTCAAAGAGCAGTTTTTGTCCTTGAATCAAATAATTCTTGAAATCAGAGAAGAAACGCTGACCCCATCTTGCCTTTTTTCGGTCCATTAAACAATCTTAATCAAGCGATCCCCAGAGCTACCGCTGTAAGAAATATACATGTCGGTGGCGATAAAGCAATTTTTTAAAACTGTCGATTGCTTCTACAATACAATACTTGTGACCCGAGCTACAACACCGAGTGTAATGATTAAACGTGTATCTTCTGTGTTAAACACGGAAAATTGTCCATTGATATCTCCCTCAAAACATTTTCAGTTGTGCCACAAATAATTCATTACTAATGAATATATATTTCCCTTGGCTTTGTCATCATAACGATATTAATTTTACTTTCTTATATTTGACTCTGACCCATGTATAAAAAAATCAAACTTAACATCGACTCACTTAACTTAACTTAACGTCAACTTGAATTTAGTCCTGTTACATGTTTCCTGGGAAGAGCGTTATATACTCGTCCCAGAATGTTGTCGTGCTATGTATCTGATCTCCAAAGATGCAACATTAACAAACTGGAAATTCCAAGTTTTGGTTAACTTTTGTGGTGGTTGGGTGTTGAAGGTGGAACGCTCGTTCCACAACCGATAATCCGAGACCGTAAACGTTATCGCGAAAACCTGGTAGCATCACAACTGGATAGTGATTCATTAACACATGCTTATGATATTGTCGGAATCGTAAAACGGACTCTTTTAGCAGATATTTATGATTATGGAAAGGGTTTTCGTAGCTATTATTATTATTATTATTATTATTATTATTATTATTATTATTATCAAAGCTGTGTTGGACCAAACTCACTCACGTGCATACCTTTCAGACTGTTAGTGCTGACATTATAGATATTGTGACTCGAAAAAGTAAATTTCATCCTGCTTCTAATACTACTACTTCATTTTCTTAAGACATTTTCAGCGGCACACAACATTTCCTCGCGTGATTAAAATGAATGTCTGGAAAGCAATCCCTGCTGCCATCCATTGACATCTTCAGTGCACATTGCGTGATGGACATACAATTATTTCCTGTACACCTAGTTTAATGTAACTGATCACCGCAATGATTCAACGCGAATTAAACAAGGCCCGTGTCTCTCAAGCATTAAAACATCTACTCCGTTTTCCCTTTTGGTGTTGCATGGACGGTTCATAAAACACATCAAGTACTGTCCTTTTTCTCACAGGGGAATATTTCATCGTCTCCATGTCACTGGTATTTGTGAAACACCTTCGTCAACTATTCACTTAATCACATGACAAAATGCAGATTCTTTGAATTCCCCATGTACATCCAGGCTGGAATATCATACAATAGATCTGTTAGTTGTTACCAGAACCAAATATTCCAACCGATGGATGACCAGCCAGTCGCATATCGTGGTGTATGTTAGACATACGTCAGTTATCCATGTAATATGTTAGGCTGAGTTTAGGTGCGGTGTGTGTGCGGTTGGAGTCGGTTTTACACGCCTTGCGATATCACACATCTGTCATAGTGATTGTTTCCTAGCTATTGTCTCCTGCTTATCCGAGGGTCGACGCCAGAAGCAGCCTAACACGTTGCATCCATTTTCCTCACCATCCATAGAACGACTCGGGCGTCAGCTGACGTCATCCGTTCGTAATTCGACATGCTCGCATTTCCTGGCTGTAACTTTATAAATCTAGGGTTAAAATCGGGTTAAAGGTTTCAGGTTTCAAATCGATAAACTGTTAACACAACCTTAATGTGCACGTTGAACTTTAGTATATAAAAAAGACTTTTTGTTTCTATTTTCTAAACTTTTATTGTTCCCAGAGTTGTAGAGTAATACAGTTTCCGTCAAAAACATATTTCGGACTGCATAGAATGACACGATACACTCACTCATTAAACATTCAAAGGGTTTGAAACAAACACTGTCATATTTCAAACCAAAAAGGTTGCAACACACAATCAGACTCAAGCATAGCATGTATCAACAGAGAGGTAAGAATCAAATACTGCGAATAAAAGTGATAATATTTTGTTAAAGTTATTTTTGTGATCCCTTTTTTATAGCAATAAATTTCTCGATTGAATATATGTTTTTAAGTAGTTTTGAAAATATATCTATTTTCGGTTTGTATAAAAATGACTTAGTAACGTATCGCCTTCGATATGCTTAATATCCTTTGTAAATTCACACTTTTCTCTCAAGTACGACTGTTGTAGTCTGTCCTGTGATTATTATCCAGTAGGTATTCACCACAGCAACACAGTGTCCACGTCAGGTTGATCGACTCGAAGCATCCCAAAATGCGAGTCAAGACTCCTTTAGATAGTATTTCATTGATAATACTGTCTGTGTTGTGTCAATGTTGTACAGTCACGGCATAAAGGGAATATCTTTTCAAATTGGCATGTATAATGCACCTACTTCACTACAGACGTGTAAAACTGTAACCAAGCTCACTAATTGTCCGTAGAAGATGCGAAGTGGACCACTATGCGTCAACAGCACAACGCCCGCGATGGTTCAAATACGCATATCAATAAAGTCACAGTCGAACACATATCTCCTCAACTCGATGTTTATTTTTAAAAATTTAAAATCTTACGTGTACTGTTTCCTGTGAAAAACAATACACTTTCATCCCCATCAGTTTCAGTCAAAGACTAGCAAAACCTTCGTTTAGTCAAAGTATTTTAAATTGAATCGAGTTGATTTAAAATTCTTCATGTTGTCTTATCGCATTTGATCAAGAAACTAATCAAATAATCCGAATGTCTCTGATAATTTTATTCCGATCCTCAATCTTATATTATACGAAAATCGATTTTGTGCCAAAAATTCCAAATAAGAATAATTTGTATTTTTTATGTTACTTTTGTATGTCTTGTCTGGTAGGCAAAAACAAGTTTATCCCTGAATACACGCATCCATTTAATTTATAGATTGTGTTATTCTAAAGATAGCAAATACTTTGATTAAAGTAACATACATGCAATGTATGTTTATCCGATATACGTATTACATAGTTAACTATAATTAGCCGGATCCCTCGTGAAATACTCAGTTGATACGGCCTAGCATCTCTGAGGGTAATCTTTAACCCCTTAAACAATCATCAGTAAACAATCAAGTACACTCAATCTGCCGGCTCTAACTAGGAGAGAGTACAGGAAACATGTCTCACAGTGAAGACTCGTGGAAGCCAGTCCCGAACACCTGTCTACTTCTCACAGATCTTTGAACTGGCGCCAGACCCATGCACGTAATTCTCTTCCATAGCATCCCGGAGAAGCGCGTGTTTATTGTGTACACATAAAGTATGCCACAGCACACAACGACGACGGACTATCACGCTGCTTAGCCGTTACTGTAGCCGTCGCAGTTACTAAGGGCATCGGACGTCCGTGACCCTTCGCTGCACAGAGATGGCTCGAATCGTTAATCGTTGCAGGCAACTCAAACTTCTACAGACGGGAGAGTAAGGACTGAGATTTGAGGATTTGATCGGAGATAAAGCACAGTGGTTGATTGATTATCGTTTAATCTGGTGATTATGGAGGCTGCCCTCTTTCGGGTCGTGCTACACACCTGAATGTGAAAATATTATCCCCTAGATTAAATACCTGCTGTCAATAGGGTACGATTGTGTTACTGATTGGAGAGCCAACGTGACCAGTTTGGTTTTTATGACTTCCAGGAACCAGTCGCAGACTCGAGGATGAAGACACATCTGACTACAATATTAGCACTCATAGCAACTTTGGAATATGTTCAAACATTCCCGATGAAGGTAAGTCCTAAGAAATATGTTACTATTAAGTGTGTGTGTGTGTGTGTGTGTGTGTGTGTGTGTGTGTGTGTGTGTGTGTGTGTGTGTGTGTTGTGTAACGCCTCACTCATCAATATTCCACTACTGCTAAAGAACATTTAATACCAATATATAAAACTTTAAAAAAGTTAAAAAGTCACATAAAGAATATCATACCTGTTCTGATTTTACATATTCACAATAGTCAGTATATCAAGGAAAGAGAATGTAAACATGTTTAAGGAACGTATAGAAGGTGAGTGTGAACTCCATGTCGGCACACTAGTACGCCGCGTACAGCTATAGGCCTCCCGCTTCTGAAAGCACTCACTGAATGTTATTTCATTGCAAAGTTTTCTCAAGACATTTTAAGTCACACTGACTACCCTTGAATTTCCGGAAATAACTTGACTGTTAAGCAATAGGGCGCTGACACATTGTGTGTGGTATGTCTGCTACTGACAGAACTATGCTGAAGGATTCCACTCCCCATACGCAGTTGGTGTGTAGTTTAAGTACAGGATTAAATTCTCTGGAAATATTAAGGATTTATGTATTCATATTGTAAGCTGGCATTTATTTTTAAAATCACGGCGAAGGTACTCAGTACATCACGTGTTCATCATGAACGAGTGGAGAGGCATTCACCCGCATGTACTGTAGAAAGTGTTTTATGAGATAAAGGTTGAAAGAATGTGGAAAAGAAATAGAACAGAAATGGAGGAAAAGTATTTTAGTGTTAAAGGCTAACATTTCCTGTCTGTGTAAACTAGCACATATATGTGTGTATGACTGAAATATCACGCATATACCAATAATGTTTTAATGGTATGTGCCAGCAACCAGCAACCTACAAGTACTTCGTACTGAATGAGATGTGGCTAGTACAGTTGTACTGCGTACTAAGCTACATGGCAACTCTCCCCACGCTCATTGCTCCAAGCAGCTGATTGCAGTGTTCACGTGGTAAGGTACAATGAGGTGGGATCAGCACGGCAGTTGTCCATGGGAGGACTGCAGTGCACGCATCTATAATAGTCGTTGACGCAAGTGTCTTACTGAGTAATTTGGTTGATCTCATCCTTGTAGTTGACCTCAACTCACTGTGTCGTATAAACAATAGTGTGCCTAAATCTGCTCCTGTCTAACGCCTCCTTAATCTTGTGGAGCATTTCATTTTCTCTTAGTTCGTTCTTCTTTGATGAAGATGAAGTTGAGCTGACGTGAAACTTTCACCAGGGAAACACTGTCGGGAGGTTTCTCCCAAATTACCCTCTGACCTCTCGTCGTGGTGCCAATGGGAATCTCCCCTTTACCAGATCGCGGGAGATGTACTTGGTACATAAACACCTGGGGAATGAAAGTATACACCCATATTTGACGCTGTCTAAAATGAAACAAGAAATGGTTATCCGATGGTGATGTGTTTGATACGGGTATCATAGTTGTGTTTTAGACCTTACATTTGCTGTGTTTCGGAGTTTTTTTAGCCTAGTTACTTTTTGTCACGGTTCTTATTTTTTGGTCAAATCCAGTTTTCAGGTGTATGCTTTCTTTTGTCCGACAGTTGATTACTATGGCCTGTTATAATTGGCATGTTTTAAATACGAATTTCTATGTTGGGAGGTCGGGTAGCCTAGTGGTTAAAGCGTTCGCTGGTCACGCCGAAAAGACCAGGGTTTGGTTCCCGACATGGGTACAATGTGTGAAGCCAATTTTAGGTGTCCCCTGCCGTGATATTGCTGGAATATTGCTAAAAGCGGCCTAACCATACTCACTCACTCACTGTCGTCAATGTCCAGTGCAATCAATGTAATGCAACGTATGCACAAATACGTATAAGAAGTTCAAATGAAACTATAACCACATCATTATCATTTTTTTTTCTTATCCCATATCATCCAAAACCAAATTATCATCTTATTTGAGACATAAGATGAAATTAAAACTATTTGGCAAAGGAAAGTATACATAAGAAAATTGGATTTGACAAAACAATTACAAACGTCATCAAAACGTTAGTAGCCTACAACCAGTCTCCGAAACACTGCAAACCTAAAGTCCAGATCATTATTATACCAGTATCAAATACACCACCATCGAATATCCATTTCTTGTTTGTTTCAGTTTTAGCCGCCATCAAACATAGGTGTTTATCCTCTTTAGCCAGCCAGTAAATTCTACACTGATGCAAATGTGTGGTTCATTACACTGTAGTATGTAAAGAAAAAAAGGCTTCCCTACATTATAGCCTTGCCGCCAGAGTTTGTCAGTTGTCAATAGTTTTAACTTAATTCCAGCTGTAATTAAAACAAAATAATAGTGTTTTGAGTGTATTAAATGGTGTTAGTTTCAGCTCAATTTAGCACATTTTATAAAGCAACAAGTACACACGGTAACCCCCTGGATACTGCTAGCACACGTGGCGCGTTATGTAAGATGTACCTCAGAGAACAGTGTCCACACCTCCGATTCGCTTTAAAATTCAAGGCTGTCATGCGGAATGGCCGCCAGAGCTCCCAATGTAAACATGGGTAATTTTCTCAACTGTGCGAACCAAACGAACTATTTTGTCCACTGTGTTTGCGCGAGCCTAATCACGACCTTTACAGCCATCGCAGGAATACCTGCATGGGGGACCCGAGGAATGAGTGGCTTGGGCAATGAGGGATACGAATACTCCGCATTGTTCACTGCATGTAACACATGTCTCTCACTGATAGTTAAATTGTAAAACGTAGTCAGATCTCGTTTACATTGCATGGTTTGAACGACTAGTTTGTACACATCTCGCGTAAAATACATCGTCGAGGTTAGTGTGGTGTTTATGTATTGAGTACTATTTCTAATACATAATAATATTGTGTATGATAATGCTGATTTGCATTTACCTTTTTTAGAATGTCCATAAAATTGTCTTATTTGTCAGTACCTTTTGTTTTAAGCGTATGTGATATCATTACAGCCTTACGTAATACTGCTCAATGTCACTGTGAATGCTGAATTGTACATACACCCTCACGCATTGAGACACGCAAACACGCAAGTATAGAGACACGCATACACGCAAGCACGCAATCATAGAGACACGCATTTACGCAAGCAATACTCGCACGCATTCAGACACAAATACGCATGGATACACGCACCACGCATGTTCCGTCATATTGACAAGAACAATTCCAAATTATTTGATTCCCCTGCACTGCATAAAGAACATACCAACGACGAACTATTGACATGCTAATCAAATGCTTCAGACACCTGTTCTATGTAAGTTACCCACGCCGCTATTTGTGCCTTCCAACATGTATTTACTTTCAATTACTTCACAATTGAGATCGTTGTTTTTACTTGTCTTCATTTAAAACGACACAGTCTATACAAAGAGCGACAGCGCTGTTGCATTCAATCTAGCCATACAGTTATGTATTGCTGGCTTGTCCCACATTTCATACCAAATGTAGTTTTTGTCTTGTACAGAGTTAGGTATACGGCTAACAATGAAGTAAAGAGTTAGTGTTTTTTTTATCAGAAATACTATCAGCAACCTCTGCTGGTCGTGAGGATCGGGTGGTCAGGCAGGGTGACTTACAGGCCATCATATCCCATTTCCGTGGATCGATGCTCATGGTGTCAATCACTGGGTTGTCTGGTCCAGACTCGAGTATCCACATATCGCAATCATCCGGCTGGAACATTGCTGAGAGCGTCGTTAAACAACACTCTTACATCTAAGCTAGGTCTTACATTATATGGTGGAACTCCCAAACTCATTGATATTGTTAGCTCGAATACGTTGATATCGTTAAATCGAAAACGGGACAACGTAATTATATCGTTTAAACCTTTGTAACTCTGTAGTCCTGACAGCATCTTATGAATAATATGACCAAACATCGGCATTCCTCTTGTCCTGAACTCCGGGTACCTCGCCATCGTATAGCTGGACTATTGACGCGTGTGGTTACCAACAAACACACACACAAAAGTACCACATCAGTACTGAGTTCTGTTCGAGATATTTTCTGAAGGTCTATCATGTCAGTATATTTTAGTGGCATTTGTTGGTAAGAGAGGCTTTCATCCACATTCGACAAGACCAGCCTGTTTCATTTCCACTTTGTTGTTATCTCTTGTGGCTATAAAAAACAACAAACAACTATAACTTTGAAAATGTATAGATTTTCTACAACATTTCTGAATATGTTTCTAGGTATTTTTAATGCCCATAGAACATTAAGTAATTGTTAATGTACCTTCCGTGGCTCATACACATAAAACAGAGTTACGAGTGACGTTAATTATTAGTCCATAATACAGAAGTAGGAAATAACAGGTATATATGAATATCGGAATTGTAATATACATCTGACATGTATTCTTCTTCCACATACATTATATATCCATGTATGGCGATTTGTAAATGCTCTACACACGCACACACGCACACGCACATGCACACACACCTGCGCGCACGCACGAGGTGAGACACTCTCGAAGTGACGTTACAACCAGTAAGACACTCGTGGGTGATGTTACAGTCAGTGAGACACTCATTAGGTGATGTTACAATCAGTGAGACACTCGTTAGGTGATGTTACAATCAGTGAGACACTCGTTAGGTGATGTTGCTGTCAGTGAGACACTCGTGGGCGATTTTAGTCAGTGAGACACTCGTTAGGTGATGTTGCTGTCAGTGAGACACTCGTGGGCGATTTTAGTCAGTGAGACACTCGTTAGGTGATGTTGCTGTCAGTGAGACACTCGTGGGCGATTTTAGTCAGTGAGACACTCGTTAGGTGATGTTGCAGTCAGTGAGACACTCGTGGGTGATGTTGCAGTCAGTGAGACACTCGTGGGTGATTTTAGTCAGTGAGACACTCGTTAGGTGATGTTGCTGTCAGTGAGACACTCGTGGGCGATTTTAGTCAGTGAGACACTCGTTAGGTGATGTTGCTGTCAGTGAGACACTCGTGGGCGATTTTAGTCAGTGAGACACTCGTTAGGTGATGTTGCTGTCAGTGAGACACTCGTGGGCGATTTTAGTCAGTGAGACACTCGTTAGGTGATGTTGCTGTCAGTGAGACACTCGTGGGCGATTTTAGTCAGTGAGACACTCGTTAGGTGATGTTGCTGTCAGTGAGACACTCGTGGGCGATTTTAGTCAGTGAGACACTCGTTAGGTGATGTTGCTGTCAGTGAGACACTCGTGGGCGATTTTAGTCAGTGAGACGCTCGTTAGGTGATGTTGCTGTCAGTGAGACACTCGTGGGCGATTTTAGTCAGTGAGACACTCGTTAGGTGATGTTGCTGTCAGTGAGACACTCGTGGGTGATTTTAGTCAGTGAGACACTCGTTAGGTGATGTTGCTGTCAGTGAGACACTCGTGGGCGATTTTAGTCAGTGAGACACTCGTTAGGTGATGTTGCTGTCAGTGAGACACTCGTGGGTGATTTTAGTCAGTGAGACACTCGTGGGTGATGTTGCTGTCAGTGAGACACTCGTGGGTGATTTTAGTCAGTGAGACACTCGTTAGGTGATGTTGCTGTCAGTGAGACACTCGTGGGCGATTTTAGTCAGTGAGACACTCGTGGGTGATGTTGCTGTCAGTGAGACACTCGTGGGTGATTTTAGTCAGTGAGACACTCGTTAGGTGATGTTGCTGTCAGTGAGACACTCGTGGGCGATTTTAGTCAGTGAGACACTCGTGGGTGATGTTGCTGTCAGTGAGACACTCGTGGGTGATGTTGCTGTCAGTGAGACACTCGTTAGATGATTTTAGTCAGTGAGACACTCGTGGGCGATTTTAGTCAGTGAGACACTCGTGGGTGATTTTGCAATCAGTGAGACACTCGTGGGTGATTTTAGTCAGTGAGACACTCGTTAGGTGATGTTGCAATCAGTGAGACACTCGTGGGTGATTTTAGTCAGTGAGACACTCGTGGGTGATTTTAGTCAGTGAGACACTCGTTAGGTGATGTTGCAGTCAGTGAGACACTCGTGGGTGATTTTAGTCAGTGAGACACTCGTGGGTGATTTTAGTCAGTGAGACACTCGTGGGTGATTTTAGTCAGTGAGACACTCGTTAGGTGATGTTGCAGTCAGTGAGACACTCGTTAGGTGATGTTGCAGTCAGTGAGACACTCGTGGGCGATTTTAGTCAGTGAGACACTCGTGGGTGATTTTAGTCAGTGAGACACTCGTGGGTGATTTTAGTCAGTGAGACACTCGTGGGTGATTTTAGTCAGTGAGACACTCGTTAGGTGATGTTGCAGTCAGTGAGACACTCGTTAGGTGATGTTGCAGTCAGTGAGACACTCGTTAGGTGATTTTAGTCAGTGAGACACTCGTGGGTGATTTTAGTCAGTGAGACACTCGTTAGGTGAAGTTGCAGTCAGTGAGACACTCGTTAGGTGATGTTGCAGTCAGTGAGACACTCGTTAGTTGATTTTAGTCAGTGAGACACTCGTGGGTGATTTTAGTCAGTGAGACACTCGTTAGGTGATGTTGCAGTCAGTGAGACACTCGTGGGTGATGTTGCAATCAGTGAGACACTCGTTAGGTGATTTTAGTCAGTGAGACACTCGTGGGCGATTTTAGTCAGTGAGACACTCGTGGGTGATGTTGCAGTCAGTGAGACACTCGTTAGGTGATTTTAGTCAGTGAGACACTCGTTAGGTGATTTTAGTCAGTGAGACACTCGTGGGTGATTTTAGTCAGTGAGACACTCGTGGGTGATGTTGCAGTCAGTGAGACACTCGTGGGTGATGTTGCAGTCAGTGAGACACTCGTGGGTGATTTTAGTCAGTGAGACACTCGTTAGGTGATGTTGCAGTCAGTGAGACACTCGTGGGTGATGTTGCAGTCAGTGAGACACTCGTTAGGTGATGTTGCAATCAGTGAGACACTCGTGGGTGATTTTAGTCAGTGAGACACTCGTGGGTGATTTTAGTCAGTGAGACACTCGTTATGTGGTAAAATAATATGCATCTCTATCAGAAACAGTGGTGCAGTGATGCTATATATCTATATCAGATACAATACCATACAAATTGTACGATATATAATCAATTAAACTGCTGGGCAAAAGTAAGCACTTAACACTTGGATTTGACCAACAATTACTAACAAAGGAAAAGAGAATTCCTTTCGGAGTTTATGCTTACCCCATCATCAGGTGAATTCACATTTCGGAGTTTATGCTTACTCCCTCATTAGGTGAAGAATGTGATTATTAATACTGACCATATAACAACAGTATCACCCATTCCTCGATACAAATTAATCGACCAACATGCTCTGAAATATAAACAATTACTACAGTCTATTGATATATTTGAAGAATTTTACACAACTTTACAAACAGATGTAAATACTGCAGTCAAGACATTGGGAGATATACTGATCCACATTGCTTGTTCTTCTGGAGGTTTTTGTACACTATTCAACAATAAATCCAGAAATCAACCAATTTGGTTTGACCATGAATGTACTCAACTGAAAAAGGAAAAATATAGGTATCTTAATTTATTTAAGCAGTTCAAATGTAATGAAAATTTGCAAAAATATGTTATAGCCGAAAGAAAATTCAAAATATGCTGTGGTCAGAAAAAGAAACAATTTGATGGTAAAATAGTTGAAGATTTGAAAGATGCTGCAAAACATGGTAATTGTAAAACATTTTGGAACACCCTTAAACGGGTTTTATGTAGCAAACACTCTAAATGTGCAATATCTCCTGATGTTCTTCAGTTATATTTTAAAGATTTGTTAAACTCTAACCAAACAGATGTGAATGAAGATTTTAATGTACTTGTAAATGAATTCATTGACAGTCACTCTTGTGATAATTGTGATAGCTTACCCATTACAGATGAGTTGTTATCAGATATTATTACTGATGAAGAAGTAGCTGAAACGTTAAAAAGATTAAAACTCGGGAAATCTCCTGGTGAAGATGGTATCCCTCCAGAATTTTTTAAACTTTCAGAAACAATTCTTATTAAATACTTGAGACCTTTATTTAATAAAATATTAGATACCGGTATATTTCCTGAAGCATGGAACATTGGACTTATAATACCTGTACATAAATCTGGTGTTACCTCTGACCCCAACAATTATAGAGGAATATCCCTGCTAAATACTACTGGGGAATTATTCACGTCAATACTTGAAAAAAGACTACGATCATGGATGGATATAAACGATTTAATACATGAAGCACAAGCTGGATTCAGATCCAACTATTCAGTAACAGACAACATTTTCACACTCCAGGCTCTTTGTACTAAATATTTAACAAAGCGAGGGGCGATTTTGTTGTGCTTTCATTGATTTCAAGAAAGCCTTTGACTTTGTGGAAAGGAAAGAATTATTAGCTAGTATGTATTCTGCTGTTAAGGCTTGTGTAAAAACAGACAAAGGTAGAACAGATTTGTTTACAACTAGCTCCGGTGTAAGACAAGGCTGTATCTTAAGCCCACTTCTGTTTATCTTCTTTATTAATGAGCTTGTAACTGACATTTATGAAACGTGCTGTCATGGTGTGTTTGTTTCAGAAAGTATTGAAGATATTATGCTACTACTTTTTGCCGACGATGTGACTGTGTTCTCATATACAGTTATTGGTCTACAAGGACAATTAGATATCTTAAGAAAATTTTGCATTACCTGGGGCCTAAGTGTGAATCTTGATAAAACAAAAATAATTGTTTTCCGAAACGGTGGCATTATACGAAAAAATTAAAAATGGTTCTATGGTTCTATAAATGTAAAACTTGTCACTTACTACAAGTATCTTGGAGTATTTTTCTCCTCAAGGCTAATCTGGTCAATGGCCTGTAAAAGCCTAGCATCACAGGCCTCTAAAGCCACTAGAGCTATTTGTCATGCTTTCAAAAGAAATAGCTATATAACATTCGAAACAGCTTGTACCATGTTTGATTGTAAGATTGCTCCTATATTACTTTATGGGGCTGAAATCTGGGGGGCAAAATATTATGAATGTATAGAAAAAGTACATACGTCCTATTTTTAAAAATTATCTTTGTATCGGAAAATATGCCTCTAATAAAGCTATTCTTGGTGAAACTGGGCTATTAAATATGTTCGTGTTTAGAAAAATAAGGGTACTTTAATACTGGTTGAGATTGCTACGTATGAATCAATGTCGATATCCAAAACAATGTTACAATCTACTTAAACAGTTAGATGATAATGATAAACACACCTGGGTGTCTGATATATTTTGTTTTCTTCAGGCTTTTCATTTGTATGGATCTCTCAACATATTGGCGATGAAAATCTCTTTTTACTAAAAATAAAACAAAGGCTGAGTGATATGTATTCTCAAGAGTGGCATGACTCAAAATATCTGTCACATTATGCACATTTGAAATCACGTTTACAGCCAGAATTTTACATCAGTATTCTCACGAATAAATCACTCAGGAGAGCATATTGTAAATTCAGAATATCGCTACACGGTTTTAAGATTAACATGCTACGAAAGTCAAAACATACAAATGAAGACTTGAGTCTATATCTATGTACCCACTGTAAAGGGAGGCAATTAGAGGATGAATTTCATGTTTTGTTTATATGTTCAAAATATTCTTCTGTCAGAAACCACTATTTGCCTTGGTCATCCAATGTCCATTATGATAATCACAGTTTATGTAATCTACTCAACACCAAAAATATCAACATTGTAAAGGCTTTGGCCTTATACTTAAATCATGTATTTAATGTGAAATAAGACTACTTGTATTTATTTTCCTGACATCACGTGACGCACCAATTATTGTAATTGTAATTGTACTCTAGGCCACATGGCCCAAAATACTGAATAAAGAATCTTGAATCTCTTGAGTAGGCATATACACCGAAACGCTGTGTTCCTCATAATAAAGAGGTTGACATCCATAAATTCCCTTTCTTATGTGTATCCCTTCTTAATGCCTTTCAAAGCCTTGATACAACAATTACTAACGTTATCAAGACGTTACTCGGCTGAAAACAGTCTCCGAAATACTGCAAACGTAACTGCCCAAACACAACTATGATGCGAATCATCACCATCGAATAACCATTTCTTGTTCATTGTTTGCCACCACCAAACATGTGTGTATACATGCTTTGGCCCGGCAGTGTGTGGCAGAAGCAAAGCGATTGACAGACCATAGATGAATCTTGCTGCAAATACTGCCTCAACTGTATGTAACAGATATACATCATCTGTCTGTATCAAGTAACAATGTGCAATTTCCAATGTTAATACAACGTGATTAATTTCATATCCGTTGGGCTCACCTTATCAACAAATAGGTCTAAATGTGCTAATTAAAAGGCGAGTCTTTACAAATAAAGTACAGAGAGTATAGAGTTTGATTATCATGTTCAAATTAAAATGACAAGCCACTTTAACTAGATATAGCAAACACAATACGATGACCAAATGTGATTTACTGTGATCGTGACGAGAATAAGTAATTGTGTATATCGTATTATATTACATTGTCAAGTAATCGGTCAGCAACGATATTAATCAGATTCAATTATTCACACCATTCGTAGGCCACACACCAACTGTATATTTCCCTTGTCGGTCTATAATCTCTGACCTCCGCGTTACATGGTATGACCTGACCGAAACACCTCTCTGGCATGCAATGGACCATTTTACTTACAATTTATATGCCAACGTGCATGCACGTGTGTGTGTGTGTGTGGCTGCTTGTACTAGTCCGGACTTATGTCGGTTTTAACGTCCGAACCCACTGAGACACCATGCCCAAGATTAACATGGATACCCCGAATAGACCAGTCCTTGTTTTATGCCCTTAATGCCGAACGCCAGGCAGGGTAGCAGGTACCAGCTTTTAACGTCGATAGTTAGGACATGGCGAGGGGATCCAACCCGCTATCTATCTCTCCAGACAGAAGCTGAGATACAACATACTACATAGGTCGACACTGTTTAATGAAGAAATAGGACATATTGGTATGATACAGGCAGTGTTAAATTTAACCCGTTTTAAATATGTTTTGTCGTTTAAGATTTGATGATTCACTTAAAGTCTCTCAACATAACACATTTCCCAGGAACACTTGTTATTTGATTGGTTTACTGCATAACCAATCACCAAGCAGGGTAATTAAGAGGAACATGCAGTGCTCGTGTACACTCAGACTTCCTGTTTAACGTCATGACATAAACAAGCTTCAAGCTGGTGGACCTTCGGACCTGTTAGTGATATCCATAACTGTAGGGATGCCGCCTATACATTACAAATGATTGAACTTGTTTTTGCACGTTATAACTACAGGGTATAAGAGTTTTATCCTCACTTTGCCACCACACTGTATGATATTTACAGTTACTGGGTTACGACAAGCATCAGAGCAACAGCCTACGCAGCACGGGTATGCACACGCCCACCTTGGGTGTCTTTGCAGATGATGATTTATTTGACACTGATGCTCAATGTAGTTATTGCAGTGAAGCTGATGAAAGTCCGTCCCTTTGTATGTAAACGCATCGATCAACGTCTTGCTGCATCCTAGACTGTAGGCTTTTATTAACGTTGATTAACTGTATGACGTCGCTGTACAATGGCTTGCATTATGTGTCCTATTGTGCACGTCATCCATCTTATGTTGTGTCTTATGTCGGTGGGGCAGAGCACCGGGTGTCATTACCTGTTTTCAGTGATCCATCCATATGGTTTTCTTCACTGTTTTCAGTGATCCATTCATATGGTTTTCTTCAATGTTTTCAGTGATCAATTCATATGGTTTTCTTCACTGTTTTCAGTGATCAATTCATATGGTTTTCTTCACTGTTTTCAGTGATCCATTCATATGGTTTTCTTCACTGTTTTCAGTGATCCATTCATATGGTTTTCTTCAATGTTTTCAGTGATCCATTCATATGGTTTTCTTCACTGTTTTCAGTGATCCATTCATATGGTTTTCTTCACTGTTTTCAGTGATCCATTCATATGGTTTCTTCACTGTTTTCAGTGATCCATTCATATGGTTTTCTTCACTGTTTTCAGTGATCCATTCATATGGTTTTCTTCACTGTTTTCAGTGATCCATTCATATGGTTTCCTCACTGTTTTCAGTGATCCATTCATATGGTTTCTTCACTGATTTCATTGATCCATTCATATGGTTTTCTTCACTGTTTTCCCTCGTACTCCTAATGGAATCAAGACTGACTATGCTATGACGTTGACATTTCATGTGTATACAATTGTGTATTCCAAATGTTTAAATGTATCTAAATTACAAAATATTAGGATTTAACCGAAGACTTATCATGATGATGAAAAATACGTTCATGTTACGTTCATGAGACACTGTGTGTTTACTTATGTTAATTCACTGTAATCGATTTTAGGAATGCTAATATTCTGTTTTTAATAATAGTTTTAATAAAAAAGAAAGAAACCTTATTAGAAAATATGTTCTCGAAATTAGCAATATCGACTTGTAACTCACATTTATGGAAGTCAGTACGTTGGTGATGTTTTTGGTGCATATGGAGGATGATGCCTATTGATTTGAAAATTATTATAATTACAACCAGTACATAAGAAAGACCATTGAATGAAAATGAATGAGTAACCAAGACAGTGCCGCTGTCAGCAAGACATGACACGTGCGCGCCTTTCTGTGCCTATCCTGTTGGACTTACACCCTGTGGTCAAAGGTGACCACACACGCTATGCATGGTGCTAGACATGGTGCATGAGAACTCCACACTGCCATCTGTACCTCTTCACACCGATGTCTCAGTGTTAAGGCAGTCGTTAATCTAAGTTAACCCTTTATAGCAGATTTATTCTCTACAACAACAGCAGCTTCATGCGTACATTTCTCTCACTGTGGTAAATTCTGAAGCCTGTTTAATGGATGAGTATGTTGTTTACAAACAACTGATTACAAATGTGAATCTATATTCCCTCCTTTAAATGGACCCTTTGTTAGTAGGAGAGGTGATGTGAAATGGGGTTTAACGCCGCGTTCAAGACCATTGCACTTATATAGGGGCCCTCACGTGTGTGCGTGTGTGTGTGCGACTTATGCCGGTTTTAAAGTGCTAGCCATCTGGGATAACGTGCCAGTTTAAACTGGATACCCCACTTAGACACAGAAATCTTACTTCGAACCGACCAGTCCTTGTTCCATCCCTTATAATGCTGAGTGTCAGCCAGGGAAACAACATGCAACTTCTTTTAACGTCTTTTTTTGATCGACCACCGAGCTTCCTCTCTCCGAATTAAAGACATTATAATGAAGATGTGAAGAAACAATCATAGACGGCTAATGCCCACCTGTCCAAATATAATTCATGCAATCTTTTCTGGGGGCAAGACTGGCCTAGTGGGCCAAGGCGCGGCAATTCGCTGTGCAGTTAGACGTGCCAATGTTCCTAGGTTTGTCAGCACCAAAGCGGTAAACGTCTAAGACCTGCATCACTTTTGGCTTCCTCCAAAATCAAGCTCACACGCTTTCAGGGTGATATAATAGAAATTAAACTCATCGTTAAACGCATACTGACATTTACATCCCGCGACACTGACGTAGAAACGGATATCTGCTTCATCAGCAAGTCATCACCTCTCGAAGAAAAGTAACTGATAAATACTGCCATGTTCTCATACATATATACGCAAAGACATAAATAACCAGAGTCGTGTGTTATGTTCCTTTCTGTCAAAGGCATTGATGTTTTATTTGGATGAAGATGAATCCCCAAGGTTTTCTAAAGATGTTTGATTGTTATTTTGTTTTCAGACTTATTACGCTTTAAAACGACACCAATCCCCCCCTGTAAAGCAATATTATTATTATCCTCACTGTTAGTTATCAGTTAATCAAAAATTAATATGTATGTGATCACAATTACTTTTGCCCTTGAGTATAAACAAAGTGTTAAAAAATACAATAAGTTTCGAAATAGAGTGATGTCATGTACAAAAATTCTACTCTGTAAAGACTGTATCTTTATATCAAGCAGAGGCTGAACAAGGTCAAATTTTAGTCTGAAGATGAACCCTGTGTTGAATGTAGAACAACCTTCACCAAACAATATGTCTCAGAGACTGAAGTGAAGGTATCATCCTTTTCAAATGGTCACGGCAGATAAGCCCCCCCAGATTACGTGTATTTGACATTCAACCCCTGATAATAACCAAACAAAGCATCCGTGTATTTATTAACCGTCTGTACGCTGAAGTCGTTTTTGCGGTTTGTCAATGAGACATATTTTGGGAGATCAGCATACAAAGGCCTGACTAAGTGCATCTTCCAAGCTATGTCGCAGTGCCCTCTATGAAATAGATAGTCCAGTATTCCTGATGTAAAATCGTGGTTTGTGTTACGTGGGTACGTGCCAGAGTCAGTTTCAGGGCTGTATGTGTGCATGGGGCGTTCAAAACACGGGTGTGGAATTTCAACTAATATTTACACAACTTAAGTTGAATTTGCGAATGAAACTTTGCAATGTCCATCATATACTTGCAAAACTATAATACAATTATTTATTCCATGAATGACGATTTCTCCTACTTTAACAGTACATGAGAGTTGTGTGAATTAGCAACACTAAATGACTGTGATAGGGTTTCTCTCGGTGGTCTTACTGGTATTGTAATATACCAAGATGGTCATCTCCCGTTTGTCAGACACCCCATTTGTCGGACAGCTTAACATAACAACTTCTATGGTTGAGGGTACATCAGCTGCAGGTGTGTGATATATTCCCTTAAATCCGACTAAACTAGTCCTGTCGTCAAATTCATACAAATCAGTGTTTATTCTTGATAAATTATTGCTTTATACTTTGTAATTTATTGCTCAGTTAAAGGAGTTTTACATTATATACATAAAGTATCATTCATAACATATACATAATATATTATGACCATCAATCATTATGAATATAGTTATATTGTGAATGTACTGTCAGTCATTCAACTTAACAAATAATGGAATTCATCACCCATGTCAGATAGTTTACAAAGGACATTTCCTTTCGATCAAAGGTATTTTTCTCCATTCCCCTGTTCCAGTGGTAGATTATGGTTACAAGGTCTAAACTTAAGTAAGACTCGTCAAACGTTGTCCTGCAGTACATTTAATATTTAAAAGTTAGGCCATCATTTTTTATTATTTATTATGCACTTGTCCAACACTGTGGGTTAAAGTCATTTAATGTTTCATTGACTAAATGTTTTAGGTAAATAGGATTTGTGAAACTGTCTGAAAACCAGATGTAACTAAGTCCACGTTCGTCAAAAGTTCGTTTGATATATGTAATCCATTTATGTTTACATTTTCCAAATAGGTCGTCATTAAATAACAACTTGTAAACAAGAAAGGATAATTTAGATGATTTCCCGGAGAGTAATTTTGCCCCAAAACGTATTATTCTCATTTAAGCGTTGTTTGATAGATGGAGTCTTCCATGTTCCCCATGTACAGGGGGAATTGGAGTACATTTTCTTAAAGCTAAAAATAAATATTTTAGAAACGCAAATAGACATCTTCTGAAGTTAAGATGTTTTCAAATGCCAATACTTCGCATCCACAGAGAAGAACTGGTACAACCATACTGTCAAAAAGCCGCAGTTGACATTTAATGAGAAAGTTAACTTCGACGACCCGGGTTGTGTTCTGATCACCGTATCACAAACTTCAGTGAAAACAAACAGTTTAACTAAGCCGTTTAAAACTTCAAATCATTATGACTAAAGGGGTGTGTGGCAGTTAAAAAATATTCCACTGTCTGGTGTCTGACAACTGGGTGTCTGACATCTGGGAGGACCCCACCAAGATGGAGGTCCAGAAAGTAACTGTAATACTTCACACTCGGCCTGACAGGTGCTCGCTGTATGGGTATGCCTGAAAGTATTAATGTTGATTTCAACCATTTAGTCACGTGACAAAGCCTCAGTAATTTATGAATTCTATTGATATTAGTCGCATTACAAATTACATGTATTGTTGATATGTGACAGCTATTCCCATCATCATCATATAAATCCTACCAAAACTGAAACCTTTGTAAGACATGTCAAGCGACAATATCCATATTATTAAATGTTTGATAAAATGCCTTTGTTGAGTACAAAAGAATAGAGGCAAATCGACTATCCCTCTAACATAAAGTGTACTTTCCTCCAGCCCTTTATTCAGCATATACATTAAATTATTTTTTTCATCTTGTTTATTTTATTAGGGTAAGGTCTACAGTACTGAATAACATGTGTCTGTCTGTCTGTCTGTCTATGTTAGCAAGTCTTGAGGGATGTTCTAACACAATTTCACATTTTCTTTACACACTTGGACAGAAGCCGCCTTTTCAAAACAACTTCTAAACTGATGTTTTGCTACCTTGTTGTTTATGCATACACTAGACATATGTGCATGGATGATTGAACGTGAACGAATGGTGGACAGGGACACGAACGTGTTTATTCTGCGAGATGTATGTAGGAATGAAGGTTTGGTTGCTTTTGGGTTTTCAATGCGAACGTTTGATAAAATGTATTTTTACAACTTAATTCCCGGTTGGTTTCAGAATGGGAGAGAAATATATCCAGAAGAAAATGCAGGTAAGTAATACCATGTGGTACTTAATGGATAACAGTAATACGTCTTTGTTAGCATCGGACAACATCGGGTGATCTGAGTTCGGGGCGAGGGGACTAAGACAAGGTTACACAGCTGTAAACGGTATATTAACGTTTTCGGGTTAACGATATTAACGTATTCGAATCACACGTTAACGATATCAACGTATTCGAGTTAACGAGTTTCACGGTATAATGCATGGGCGGATACAGCTTTTTTAAAAAGGTGTGGGGGGGGGGGGGGGGGGGGGGGTTGCACAATTAAGATCGATTTAATGTCTTTGGTGGTAATTTATACAGAAATAAAAAAAAAATCGAAATTAAAAAGGGGGTGCGCACAATCAAGTGATGGACATTATGAGCATCGATTCACGCAACTGGGTTACGCTGACATGCATCAATCAAGTATGCGAGCCTGACCACCCGATCCCGTTGGTCGCCTCTTACGACAAGCATAGTCGCCTTTTACGGCACGCATGGGTTGCTGAAGACCTACATGTATTCTACCCCGGATCTTCACGGGTCTGTACTGTTTCAGCGAGACATTAATATTACCTTCACAGAAAGAGACTCGTGAGCTCACATATGTATCATGGTTTAGACGTTATCGTGCATTTTTTATTTTAATGGTTTCGTTTGTTTTCACCGTTTCTAGAAGGCTATACGATGCTATATCCTTGGTAACGTTACCAGCATCTGTACCAAAACGTCGTGTGGAAACAATACATAAGATACAATCCATGAGTCCCCCCCACCTCCCTTGATTCTGACTATCTCAAGAGCATATGTTCCTTGATCACTAAGGAGATAAGCATACTGTGTTTTCATTGTAGGGCCTAGGTTACCTATAGATTGAACCGCGTTAAATTGAATTTGGACCCGACAACGCAGCGTGAGGATTCCAATGTTAAATTTAGCGCGGTTAAATCTACAGTTAGCCCAGCTCTACATTGAAAACACAGTATGTGTTTCTCCATTCTACCATGACTAAATGAAATGCGAACTCTTTGGTGTTAGCAAATATATTGGGTGAAGCGTCATGGGTTGAGTCCAGTGTTTTGAGTGGGTTGTCGATCTGAATTACGGAATCACCGACAACAGTCTTTAAACAAAATATGGCGCTGTATATGCTCAAGCAGTTTGTTTACACCGTAATGCTTCACTCGAACATATGACAGTCATTAAAATCATATAAGCACGGCAATTTCGTAAGCCAGCATGTGGCGGGCACCCCTAAAGAAAACTAATCAAACCTTGCAAAGGTTTCGTACTACACCGCACGCCCCATTATGACGTCGTATCGTATATTGTGACGCAGAAGATATGACGTCAAAGTAGTATATAGAAAAGCGCCAAATTCCAAGCTCTCTGTTGTCCCAAAACTTGAAATACATTCTCTTTGCAGATTTCTATCGTGTTTTCTGTAAGAAATGTGGTACCACAATCCTTTGAATATTGTAGAAACCGTAACTTTGCATTTTGAATCCTATAATTGTACGTATAATTATTTAAATATGCCTACCGACAATAACTTAAATAAGTACTATTCTATGAATATTAGTTACCGCGTTGAAGCGGCCGTCAAATCGGTTGTTTCAATCAGAGGGGGTTTATTGTGATTTGAAACCTCTGATTGACGAATCAAAATCGCGAATGTTCCAAATTCATGGTAGAATAACAAAAAGTGATGATACCAGGTGTTCGCGAAAAGGTGAGCGTATCCTGCTCCACCGATGGAATCCGTCACAAACACATGCAAAGGCAAGTCAACTGATCACCTGAAAAAACAAACACTTCAAGCAGGCAGTGTGTTTCCCTTAACCATGGACTGTAGTATATGGGACTACAATGACCTGTTCCAACAAATGAGACTTTACTGTTTTATCACAATTATCTGACAAGTCACAACCGTTAATTAAGTATTGTTAGTCATTGTTATCAATATGATCTATTGTACAACATATTGTATCATTTCATGAACCCCAAGATTGCTCAGAACTCCCGTTACTAGATAAGTGGCCCCCTTTGGTTTCTTAGATTGCACACTGTAACGTACGTTGATGTGTACGCATGCCTCATGGACACGTCTTCCATTAACATCATGTCTACTCTTCATCATGTCTACTCTTGCTTTACTTCCAGGCATTGACTCTGTGATACTGGCTGAGGGAGACATTGTCCTCGACTTGGTAAGTAGGCCCTATAGTCAATATTCTGGATTACAATCCGTCATTTCGTTTCAAAGATACGTCATACGTTAATGTCTTTATAAATACTTTTACCTGTAACACCATACAGTCGAATACAAAACACCATTTTGGATGCACAACTGCATCTGCAACTATCTATTAATTAAGTTATTTAATTTATGTTTTTTTTCTCTAAGATGTCTCAATAATCACGATTATAAAAGCTTCTAGTATGACGAGTTATGACTAGTAATGACTAGTAATGACAAGTAATCACACATGTTGCTATACTGATGTTGAAATATTTGTTGGATCTCTGAAGCCGAATGACATGATCGGAATGGTCCGGAAAAGAAGACAACCTAAGGTGCTATTCTGTAAGACTGGCCTGCAGTGCCTCTCTTGTCCTGCACGTCACGTGATATTCAGCATCCAATCAGCTTGTCTGTATTAGTTGTAGAAATAATGTCTTTTAATGTTTCCTGTTGACTCAGCATGTTTACTTTCAAATCTTTATCTACAGAACACCATTGAAAAACTGGAGCATGTCCACCGTGTGATTCTATTCGTCTCTGGAAATTATACTGCTCAAAAGAATTTAAAGAACACCCGATTTGATCTGTAACGTCTTTTGAGTAGTAGAACAACACGTTATGGCACCAATCTGAACAAATCATCCATCTCTTTAATATTTATAAACTGTCCCTTCAGATGTTAATTCTAAGTGGTCTGGAAATAATAAATGTAGTTTTTGTACCTCCCATTCTTGTGTCACCATTGCCGTGACCTCTTCCTGTTTCCATTCTGCACATGCCACACAGAATGGCGGTATTCCACGCCTCCTCCCTCCTCCCTTGTGTTTTATGTCCGTGGCCTTGATCTTTAATGTTTTGTGATTTTTGTTCTGTCTTGTGCAAGACTCATACAGCTGCTTCTATGCATGTTCTGTTTAAACACGATGCACTTGAAATTGTGTTAAGTTTAGATATACATCGCGACCAAGAACCCATTAGCTCATTCCATGTCTACTCAAGTGGAATTTATTACGCTTGCAGTAGTAGACCACGGTCCCGCATTCCTCAGTGCGCCGTAATGTGAGCGATGCTTACAACGAGAGATGTAATCTTCATGTATGATATTCCTTGAAACGTCTCCCATGAATGGAACCAGGTTTACCTTATGAATGGTCTTTTAAACCACAATGTCAGTCCGACCTTGAGCCACGTTAACAACCTTATTACCATAGTTTATGTCTGTTTCTGACATCCGACTACTACGATGCTGGCAGTGACAGTGTTCGCGGTATACCATGGGCTACTGACGTACATTCCCGTAGGGGTTCTTGAGTTTAGACCAGACGTATGTCGGCGGGTAGTGACAGTGGTGATTTCTTAACGAAATTAAATTAGGTTTAATTGTGCAACAGTTCCACTTATGTGGCAAGTATGTCAGTGTCAGATTGAGACCCAAATGGTGAAAGTGCCAACTTATTTCAATACATCTATATCAACATTCTTGTATGTCACGGCGAAAGCATTGTGAGATTCATTAGAAACTGTTCTTTGCTAAATCAGCACTTTAGATGTGAATGTGCATGTATTATAACGTATATAAACATATCTATTAATGAAGTAAACATTAAAAAAGAACCATACATATATAGAGAGAAAAAAATTATTGAATGAAGATTTTAAACACTTTGAAATTAATGATAAGTAAATCGTTGAATAAAAATGAGTTCTATTTGAATCTATGTTTACAACGCGCGGTAATTAGCATGACCGATCCAGGATCTTACAGCTGAAATGTAAGTTTGATCTCATAATCCTGTGTACAACGTAGTGTTATTGCCGCCCTAGTTTCACGCAATGTACGGTTTCCCACAAGATACATTCTGAGGCGCAACCATCATTAAAGCGGGTTAACTGTTCCTATTGTATATTCGAGTAATGATGAATCGCTATATCCAATATATACCATTATCATTTACAGAGGCGCAACGCAGTCCGGGATCTGTATGGAACATGGCTGAACAGGACCGTTCCGTATGAAATACAGAGTTCCTATGGTAAGTGCATGTGTACCAAGGGGGTAATCTAGGCTGCTCAGAATCACGCTCTCACAACTTGAGCTTAAAATACCAGGAAGGGGTATGGTAGTGCTCTTTTCATGTGAACTGAGCTCCAATTACACGCGTAAATGCAAGTCGGGAAGGTGTGTGTGTGTGTGTGTGTGTTGGGGGGGTGTCAGCAGAATAGCCGCACGCGTGGGTTTTACCAAAGTGGTAAACACCTAATACCTGCATCACTTCGGACTTTCCTTCCACATCAAGCTGACAAGCCGTGATATAACTGGAATACTGTTAAAAGCGGCGTTAAACCCAACTCACTCATTCACGCACAATCTGCTTGTATTGCTGTTAAATCGTACCCCAACTGTCATTGTCAGTTCACTTTCACCACAACCTTCTAGCTGTCGGTGGCAAGTACTTGCAAGTCTTCTATCATCATAATCTTTGTTATTACAGATGAAAATCAACGCCGTGAAATGCGAATGGCTATGGAGGAGTTCGAGCAAAAAACGTGCGTCCGGTTCCGCCCCCGGACAATCGAGCCTGATTACATTCGAATTCTGCCCGATGGAGGGTAAATTCTTTGTTTATAAATTACTCTTCGTTACAATGTGTGAGAACTGTGGTCTACCAACGGTGGAGACAACACTGCTGCCATTTGTCAATTGAATCTCCACGGTTTGCCCCGATTATGTTTCTGGGTTTGTCAGCACCATACCCTTGCTCGTGGGTTTCACCGAAGTGGTAAACGTCTGAGACCTGCATCACTTCGGGCTTTCCTCCCACATTAAGCTGACACGCCGTGATATAAATAGAATATTGTTAAAAGCGGCGTAACTCCCTCCCTCACGCACTCGAATCTTCATATTCATTACCTATACTTGTAGGTATTTCCAATTTGCTTCACATTTCTTGATAAATCGGCATCATAAGTTGATCAGTGCTAAATACTGTTTTTTTATGAAATTAAATCGTTTTTTAATGTGTTCCGTGCAATACAGACACACAGGTATATTCGTTATGGTATAGTCCCGCGAAGATTCCGGGTTAGAATTTATCTTCAGCAACCAATGCTTGTCGTAAGAGGCGTCTATGCTTGTCATAAGAGGCGACTAACGGGATCAGGTAGTCAGGTTCGCTGCCTTGGTTGATGCATGTCATCGTATCCCAATTGCGTGGATCGATGTCAATCACTGGAATATCTGGTCCAGACTCGATTAATTACAGACCGACGTCATATAGCTCGAATAATGCTGAGTGCAGCGTTAAACACCAAACAAACAAATAAATAAACAAATGATACAGTACAAGTCACGTTATTAACATGGAGGGTTTGAGCCGTTATGTGTCAACCAATGTCAACCATCTTGACTGCATATTGATGTGTCACCTACAGCTGTTCCAGCTCCGTGGGTCGGAAGGGAGGGAAACAGAAAGTGTCCATCGACTCCAACTGTGACAACAAGGGCACCATCATGCACGAGCTGATGCACTCCCTTGGCTTCTGGCACGAACATAGTCGACCTGACAGGGATCACTACATCACCATCATGTGGGACAACATAGCTAAAGGTGAGTATCGTCGACCTGACAGAGACCACTACATCACCATCATGTGGGACAACATAGCTAAAGGCGAATATAGTCGACCTGACAGGGATCACTACATCACCATCATGTGGGACAACATAGCTAAAGGCGAGTATAGTCGACCTGACAGGGATCACTACATCACCATCATGTGGGACAACATAGCTAAAGGTGAATATAGTCGACCTGACAGGGACCACTACATCACCATCATGTGGGACAACATAGCTAAAGGTGAGTATAGTCGACCTGACAGGGATCACTACATCACCATCAGGTGGGACAACATGGCTAAAGGCGAGTAAAGTCGACCTGACAGGGACCACTACATCACCATCATGTGGGACAACATAGCTAAAGGTGAGTATAGTCGACCTGACAGGGATCACGACATCACCATCATGTGGGACAACATAGCTAAAGGTGAGTATAGTCGACCTGACAGGGACCACTACATCACCATCATGTGGGACAACATAGCTAAAGGTGAGTATAGTCGACCTGACAGGGATCACTACATCACCATCATGTGGGACAACATTTAAAAACAAAAGCCCTGTCTGGACATTATTGAACATGTATTGCGTGGTAACTCCTTGTATTTGTAAATGCCATCCAACATGTGCATTACAAGTCATTAACGGGAGGTCCGGTTCCTCTTAGTTGCGAGGGACATGATGCATTTGGAATGTCAAGAAAATGAAAATGAGGTCACTCACATAATTTCAAATAACTGTGTTTGATTTAAGGACGATATTATTATGAAAAACTGGACATATTATCATCCCTAAAATGTATTGCGGTATAAATCTGTTTATTTCATTACTACATACCCTCATATTGAGCATTGAAGATGACATCCCGGTGACCAACATGAGTTCATCATTTCGGGTTGGTCTTTTTAATAGTTCTGATGTTGACTTGTAGGGAATAAGATCCGAGTTCGATATCTCCAATGGTTATATTATCTGAACATCATTCTTAACGCGATAGTGGCGAAATATTTATATCAATAATTGCCTGAATAGCCAAAATTCACACACGTACTCGTATTCCAGAACACGAGGACAACTTCAAGTCCTACTCCTCCGACGACATCGACACCCTCGGAGCCCCCTACGACTACGGCTCCATCATGCACTACCGCAACAACACCTTCGCCTTGGATAGGTCCAAGCCAACCATTCTGTCCAAGTTCCCGCTCCCCAGGGGCGTGGTCATGGGGCAGAGAGAGCACCTGTCTGCCATCGACATCTTCAAGATTAACAGACTGTACAGATGTAGTGAGTATAGAAGTTTATCCTCAAAATAACAGCGCAATGTAGTGTGAGTATTGTGATATTTATAAAGTGGTCGATGGTGCTGCAGACTGATGGGAGGGACCCCCGCGACAGAGACAAAGGCAGTAATAGGACAATGACCGACGTAAAGTGTAGTCTCACAAGGTTCAGTTAAGTTAAATTGAAAATATGACTTAATAGTGAATAAACATTAATTCATGTTTTATTTTAATGCCGTTTACGCCCAAATGAATTTGTTTCGTCGGATAATCCAGACTGGTTATTCTCTGGTGTGGACGTTTTATATACTTGTATATACATTAACATAACACGTATTACATGTTAATGGCAGAGCTGAAACTAGGCTTTTACGGGAGTAGAATGTTACGCTGTAATTCTTTTTCAAATTTAAATTCTCGTTATAGTGAAGAATTGACTTACCTTTGCATGTGTTGTGACGGGTACCTTTTCGTAAACACGTGGTATCATCATTATTTGATCGTGATTCATAAATACATGCTCATGATATAGTCGGAATCGTACAGTCGGGTCTGCTTTTGGCAGGTATGTTTTATGAATATCGAAAGGGGTTGGTCGCTTATATTGTAATGTATTAACTTTGTTATTTTGTTCGATGGCTTCAACCTGTGTTCTCCACTTCCCAGATATAACCCACTGCCCCGACGCCGGCATCCCAAAGAATGGCGTCCGTGTGGGCGACGACTTCAAGGTGTCGAAGACGGTGAAGTACAAGTGTCAAAGTGGCTATACTCTGGTGGGAAGTAACGCGCGGTACTGCATGGACCTCGGGGACTGGACCGGCAACTTCCCTGTCTGTCTGCGTGAGTAGATCCGAGCTGATTTCTTACCATTTTGGAACCTCGAACTCGTAGATTTTCCCTTCAGTCGTCCGAGTTCATTGTTTCAAAGACAAGCATTCAACGGAAAAGTTATATCCTCCATGCAATTTCCCGGGTTGTCCCTGCACCTTCATGTTGTGTGACTTCATATGTTCATCTGTCACTTGTTCGTTCGGGAAGCAGACCATTACATGCTTGTAACCCCTTCTTGTGTCCCTTGCCCTGAAATGGCATAATGTTGATGCCCACAGCGGTAAACCTAACTCACTCACTCACTCTTGTGTCCCTTGCCCTGAAATGGCTGTAATGTTGATGCCCACAGCGGTAAACCTAACTCACTCACTCACTCTTGTGTCCCTTGCCCTGAAATGGCTGTAATGTTGATGCCCACAGCGGTAAACCTAACTCACTCACTCACTCTTGTGTCCCTTGCCCTGAAATGGCTGTAATGTTGATGCCCACAGCGGTAAACCTAACTCACTCACTCACTCTTGTGTCCCTTGCCCTGAAATGGCTGTAATGTTGATGCCCACAGCGGTAAACCTAACTCACTCACTACTTCATCATCGCTACCTGGGCACGCTGCCATTGGTTTCAGCTTCGTACAAAGGGGGTTACCTGCACTACTGCAACCTGGACCAGGGCACCCTGTGTGGCTGGAAGCAGGACTACACAGACGAGCAGAACTGGACCCTCCACAACCGCAGCACGCCGTCAGACTCAACTGGACCCAAGGCTGACCATACCATGGGGACGTCAGAAGGTATGGCGAGGGCACCTACTTGTCAGCCTGACACATTTACGTGTCACATATTACAGGAATAAAACCATGTTTATATAGAAATATACTGAAATATATTTACCATGTCGAGTTGTTCATTGCAAAAAGAAACAGAACAACAGTTTCTTTCATTAGAACATGGAGTTTAATGGGGAAAACCATAACACATATATCACATCCTGTACATATGTCTCATGATATTTACCATGTAATTTGATACCTCTTATGATACAATGACTATGTACCCCTGGGATGAATAAAAAGAAATACTTGTCATCCTGAACAGTGAAAACTCTACTGGTCCACGATGCACCAAACTGATTACAAACAATAAATACTGTATAGTATGTTAATATATATGTCACAGACACTGAGGAGGTGATCGAGAATTATTCGACCATATTGTTTCCATTATATAAATGTGAACCTTTGTTATTTCTGCCTTGAAAGCCATTATGTCGTGGTACTGAATACTTGTAGGTCAATGCTGTATGTCTCATGGTACTGTATGGGGTATTTGTAGGTCAGTGCAGAACGTATCTCTAGCACTGTATGGTGTGTATTTGTATATCAATGCTGTATGTCTCTCGTGGAACTGTATGGGGTATTTGTATGCCAGTGCTGTATGGGGTATTTGTGGTGTCAAAGCTATACGTATAAAATGGTATTGTGTGTGGTATTTATTTGTCAATTCTGTATGTCTCTCATGGTACTGTAAGGGGTATTTTATGTCACTGCTGTATGGCTTTCGTGGTATGTAAGTAACATGTGTGTGTCAATTCTGTATGTCTCTGATGGTACTGTAGGGGGTATTTTATGTCACTGCTGTATGGCTTTCGTGGTATGTAAGTAACATGTGTGTGTCAATGCTGTATGTCTCTAGTATTACTGTATGTGACACTTATGTCAATGATGTGTGTCTGTGTGCCCCAGTGCTTGTATGGTCCTATCTCTTCAGGTTACTACATCTACCTAGAGAGCTCCACACCCTGCAAGGAGGGTGACCGGGCAAGGCTTATCTCCCCTACTTTCAGTTTCCTGGGAACCAAGGCATGTCTTGCGTAAGTGTGTGACGGAAACGCATATTTCATAGCTACAATGCACATGCAATACATTCAAATGTAACATCACATGAACATGATAATACCATAAGGTTATTGAGAAAGAAATTTAAAACTAATTATGTATAAATTACTGTTAAACATATTATAAATGATTCATCTGCCTAACTATACATGTATTCAGATGCACATTTCATCGAAGGCCTGGGTGTATATGTATTCATGTATCTATGACACTAGCATGTTGTGCTGATGATTAACTTTAAATTTTATTGGCGTTATATACATAAAAAAACCTTCATTTTGAACACTGAAGAAAGCATCAAAGTATGTGTATATGAACAAATGCACTGTTTACATAGCCACATAATGACTGGTGACCAGAGACCATGCCTAGAGTTATACAACGATACAACAGCAGTACACACTAATCTACTTCTAAAATCAACATGATATTGTGTTTCTGCCGTGACAGGTTCCACTACAACATGTACGGCAAGACGATGGGGACGCTGAACGTCTACCAGCGGGTCGGGGGCAAGAACGTCCCTAAGTTCTCCCTGTCCGACAACCATGGCACCAGCTGGCATATGGCGGTCTTCGTCCTCGACGACTCAAGCAGCTTCCAGGTATACAGCATCACACTGAGTGGACACAGACTCAGATAGAACACTCGTTATAAGCATATGCTAGTATACAGCATCACACTGAGTGGACACAGACTCAGATAGAAAACTCGTTATAAGCATATGCTAGTATACAGCATCACACTGAGTGGACACAGACTCAGATAGAACACTCGTTATAAGCATATGCTAGTATACAGCACCACACTGAGTGGACACAGACTCAGATAGAACACTCGTTATAAGCATATGCTAGTATACAGCATCACACTGAGTGGACACAGACTCAGCTAGAACACTCGTTATAAGCATATGCTAGTATACAGCATCACACTGTGTGGACACAGACTCAGATAGAACACTCGTTATAAGCATATGCTAGTATACAGCACCACACTGAGTGGACACAGACTCAGATAGAACACTCGTTATAAGCATATGCTAGTATACAGCATCACACTGAGTGGACAGACTCAGATAGAAAACTCGTTATAAGCATATGCTAGTATACAGCATCACACTGAGTGGACAGACTCAGATAGAAAACTCGTTATAAGCATATGCTAGTATACAGCATCACACTGAGTGGACAGACTCAGATAGAAAACTCGTTATAAACATATGCTAGTATACAGCATCACACTGAGTGGACACAGACTCAGATAGAAAACTCGTTATAAGCATATGCTTGTATACAGCATCACACTGAGTGGACACAGACTCAGATAGAACACTCGTTATAAGCATATGCTAGTATACAGCATCACACTGAGTGGACACAGACTCAGATAGAACACTCGTTATAAGCATATGCTAGTATACAGCATCACACTGAGTGGACACAGACTCAGATAGAAAACTCGTTATAAGCATATGCTAGTATACAGCATCACACTGAGTGGACACAGACTCAGATAGAACACTCGTTATAAGCATATGCTAGTATACAGCATCACACTGAGTGGACACAGACTCAGATAGAAAACTCGTTATAAGCATATGCTAGTATACAGCATCACACTGAGTGGACACAGACTCAGATAGAAAACTCGTTATAAGCATATGCTAGTATACAGCATCACACTGAGTGGACACAGACTCAGATAGAAAACTCGTTATAAGCATATGCTAGTATACAGCATCACACTGAGTGGACACAGACTCAGATAGAACACTCGTTATAAGCATATGCTAGTATACAGCATCACACTGAGTGGACACAGACTCAGATAGAAAACTCGTTATAAGCATATGCTAGTATACAGCATCACACTGAGTGGACACAGACTCAGATAGAAAACTCGTTATAAGCATATGCTAGTATACAGCATCACACTGAGTGGACACAGACTCAGATAGAACACTCGTTATAAGCATATGCTAGTATACAGCATCACACTGAGTGGACACAGACTCAGATAGAAAACTCGTTATAAGCATATGCTAGTATACAGCATCACACTGAGTGGACACAGACTCAGATAGAACACTCGTTATAAGCATATGCTAGTATACAGCATCACACTGAGTGGACACAGACTCAGATAGAAAACTCGTTATAAGCATATGCTAGTATACAGCATCACACTGAGTGGACACAGACTCAGATAGAACACTCGTTATAAGCATATGCTAGTATACAGCATCACACTGAGTGGACACAGACTCAGATAGAAAACTCGTTATAAGCATATGCTAGTATACAGCATCACACTGAGTGGACATAGACTCAGATAGAACACTCGTTATAAGCATATGCTAGTATACAGCATCACACTGAGTGGACACAGACTCAGATAGAAAACTCGTTATAAGCATATGCTAGTATACAGCACCACACTGAGTGGACACAGACTCAGATAGAAAACTCGTTATAAGCATATGCTAGTATACAGCACCACACTGAGTGGACACAGACTCAGATAGAAAACTCGTTATAAGCATATGCTAGTATACAGCATCACACTGAGTGGACACAGACTCAGATAGAAAACTCGTTATAAGCATATGCTAGTATACAGCACCACACTGAGTGGACACAGACTCAGATAGAAAACTCGTTATAAGCATATGCTAGTATACAGCATCACACTGAGTGGACACAGACTCAGATAGAGAACTTGTTATAAGCATATGCTAGTATACAGCATCACACTGAGTGGACACAGACTCAGATAGAAAACTCGTTATAAGCATATGCTAGTATACAGCATCACACTGAGTGGACACAGACTCAGATAGAAAACTCGTTATAAGCATATGCTAGTATACAGCATCACACTGAGTGGACACAGACTCAGATAGAACACTCGTTATAAGCATATGCTAGTATACAGCATCACACTGAGTGGACACAGACTCAGATAGAACACTCGTTATAAGCATATGCTAGTATACAGCATCACACTGAGTGGACACAGACTCAGATATAAAACTCGTTATAAGCATATGCTAGTATACAGCACCACACTGAGTGGACACAGACTCAGATAGAGAACTCGTTATAAGCATATGCTAGTATACAGCATCACACTGAGTGGACACAGACTCAGATAGAGAACTCGTTATAAGCATATGCTAGTAAACATCATCACACTGAGTGGACACAGACTCAGATAGAACACTCGTTATAAGCATATGCTAGTATACAGCACCACACTGAGTGGACACAGACTCAGATAGCACACTCGTTATAAGCATATGCTAGTATACAGCATCGCACTGAGTGGACACAGACTCAGATAGAGAACTCGTTATAAGCATATGCTAGTATACAGCCCCACACTGAGTGGACACAGACTCAGATAGAGAACTCGTTATAAGCATATGCTAGTATACAGCACCACACTGAGTGGACACAGACTCAGATAGAGAACACGTTATAAGCATATGCTAGTATACAGCACCACACTGAGTGGACACAGGCTCAGATAGAAAACTCGTTATAAGCATATGCTAGTATACAGCACCACACTGAGTGGACACAGACTCAGATAGAGAACACGTTATAAGCATATGCTAGTATACAGCATCACACTGAGTGGACACAGACTCAGATAGAAAACTCGTTATAAGCATATGCTAGTATACAGCATCACACTGAGTGGACACAGACTCAGATAGAAAACTCGTTATAAGCATATGCTAGTATACAGCACCACACTGAGTGGACACAGACTCAGATAGAAAACTCGTTATAAGCATATGCTAGTATACAGCACCACACTGAGTGGACACAGACTCAGATAGAAAACTCGTTATAAGCATATGCTAGTATACAGCACCACACTGAGTGGACACAGACTCAGATAGAAAACTCGTTATAAGCATATGCTAGATTACAGCATGTATACAACATATTGCCGGGATAATTTGATATTCGGGGGTAGGGTTGTGGGTGAGGGGGGCTTTTGTATAGATAATGTTTTCTATTTTTCTATTTTTTCTGCTTAAGCTGCAAAACCATTTATTTTTTTACGTAAAACTATGAGCTTATTTTTTTAAAAAGAAAAACACCTTGCAACAATGTCATTTTTGTGGCAGGCATTTTTTTCGGCATTCTGAAGCTTAATTATTTTTTTCAAGAATGTTTTTGTATCACCGAGGTTTGGTTTGAAACTGTTGTGTCTGTTTTATCAGCTGGTATTCGAGGCGGTGGCCGGGAGCAGCTTCAAGAGCGACATGGCCGTCGACGACATCGTTGTTGGATCCTGCGACAGCCTGTCAACACTTGTCAACGGTACTGATACACATATAGACATGTAGATCTACGCTCGGCTGCAGTGTTGCACTATCATATGTTCATAATACTCCAAGGTTGCTAGGACCATAATCCACACCCAATCATTAGTCGAGCTCTTGAAATAACAAACACGAATGAAATATGTTCCTGCTGCTGTGTATAATTTAATGCATACTATATATGTGTAAGAATCAGATCTGTGGCATGGTGTCTAGTTATGTCTGATGTTACCATGACATGACCAGGAACGTAATAGAAAGACCTATACATACAGTACCATAAGTATAAACCACCCCACGTGGTTTGGACTAAGGCCGCTTTGATCAGCATTTCAGTTACATCCCGGCGTGTTGGCTGAATGTGGGAAGAGAGTGAGGCAGGTCTTACACGTTTTCCACTTCAGTGCAAGCAGAAAAACGGTCACGGTGCTGACAAACCTAGAAACATTATCAGGGAGAACCGGGATTCGAACCAACAATCATAGGTTTCTGGCATGCCCAAAGGGACGCAACTCTGTACGGTGGCTATGACGAGTGAGACATTCGTGCCCCCAAATTCATCCAGAGGTTAACAAGGGGTGTCAAAGAGTTAAAATAATGAAGGGGAACAAGCAGGAATCACGGGAAGCATCCATTTACATTCCTTCAGAATGAGGCCGGGGTGGTCGGGTAGCCTAGTGGTTAAAGCGTTCGCTCGTTACGCCGAAGACCCGGGTTCGAATCCCGACATGGGGACAATGTGTGAAGCCCATTTCTGGTGGCCCCCGCCGTGATATTGCTGGAATACTGCTAAAAGCGGCGTAAAACCAAACTCACTCACTCACTCAGAATGAGGCCATCGCGTTCATGGCGTCATGTGTGTATCTCACCCTGCACATGACAGCATGTGACAATCATGGACATGTCCTTCACGAATAAAACGATGTCCCAGGGATTAGACCGCCATAGATCTGATTCTCACATTGTCATACAACCAGTCTCATTGGCACCAACAAGAAGTGAGCCTTCAAAATTTATGAACTTCAAGCTCTCAGCATGTTGAACTGTCGACAGTTTCAACACTGTATTTGTTGAATCCGTTGTGGTTGGCCTACATAAATGATACCGTACTTTGATATCGATTGTGCTTAGCAATCGGAGAGTAGTATAGACACTGCTGTAATGTTCCTGATAATGCAGCTGATTGTACAGCAAAGGTTTTCAGTTTTGCCGCCCTACCGACAACCATCATTCAGATACACGTGTATCACTAACAACACAACACGGCCGCTCAACTGCGTGTACGGATTGCATTTGGCCTCCAAGCAACAACTGTGGTATGCAGGCAGTGTTTATAATAGCGGGCATTTTCTTCGATAGGAATGACGGTTTTACATGGCCGAAAGAGAACGTTATAACTCGAAATCGAGTAAACCGAAGTATAACTCATATCTTTGCTATAACGGGGTATTGAGAGGTTGGGGGGATGAGGTTGGTTCATGGATGTATACCCGTGTGGTCTGACCAGCATGTTATATCAGACATAAGCCTAATGTTCAGATACAGTGTATGCATTTCGTAAAGGTGTCTGTGAGCTACCCGCAACATTACTGTGATAGTATAGTCATGGATGCTGTATTTTCCAGTGACAGAGATCCACAAAACAATGCATAATATGATGCAGATGCTTCTGCTTTGAATACTCCTCTGTTCCCTGTGATTTGCATGTGACAAAATAAATACTTGCGAATAACTCTGTGTCATTGTTCTAAACAACATAACATGGCCGTGCCTACCATAACTGTCAGAGCCACATTGTCATGGCTGGTGGGAGAATCTCTTCCAGATCTGATGAACACTACCAGGTTTATTACCCATGTTATATGTTTCACATATTGGACAACATCTATGTAATAGATTAATGGAATACCTCTGAGTCATGATGTGTTCAAACTCAGGAAGGATATCGGACACCTGACAACAGACAAAGCATCACACAACACGCGTGGCACGATCCTGGCCACGTGTCCCAGCAACCGAGTTGAGGACGCACATGGTGGGACGAAGTTCGTGTTCGCTCATACTCCTCATAACAAGTAATGCACAGGCGATGTAATATCTTCAGCGCTGATGATCTCAGTTGAGGATGAAACAGTTAAGACTTCAGATGGTGCCAGATTTAACGACATGTAGTAGTGAAAAGTAAATATTCCCGCAATGGCCGATATTTCATTCGGAGATGAATCTCCTCAAACAGTGACAGTGTCGTGGTTGATGCCATTGAAGATGGGGCTTCCTGTTGCTTGTATATCCAATGTTTGCCGGCGTCTGTCTGCTCTAAAGGTCCTCGCATCGACTACTGTCGAAAATGAACCACAAAATGATGAAGACGCCGAATATGTTTTTTCGCTCGAGTAGTGGACACACCAGCCGCACCCCCACCCTCATCCCACCCCTCACCCCTAACCCCACCCTCACCGCACCCCCACCCTCACCCCCACCCTCAACTCACCCCACCCCCACCCTCACCCCAACCCTACACCACGCAACTACACACATTTGTGGAAAATCCTGGATCGGCCTGTGCAAATTCAGTGTGCATGTCTGGGATTAGGCCTTCACTGCAGGTACTTGCACGACGTCATGCGTACACGTATCTCATGGCCATACTCTGACAACACACAACCAGTCGCGCCGAAACTTGGCCCTTTCCACAGTACATGAGTCATACATAGAAATACCATAGAAGGAAATGTTGTCACAAATTACTTCGTACAAGTCTAATATGTTTTTGTCTATCCTGTTAACGGTACATAAATATATAGAGCAAGTTATGAAGTTAAAACGGTTGTCTCAATATCAAATGCCTGGAGAAAATAGAGACACAAACCAGTGACAATATATTCTGTACATGACATACACGAACTCTGTACATGACGGACCGTCTGATCTGCTCCCCTGCCTTTTTTGCGATCATTAATATGTCTTTAACAACGTCGATGTTGCAGCTGCTACACCGGAGACGATGTCGTGCGACTTCAACAGCGACACTTGTGGCTGGATACAGTCTAAGGACGACGTCTTTGACTGGACATTGGAGAAGGATTCCACCTCTACTTTCAACACCGGACCCGACTGTGACCCCACCGACTGCGCCAACGGTGAGATACTCGGTGCAATAGTTCACATCCAAGCTGTAAGTGAATCGGTCCGAGGTAGTTATCATACTGTAACTGAGAAGATCCATCTGTGAATTTGATATTAATACACATCAATACACAATAAGTCCCCCACAACCCAGTAATATGTGAACAGGATGTCAATACGCTTTCACGTCACACACACACACACACACACACACACACACACACACACACACACACACACACACACACACACACACACACACACACACACACACACACACACACACACAGAGTTCACAGAGATCATAATATGAATATGACATCAGTACACGCCCAAAGATCATAGATCTATATGAGAATAGAGTATCTGTATATTTTTCCCAATTTCCCACTGAAGGCTCACAGAGTAATGTATATATTAATGTATGTTTGGATAAGCGTATCATTGGAAGCTGGGCAAGTTGATCATTTTTTACGAATATCTAGGTCAATGATTCCTAACGATAATGATGAAAATACATTCTTCTGTTCAACGATAATATATTATATATACAATAATATATAATGATTGTCACATGTTAAAATTGCTGTTGTAATAAATTACAGGCACATATCTGTACACGGAAGCATCGAGCCCAAGGAAGTCGGGCGACACAGCCAGAATAGCCACTCCTGTCTTAAAGGTATTCGCAGTCTCAGAATATCACTGCAATCTTTAACTTTAACATGCATCATTTTTAAAAAATTTTCTTATGTTCAACCCGAATAAGCCCTGTAAGGAGAGCGCCTGCATATGACGCAAAGGTCCGTGTTCAATTCTCCATATGGGTACAGTTATTGTTACTTTATTGGTGTTCGTATCTGTATCTGTGGCGACAAAGCGCATTCGCCGAGCCAGGAGGTGCAGGCTGCAGTTAGGTCTGTTATTTTGTTACTTACGTCTGTGTTTATTGTACAAGCAGGGAGGTGGACCAAGATGTCTCTCGTTCTCATACCATATGTTCGGGAGCTCCATGGGAACTCTGCGAGTATATAATGTAGAGCTGGGAGCAGAACCTCAGCTGCTGTGGCAGAGGTCTGGTGACCATGGAAACCTGTGGCATCGAGAACAGATCGACCTTGTCCCCAAATCGCCTTTTCAGGTTGGTAAAATCAGAATGAGAACCTTTATTTATAATTCACAAATCCCCCTGAAGCCGCATTCAGCGCCATCATGGTGTAATCCCGTTAAAATACAAAATGCACAAAATGGATAACGGTTGCTCCAATTATGTTGGTAAAATCCCTTGGAATGTAAGCTGACATCTCTGATACTCTCTGAAGTATTACTCTCTTGTAATACAACTAAGTGTTCGGCACGCGTGCCTATTGTAAAGCAGCTAACATCGGATCGTTAACTAGACAGGAGATCGCGTTGTAAGACGGACTCCACACCATCGCCTGGCTGTACTAGTATGTCATCATACCCGTGCATTATTGTAACAATATCATGTCCAACCTCAGCTCGTCATATTGTGACTTCTGATAGCTTAAACCAAATTTTACCATAACGATAAGGAACATTCACCTATGCAAACTGCAAGCTACAGAATAACAATATAATATAAAATCAGTGCAGTTTAATATGTAAAATAATGCAGAGAGGTAGAAGTCGTGACCAACTAATCCCTCCTTACACCGCAAAATGGTTCATTATTAGAATTGTTTGTTTGTTTGTTTGTTTGTTTGTTTGTTGTCTAACGCCGCACTCAGCAATATTCCAACTATTCGAAGGTGGTCTCTAAAAAAATCGAGCCTGGGCCGGACAATCCAGTGATTGACATCATGAGCATCGAGTATCGATCCCGTTGGTCGCCTTTTACGACAAGCATTAGTTGTTGAAGACCTATTCTAACCCGGAATCTTCACGGGTCAATATTAGAATTGTCCATATCCTTGATTGTTGATTAAATTAGTCAACATCCTTCACGTTGTGTACACACAGTAACTCTTCTCTACATTATTTAATAGTGGGTATTGTTAACGTTGTCAGTTTAACTTGGTTAAAACTGTTAATGCTGTTTGATGCTTCAGATTGTGTTTGAGGGCGTCCGTGGGGCCAGCTGGAGGAGCGACATGGCTATAGACAACGTGGACATCACCAACGGCGAATGTGCAGGTATTACCTATCCCCACCATCCTCCCAAGGAAGGAGAGTAGGCTGACTATAAGAGTCCAGTGTCCACCATTGGCGAACTAGGCTGGTATCATGGAGTTAGATTTTGGCTGGACTAACCAGTCTATGCATAGTCCAATCAAAATCGCGCAATGAAAATGAAATGCGATTCGTAAACTGTCATGCAGATTTCGGTCTATTGCAGAATTTGCAAAGCATGTGCACCACCTCGGTGTCAACAGATATTTTCCTGTTTTTAATCTAGGTGCTCACGTATTCTGATGCACTTTGCGATATAAGACCCGTTTCATCACAATATAGATCTTGATTATCGATCTGATCGTCTTGACTGGGCGCCGCTATTTCATTTGAAGCAAATGCAAGTGATACCAGGGGTGGAATCTGATTAGTCCATAGGAGGGACACAAAAGGGACGTAACTCGTAATAGTGGGGAGGGGGTGGGGTGTGGGGTGGGGGGTGGGGGGGGTGTCAAGTGTGTGGTAATCACAGGCAATGCGATACCTCTTTTAAGACTCAGTGAGTGAATGAGTTGTGTTTAACGCCGCTTTGAACAATATTTCATTTATTTCACTCGGTGATGAAGGGTATGGTCAGGGAGAATGCCCAGCCCAGAGTAGGAATACAGACAAAACCCGTCCCATATCCAATAGATATCTCTGCATAAAGCACGGTCGATTGTACGAATCCGAGCTCTATCATGAGCATTTGTTTATGAATCACTATCAAATAGTAATGATACCAGGTATTCGCGAAAAGGGGAGCGTATCCTGCCCCACCGGTGGCACCCGTCATAAACACATGCAAAGGCAAGTCAGTTGTTCACCTGAAAAAGCACGGGAACACATGGTACAAGTGAAAATAGGGAATTGCATCGCACATCATGTTTGTCACTGATGTGTCAAATTAGCAAATGTCCTTCACGTCTACCATAAAATTCTTTTGAAAGCTTTACTGAGGCCATGAATGTTGTAACCTTGATCAAACAACTTCTGAACAAGAGTTGTAGACGCTCTTTGAAATCTTGAAGTTTCATTTATGAGTACTTCTACCTCTGGTGCTACCGATGAATCATCCATGAAGACTGGACGTTACTAGTATTCTATGACCGCCTCCGTGGTCTAGTGGTAGAGCGGCCACCCAGAGAGCGGAAGGTGCGGGGTTCGATCCCCGGCTGCGTCGTACCAAAAGACGTTAAACGAAAGTACTTGTTGTTACCCTGTTACCCTCAGTGGGCTAGCACTTTAAATCGGCATCGGTCCTGACTAATACAAGCAACCACACACACACACACACACACACACACACACACACACACACACACACACACACACACACACACACACACACACACACGTGCATGCACGTCGCTATATAAGTGCAATATTCTTGGACGCGACGTTACACCCCATTTCACCTATCCTAGCTGTCTATAAGTCTAGCCTTAGTGTGTCTAGCGTGATGCGCCACACAGTGTTAACAACATACACGATACATAACTAAACACCACACACATGTAGTGTTAAACAGTGACAGTAGAGCGGAGGAATATGAACACCTGTGTTCATTCATATATTCCCCTCTAGTTTGCCTGTCACCCTTGATAAGATTTGATAGTCGAGGCTGCTTGTTCACTCTCTTTGACGTATTTTAAAACGATCTCATATAAGTTTAGATACCCTTATTGGAGTTTAACCCATTTAGATATCTTTCAGACATGGTACAGTTCAACTGCAAGTTTGACACGGACTGGTGCGGATGGACAAACGCTCAATCCCCCCTGGACACATTTGATTGGGAAAGATCTAATCATTCAACATGGACGCCAGGCACAGGACCAACTGCTGACCACACGACCAGCACAGGTGGGTAATATGTCTCAAACACTTACTGTCAAACCCAGACTTGCTGCAAGAAACCTCTACATATAAAATACGGACATACGCCAGATTGTGTCACTGGGAAACACGTTAATGTTATTTATCTGCATCAATGGTGTACATATATTGTTAGTCTCTCGTACAGAAAAAAAGTATGTGAAAATCCCCAAGCAAGTCTACATTATTTTGGCAAATGTGGATTTCTTCATGTTCAAAATGAAAAGATAATCTAGCTTCCTTTCTTTTATATATTAAGAGGCAAATGTAACAAAACAAATCTCAGATTGAATGTAAGTGTATTATTTTATTGAAATGAATTATGTTATCCCATTTTTATCAGTGGACTTAGCAATTGATTTGTTGTGGGGTTGCGAAACGGTGAAGACTGCTGGGATCAGCAGGGCAGGGGCAGCTACTTCACGCCAACCCCTCGGCACACGTAGTCCACATTACACACATGTTGTAATCTTGCTATCTTATTGCAGGCTTCTTCGTCTACATTGAAACGTCAGGGCCCGTGGCCCCTGGCTCCGTCGCCCGTCTGGTGTCCCCCCGCATGACAGACGAGTCCTCGGGCTTCTGTCTGGAGTTCTGGTACCACATGTATGGGAGGGACGTCCGCACCCTCAGCGTCCTCCACTACTCGCTGGAGGGGGGTGGCATTGTCTCGCTCTGGTCCCTCACAGGCGACAAGGGCAACTGGTGGAGACGTCATCGCCAAACTGTCACAAGCACCGAGCAGGACTTTCAGGTGAATATGTGAATCCGTTAATAGTTGGAAACGTCATAGACAGACTTGACCAGCTTGGTCTCAGCGCTCTTATCTCCCATATTTCAAACCAGACATTGGTTGGAGTACCGATGACCTGTTCAGATGAGTGTGGTGTAACTGTTGAGATATCATTTTTGTAGGTGTCACTGAGTAGGTGGTAGATTTGTCATTGAGTAAGTGGTAGATTTGTCACTGAGTAGGTGGTAGATTAGTCACTGAGTGGGTGGTAGATTTGTCATTGAGTAGGTGGTAGATTTGTCACTGAGTGGGTGGTAGATTTGTCATTGAATAGGTGGTAGATTTGTCATTGAGTAAGTGGTAGAATTGTCATTGAGTAGGTGGTAGATTTGTCATTGAGCCAGTGGTAGATATGTCACTGAGTAGGTGGTAGATTTGTCATTGAGTAAGTGGTAGATATGTCACTGAGTAGGTGGTAGATTTGTCATTGAGTAAGTGTTAGATTTGTCATTGAGTAGGTGGTAGATTTATCATTGAGTAGGTGGTAGATTTGTCACTTAGTAGGTGGTAGATTTGTCATTGAGTGGGTGGTAGATTTGTCATTGAGTAGGTGGTAGATTTGTCACTGCGTAGGTGGTAGATTTGTCATTGAGTAAGTGGTAGATTTTGTCATTGAGTAGGTGGTAGATTGGTAGATTTGTCATTAAGTAGGTGGTAGATTTGTCATTGAGTGGGTGGTAGATTTGCCATTGAGTAGGTGGTAGATTTGTCATTGAGTAGACCAATTCAAACCCGGATCATCACGAAGTAGCCTTGATCAATATTGTGAAATATCAGGAACAGGGGAATGATGCTAACTACTAAAGATCATAACTGGGATAAAACTCGGACACCAACCCATGATCAGAGGTCTACAACACCGGTAGCCCTACTAATTAAGACATAGGCCGACACCTTATACTGAGTGAGTGAGTTGGGTTTAACACGACTTTGAACAGTATTTCATTGATATTTCGGCGTGCTATCTTGATGTGGGAGGAAAGCTCGAAGTGATGCAAGTCTTATTTAGACGGTTACCACTCCGGTAAAACTCGATACCACGGGTATAGTGCTGACACCTTCAAACATGAGCAACGCGAATCTTGGATTCAATCCCTCGATTACAGATTTCTGGCACGCCTGACGGACGCAACTCTGTGTACAATGTTACTTTATTATGCTTCAGATCGTATTTGAAGCAGTGGCCGGCGGCTCCCTCGGAGACATTGCCATCGACGACGTGTCCATCACACCTGGCGCATGCTACAGCTTCGACGCCCAGGTGCTGTCAAGAAGGCATTTTCCGTTTTTGCAACGCTCTGGGCGCTGATTGGTTAGAAGGATCATTTGAGCTAATCTATTGGCTAGATTCACTCTTGGAGTGGAGAACGAATGTGATATAGTGAATTATAAAGACTTGTGTGATCTTCAAGAAGGACCACAGACGGACAACGTATTTTGTGTATATATTTTGGAAAGGAAACGCGGGACTGCAGCCATATTGGAACTATATTTTTGAGAGGCAGCAGCGGAGGGATGCGTTTGTAAATATGGTTGTTTGACATTCTGTTTCCCATACTTAAGGGTACTTTGTTGTCTGTTTGCTTAACACGAGTATTATACATTTCAATGCTGAGTGGTGTATCATGTAATAGTCTGAAGCTCTGTAATGTTAAGTGCGCGATGTGTAATGCGATTATGATGATGTTTTGCTTTATTGCCTCACCTAAACAAGATTTTATTTAACTTCAACAAACCTGGTACCTGTGCCAAAACCTACAAGTAACTTCAAAAAATATATTTCGTCATTTACTTTCTGTTTTTGATCTGAATAAAACCAAATCATCACAGTGATTACAGAGATATATAAAACAACAAAAAGCCGGGAACAAATAAGTAGAAACAGTGCTTAGCTCTAAATATAGAAGCTCGATGGCAGGAGTTCGATCTTCATGTAAAGTGACATCATTTCGGATGAGTAAAAAAACAAATCAAATTGTCCATTTCGTCCAGTGTTTCCGTGGAAACTTTTTATCCGCATTTGCGAATAAGCGAGGCTCCAGGATATATTTTAGCCAACTCAGTGATATGCAACTGATTCGATGTTCTTCGTGTTGTACATTTATTGTTTGTTATATTAGATTTGTGTATTTATGTTTATTTAAAGCTTCCATTTGAAATCATTATTCACACATAACAGTGTTCAGTAGCAAAGTGATTTATTCTCTATAAAACGTACATCAACTATGAATTTACCATATACTTGAATCTAGGCGGTGGTATAGCTCGCTTGGATGTATTCTACGTGTAACTGTATCTAAAGTAAGCATGCATGACTTTCCAGTAACAAACAGCTAACACTAAAGCTAATCCCAGAAAGGGAACGTTGGTATATTCAGGGCGGGTCTGTCACTTGGAGGATGGAACAAGTCTTGTTGTCATGGCAGCCTGGGACAGAAACCACTGTGAAGTATTGATGGAGTGTACGAGGGAAGATGAAGACATTGTATGAGCGCTTCTTTTTTTAAACATGTTCCGTTTTGATCTGGTTCAATGTGACATTCAGCTTAATGAAATTGATTGAAAGGGATTTTCAAGACATGTTAAAAAGATACCACTGCAAAAAAGGAAATAAATATTTCATCCTGATCATGTAAATGCCCCAGTTTGCTCTGTGTTGCCCCCAGTGTATACCATGCAATAGTTCGAGGAATTCTGCTGCTTGGCACTGGATGTGTCATTTGTGTCACCATATCATTTAAAAACATAACCATCCACGACACGAAATGCGAAAAGTTTAACATTCACGTACATTGTCTAACTTGGGTGGCATTCAATGCACTGACTCCAGTGGCGATAATCCATTTTGTTTTGTCTCAGATGAGTAATATTTGTCTTCATCAACTTGTCTTCTTTTCTGTAAATAATAAATGTGATTTGCCAAACACGTGTCCCGGTGTCTGTATTGTAGCCGTGTTGATTCTTTGTGTCATTAAAGCAAATATTAACATACTGTGTACTGAACGTTTAGCTCTGTTATAACTTGCGGCCTTTCACGCAATGATTATCATGTGCAGGGGAGTAACACACATATATATTTGGGTCATGTGAAAAGAAAAAGCAATCCACTCGACACTCGGGACTGATGGATTATGTTCCTTCATAAATTAAGAATGCGCGTAAGGTCATTGAGTGCATGAGTTACGTTGACCAAGGCTCGATGACGAACATAAAGTGTCTTGTATCGTTACCCATCCACCTCAACTTGACTTGTGTAACCTAATAGTTCCTGTCAGGTAACACACATTCGTCATCACAGATACAGGTAACACATTAATCACCACAGTTACAGGTAACACACATTCATCACTACAGTTACAGGTAACACAATCATCATCACAGTTACAGGTAACACATTTATCATTACAGTTACAGGTAACATATTCATCACCAGTTTCAGGTAACACACTTTCATCACCACAGTTTCAGGTTTGTTTGTTTGTTGTTTAACGCCGCACTCAGCAATATTCCATCTATATGACGGCGGTCTGTAAATAATCGAGTCTGGAACAGACAATCCAATGATTGACAACATGAGCATCGATCCACGCAATTGGGATACGATGACCAAGTCTGCGAGCCTGACCACCCAATCCCGTTAGTCGCCTCTTACGACAAGCATTGGTTGCTGAGGACCTATTCTACCCCGGATCTTCACGGGTCACAGTTACAGGTAACACCTTCATAATTACAGTTACAGGTAACACACATTCATCACCAACAGTAGAGGTAACACATTCATCACCAGTTACAGGTAACACATTCATCACCACAGTTTCAAGTAACACATTCATCATTACAGTTACAGGTAACACACATTCATCATTACAGTTACAGGTAACACACATTCATGATAAAACTTACAAGTAACACAATCACCATAGTTACATGTAACACATTTATCATTACAGTTACAGGTAACACACATTTACCATCACAGTTAGAGGTAACACACATTCATCACAAATGGTACAGCTAACACATTCATCACCAGTTACATATAACACATTCATCACCACAGTTACAGGTAACACATACCCACAGTAACAGGAAACGAACCTTCATCATCGCAGTTACAGGTAACCACATTCATCATCACTGTTATAGGTAACACATTAATCACAGTTACAGGTAACACATCATCACAGTTAGAGGTAACACACATTTATCATCACAGTTACAGATAACACACATTCATCACCACAGCTACAGGTAACACATTCATCATCAAAGTTACAGATAAAACACATTCATCACCACAGCTACAGGTAACACATTCATCATTACAGTTACAGGTAACACATTCATCATAACAGCTAGAGGTAACACATTCATCACCAGTTATAGATTTTACATTAATCACCACCGTTTCAGGTAACACACTTTCATCATCACGGTTACAAGTAACACATTAATCATCAAAGTTACAGGTAACACACATTCATCACCACAGTTACAAGTAACGCATTCATCACCACAGCTACAAGAAACATATAATCACTGTTACAGGTAAAACACATTCATCAGCACAGTTACAGGTAACACACACTCATCATCAAAGTAACAGATAACACACATTCATCACCACAGCTACAGGTAACACATTCATCACCACAGTTACAGGTAACACATACATCATAACAGCTAGAGGTAACACATTCATCACAGTTACAGGTAACACATTCATCATCAAAGTTACAGATAACACACATTTATCACCACAGCTACAGGTAACACATTCATCATTACAGTTACAGGGAACACATCACCACAGTTACAGGTAACACATCATCACAGTTACAGGTAACACATTCATCATCACAGTTACAGATAACACACATTTATCACCACAGCTACAGGTAACACATTCATCATTACAGTTACAGGTAACACATTCATCATTACATTTACAGGTAACACACATTCATCGACACAGTTACAAGTAACACACATTCATCAAAGTTACAGGCAACACACTTTAATCACAGTTACAGGCAACACATCATCACAGTAAGAGGTAACACACATTCATCATCACAGTTACAGATAACACACATTCATCACCACAGCTACAGGTAACACATTCATCATTACAGTTACAGATAACACACATTCATCACCACAGCTACAGGTAACACATTCATCATTACAGTTACAGGTAACACATCATCACAGCTAGAGGTAACACATTCATCATCACAGTTACAGATAACACACATTCATCACCACAGGTACAGGTAACACATTCATCATTACAGTTACAGGTAACACATTCATCATTACAGTTACAGGTAACACATCATCATAGTTAGAGGTAACACATTCATCATCAAAGTTACAGATAACACACATTCATCACCACAGGTACAGGTAACGCATTCATCATTACGGTTACAGGTAACACATTCATCATAACAGCTAGAGGTAACACATTCATCACCAGTTATAGATTTTACATTCATCACCACAATATTTTAGATAACACACATTCATCATCACAGTTACAAGTAACACATTCATCATCAAAGTTACAGGTAACACACATTCATCATCACTGTTACCCTATAACACATTCATCACCACAGTTACAAGTAACATATAATCACTGTTACAGATAACACATTTATCATCACAGTTACAGGTAACACACATTCATCACAACATTAACTGGTAACACATTCATCATCACAGTTACAAGTAACACATTCATCAGCACAGTTACAGGTAACACACATTCATCATCAAAGTTACTGGTAACACACATTCATCATCACAGTTACAGGTAACACACATTCATCACAACAGTAACTGGTAACACATTCATCATCACAGTTACAAGTAACACATTCATCAGCACAGTTACAGGTAACACACATTCATCATCAAAGTTACTGGTAACACACATTCATCATCACAGTTACAGGTAACACACATTCATCACAACAGTTACAGGTAACACATTCATCACCACAGTTACAAGTAACACATAATCACAGTAACAGGTAACACACATTCATCAGCACAGTTACAGGTAACACATAATCACAGTTACAGGTAAATAAAACACATTCGTCAGCAATGTTAGGTTACACACATTCATCACCAAAGTTACTGGTAACACATTCACCATCACAGTAACACATAATCACTGTTACAGATAACGAACATTCATCAGCACAGTTACAAGTAACACATACTCACAGTTACAGATAATATACATTCATCAGCACAGTTTCAGGTAACACACATTCATCAGAACAGTAACTGGTAACACATTCATCATCACAGTTACAAGTAACACATTCATCACCACAGTTACAAGTAACACATAATCACTGTTACAGGTAACACACATTCATCAGCACAATCACAGGTAACACACATTCATCATCAGCGTTACAGGTAACACATTCATCATTACATTTACAGGTAACACACATTCATCGACACAGTTACAAGTACCACACATTCATCAAAGTTACAGGCAACACACTTTTATCACCAGTTACAGGTAACACATCACCACAGTTACAGGTAACACACATTCATCATCACAGTAACAGGTAACACATAGTCACCATCACAGGTAACACACATTCATCATCACAGTAACAGGTAGCAACATCAACATCAAACGAAAATGTATGACATATTCAAGATTACAGGTATGTGTATGACACATTCAACATCACAGGTATGTGGATGACACATTCAACATCAAAAGTACGTGCATGACACATTCAACATCACAGGTATGTTGATGACACATTCAGCATCAAAAGTACGTGCATGACACATTCAACATCACAGGTATGTGGATGACACATTCAACAACAAATGTACGTGCTTGACACATTCAACATCACAGGTATGTGGATGACACATTCAACATCAAAAGTACGTGCATGACACATTGAACATCACAGGTATGTGGATGACACATTCAACATCACAGGTATGTGGATGACACATTCAGCATCAAAAGTACGTGCATGATACATTCAACATCACAGGTATGTGGATGACACATTCAACATCAAAAGAACGTGCATAACACATTCAACATCACAGGTATGTGGATGACACATTCAACATCAAAAGAACGTGTATGGCACATTCAACATCACAGGTATGTGGATGACACATTCAACATCAACAGTACGTGTATGACATATTCAACACCATAGTTGCAACTCTTGAGCATCTGTCATGAATAATGTTCTATATTTACTGTAGACAAATATAAAAAGAATTAATACAGGTGAAGCATATATCAAAGTGGCTTGGTTGCCTTCAGTAAACACAGTTATCAAGGTAGGTTGAATAATGAATGACCCAAACATTTGATACTTTTACTCAGTGTTCAAAAGTGCTGCACATACGTACATGAATATTGCGGAAATCTAACGCCTAGTAAATTACAATTTAAAAACAGGACCTTTAAATTGCCTCCACGTCATCTATAAACCAGAGTTGCATATCAAAGAATCAACTAAGAGATTCTATTCAGTGTCTGATGTGGATCTGTGCATAGAGATGCAGATTGCTGGCAGTCTCTGTACCATGTTGTTTGAAAAGGGGGATGATTTCGATTTGCCAATCGCGACATTTCTCTTCATGTCGATCAATATTCCATCTACCGTCTACATTTCACAATTGTCCCGGTTGTTTTAGGTAAGTACATTTTACTAGAATTTCCTGGAGAGACACATCTTGTTTACTAGTACGCGTTTCATAATAAATGGCCTGGTTAAGTCGTTCAAGAAATGTTATGGTAGGCATTCAAATGGATTTCCAGAACATGAGCAGAACATGCACACCCTTTTTGTGAACACCTGGTGTCATCAATGATTTTCGGTGACATATTCATACAATTGTCTTCACTATTTAAATACCCCCCCAATGGAATCTATTTCAACAGATATTCAGAACGGACGATTCTCTGGCGTGGACGTGTTGAATAACAAACTCACAGGTACATGCATTAATCAAAACAAAATATGACATGCAATATTATCTCTCTGGGTATCAGTAACACGGTACTTGGACACAGTACCAACTATCTGTAACTGAAGGTAGGTTTCTTGCAATGCCTTTGTCCATGGTAACCAGCTAACACAGAAAGAACTACGTGGGTGAGTGAACCTTGAGCAATATTCCAGTAATATCACTCGAGTCTGTAAATAATCAATATTGTACCAAGAAAATCAGTAACTTTTATGCAGGATACAGTACAGGTAACACAAATCATCACACCTGAATCTTTAGCAATATTCCAGTAATGTGATCAATTTTGGAGAAAGAAACCAATAATTTAAAGCAGGAGCAACGAGCCACGTCCTTGGGTCACACCGACACACACACGGCCATATTACCTTCTTTAATCAGTAGGACCAGCATTCTGCAGTGGAGGCCTCTGTTCGTCTCCAGAATCACCACTGGGAACAATTCACATAGGGTCACATTCTGACTGGGCCTCCCACGTCTGCTTTAGTCCACCCACAATGCAAGTGATGTGATGGTCCAGTGATGATCAGACTCCAACTAACACACACGGCTGGCTGTACAGTCAGGCGGTTGAATACCGGTCGCTGAGACGTCAGACCGTTGGGAAAGATGCTGGCAAGCTCACGTGGTATTTTCTCGGAATCAACACTTTGCGAGTGAAGACTGTGAGCAAATGTTACTGGCCACTCTGAATGTGTAACATTTGCATGCGGAGTGTTGCCACTTAGCGTATGCCATCTTCTTGCCAGTTGACAAGAGCTTTGAAACTGAAGCAACGGTCGCTGTCCACTGTTTTATCAACTAAGCTACATCGAGGTATATAATAAGGTCTATTTAACACACCACATACGTATTGTGTTGTAGTGACTTTCAGACACATTCCAGAAATTATATATAGAGGTTATCGCGCGAGTGTGTTTGGGGATGGTAAATATCCTGCATTAGGAATAAACATTGTATTTAGCGAGCCTTGGCGATCTAAATACATAGTGTTTATTCCTAATACAGGATATTTACCATCCCCAAACACACAAGCGTGATAACCTCTTTATCATATAATGTCATTCTATAATTCTGTGCTTGAAAATCACTTCCTCTCTCTCACAAACATTACCGAAACATTGAGTTTTCCTGGAATGCGCGCATTTATATTTATTACGTCACAGGGTAAGTGATGTGTCAGTCGGACAGTGACAGTAGCCAATATAGTTCCAACTGATATCTGTTTCTTATACAGTAGCGAAGCAACATATTCGCAAAACAACAATTGTTTTTACTTGTCTTTCGCGACAATCAATCGGTCTGTCCGCTAGAGTAACTGCCCTTTGTCAAAGGGAAGCTACTCTAACCCTAGTCTATGAGACGTCATGGCCACATTCAGACGTTGTTGACAGTCGGCCTGTCCTGTCATAACGTAAGAAGTGCAGTCAGATGTACACACAGCGCCAAAACGAAACAAGGTAACAATTCAAACATATTTCGGCTACATCCAACTATTCTAATTTGTGGAAAAGGTTTCAAGCCACAGAGGTCTACAAGCACTGGTATGGGTACTGTATCCGCATGGCTAGGCCTAGTGCCCTCGCAAAATTGTTTCGAAATTTATATCTCCAAAGTTGCCCAAACCTATAAAATGCCTTAGCTACGTCGCAGTTAGACACTGATTTTCAGTATATTAGACTGTTCTTTTGATAATGATAGCAATTATCCCTGTAGTTTATCCAGGATCCCGGTGGTTTATTCTGACTCGATCGCCGAATGACAAGTGCGACGCCATGTTTGTTTATAAACACTGAAAGTAGTCCCTACTTGACCTTTGATATTTGCATCTCTATCCGCATGACCCAAACGGATATAGCTTTTATCCGTTGGCTTTATCCTGCCGAGAAACCTACCCATTATATGATAAACATGTATATGTAGTAGTTTCACATTATCTTCTTTTAGGATCATGTGCATCATTTGTTCAATCTTGCTGCAAATAATTATTAGTTAAGTTATGCTTTTTATGATTATATATCGGAGTGGGAAAGCGGTCTAAAGTGCCAGGCTAGCAGGTTGTTATATGGTCTATGGACCAACAATGTTCACAGGTCTTTACGGTGTTGTCACTACCCCTAGTGTACAGTACATACACCCTGTGAACTCTAAAGTACCCATTGGGGAAGTGACTCAGTTCAAATGTACCTCTGTTCACCCAGCAGTGAATGGGTACCCGATATGTGAGGTGGATGTGAAAACTTCCGAAGCCCGTAGGCAGCTGGGGTTGTATAGTCCCCAGGGAGTTGAGAATGATAACTGGAATACATATGGATCTACTGGTCGGAAACAAATAAAGCGCATTTGATCAGATTCCAGTACCTGGATAAGTGTGGCATATAAAAGTATAATATAGTGATAATAATCTACGAGTAAACCCCTGGGTCTCGTGTGTATGTGTGTGTGTGTGTGTGTGTGTGTGTGTGTGTGTGTGTGTGTGTGTGTGTGTGTGTGTGTGTGTTTGTTCGTTTGTTGTTTAACGCCGCACTCAGCAATATTCCAGCTATTTGACGGCGGTCTGTAAGTAAACGAGTTTGGACCAGACAAACCAGTGATTGAGATCAAGAGCATCGATCCACGCAACTGGAATACGATGACATGCATCAACCAAGTCAGCGAGCCTGACTACCTGATCCCGTCAGTCGCCTCTTACGACACACAGTCGCCTTTTACAAGAATGGGTTGAAGACCTTTCCTACCCCGGATCTTTACGGGTTGTATATAGGTGAGGTATTGGTAACCTCTATGCGACTAGATCGCCGTAATGTTCGCGACCAAGAAGAGAATGTTCTGAGATCAATGATAAGCCCTTACTGATAAAGATCTTAAATTCTTTTTGAATTGAAGAAGTTCAATGTTTAACGTCTTATACAGGGGTTACTGTTCCCAGCAAATACAGGATCCTTCTTTCGCTAGAGGGTTGTAAGGCATGCGACTTGTGCCCAGGTCAGTATTGCGCATGTGCTTGTCGCGTGTCTACCAGATGGTCTCTGTGCATTTCCATATCCGAGGGTAAGGGGGTGATTGGTTTTTCAGTTGTGGAAGCCTCGGTGGCTGAGTGGGTTAGATCGCTGGCTGTGTGTGCTGTGCCTCATTAGGAAGGTTCGCATCCCGGATTGGACTCAACCCCTACAAATACTAGAATTTGTAATTTACTGATGAAATGTTATCCCAAATATAACATGTGTTACATTTAATCACTTTCTAAAAGGCATTGCGTATTCATTGTTTTTGCGAACAGTAACAACTAGTGTCTTGTGTGTAAAATGATCAGTTTCGGTGGCAGAGATAAATGATGTTATTTGATTGTGACGTCGTGGCAACCCATGGCGTTACAATGGTCTGCAAAGCCCTGTGATGCAGGTTTATTGTATATACTTCCCAGGATATATCACTTGATAAGCGACATCTTTTGTGGAATAGTCTCTCACTTTTAACCTCATCCCTCCAAGTTATGCCTTGGCGCCACAGTCAGCTCCACAGAGAAGAGCGTTCCATCGACTGATACCTCCATCTCACAGCTTTTCAGTCTCCACTCCGTGTCGGCGCTAGATACGGCTACCGATCACGGCAAAGTCGAGACAGTTGCCCGGTGTCAACACTTATAGTTCGTTGTTTTTGTACGTTTTTGGTCAGTAGAATGTTGCCATTCAAAATGCCAGACCGTAAATACAACGCACCTTGTCGGTTGAAGGTTATCCTAACAAGAAAATAACGAACATTATTTCAAAATTCCTTGACAGTGTATCCTTAATAAGCTTCACAGCAGTGATTCATAACCTCTACAAGGATTCCTTCCTGTTAAAATGCCCCCAAACACTAGTGCGGTTAGCATAAGTTAATCACATAAATATGGCTCTTTATATTCACTTCAGTACATATACACTCTTCAGAAAAAGAAACGCATAAGTAGTATGTAGTTCATTGAACCTGCTTACACAAAACTCCGGTATATAAATTGGATAAATGTTGTTGGGAAATGTGGTGGCCTGATTTTCGACAAACGGTGCCTTAAAACGCAGCCATTGTCGATTTGCAATGTCTTAAACGGCATTATTTTCACACTTGTTCAAAAATGTCATGAAGGAAAACAGTAAAGCAAAATGCACGTGCAAGTTATGGCGTTCGAAACTCGTAGTAGTGGCTATAAAAAAGCAAGCATAAGCCAATAATTTGTCATTCAGTTGTCAACATTTTTCAAATGCCGAGACTCAGCGCTGCCGATCGGAACATCGCCATAGGACGTATCCAAAGAGGGGAACTGCAGTCTTCTGTTGCACGCCACTTCCACGTCCACCACAGCATCATTTGCCGCCTTTGTGACCGATACACACAGTTCAATTCTACTGCAGACCGTCCGAGAACCGGCCGACCAAGAGTTACCACCCCTGCACAGGATCGCTAAATTCGACAGTTCCACCTACTTCATCGCAATGCCACAGCTACGGTAACTGTAGGACGCATCCTTTGAGGAGGATATCGTACCAGACTGTCAGGAACCATCTTCGCGAGGCTGGAATCCGACCCAGAAGACCAGTTATCGTCCCTGTTATGCAACAGATCCATCGACAGCGACGCCTGCGTTGGTGCAATACCTTACAGCCTTGGAATTTGAGAAACTGGAGAGTGTGGTTTAGCAATGAATCACGATTTTTTCTTCACCGGCGAGATGGAAGACAACGTGTTTATCGTCGTGGAAATGAGCGTCTTGCCCCTCATTGTGTACGTGAATTCGACATATTCGGTGGCGGTAGTGTCATGGTGTGGGGGCCATAGCCTACACCACGAGATCTGACTTGGTTGTGGATCAGGGAAATTTGACAGCAAATCGCTACATGATTCAAATTCTTCAAACTCACCTTCTTCCAATCATTGACCACCAGATGGAGTTGTTTCAACAAGACAACGCTCCACCCCTCACAGCTCGTGTCACGGTAGACTACCTTCATAATGCCCTGGCCGTCGAGATCTCCAGATCTCACCCAATCGAACACCTCTGGGATGAACTCGATCGACGTGTACGTCAACGTCAGAACATGCCGCAGACACTCCAACAACTTGCCAACGCGTTACAAGCAGAATGGCGCAGAATTCCGTAGGACAGAATTCGTACACTTATCCAGTCAGTGCCGAGGAGATGCAGAGCCGTGATTACACGAGCTCCAAAATGTTATATTTGTATCTATGATATTAAATTAAATATATCGACTTTATTAGGCACAATCAATTTACTAAAAATCTACCTGTGGGGTTTCCTTTTTGAAGAGTGTATTCAAGATTGGAAATATAGCAGAAAGCGAAAAAATTATATTCCACATTTACTGCAAAAGACAGAGGCGCTTGAGAAATGCGCAAAGGTAACCTTCACAAGCCACTTTGTATCTAAAGTTCTAAACCGGCTCAGAAGTTGTATGATCAAAGTTACAATATTCAAGCCCCAGTAAAGCTTACAAACATGTTTATGGTTGACATGCTGAGGACATTTCCAATTGTCAGTGACAAGAATTATGTCCGTTCCAATTCCTTAGTTTAACTTGTACCATATGTTGCCCTGTTTTATTTCAGGTGGACAATTGACATGCCTTAGCATGTGTTTGTGACGGGTGCCACCGGTCGGGTATGGTACAGCAACAGCCGGTATCATCACTAACACATGCTCATGTTATAGTCGGACTTGTACAGTCGGCCCTGCTTTAAGCAGACTTCTTATGAATATGGAATTCTATTTTTCATTTTTATTTATTCGAATGAAATTGTCACAAATTCTATTTATATGATTTTTCTACTGACAAGAATGAGCTTTCCTGAATATGACACGGGTCTGCATTAAAGTCCCCATTACAAGTTAATGTAATCCCGACAAAACTTGTTTCAGTGTCATTTAGTCTGTTGTTATTAGTCTGAGTCTGGAAACCTTCCACCTTGAGGCCCTTCGACAACTATGGAAGCGTTTTAAAATTATCCTCTTCGAAGAAGATATTTTATTGGGAATTTGGCAACTTACGTCTAGGAGAAGAAGAAGAACATTTATTTGCATGAAGGCCTCGGGCCCAGATACAATTACAGTTCACAATATACCAGTTGTTCACAGATGCAACGGTAAAGTAACGTGACACATGACTTATGTCATAATTGAATTGTACTACTTGTTCTTTTTGCATAAGCGTATTATAGGAAACGTGATAAACTATTTAAGACTGCTTCATTGTTATTACACATAATAGATTTGAAATGGTTCCAGCTAGGATATCGGCAAAGTTTTGCTGGTAAGTATTCTTTTCTGAGATCATTATAACATGAACAAATGAGTAAAAAATGAAATTCATCCTCTATACCATTATTACAGACTGGACATATTCGAAAAGACTTTTCTATCGACAGATATCTGCCTTCATTATTCTTAAATTTTAAAAGACCTGCTCTAAATCTTACAATTATGTTGATAAATTTTCTTTCATACAAAACTGAAAGATATTTTTCAGGTTCTAAAAGACTTTTACACTTTGCATATAAATGATATCTTGAACTAGAGGTTAAGACTGATCTCCAGTTTTGGTAAAACATGTTTATACAAGTATCCTTAAAAAGTCGTAGAAATGAAAGCTGGTTCCCAACTGTTTGCGATATCCATACAAAACCAAAGCCATGGGAAAAAAAGAAGTAAACGAATGTTAGAAGCCCATGTATGGCGTCCACTGTTATATAAATACAATAACATATTATAAGCCTTTTTGGCCTTTTCATTCATATAAATCAATTTAAGCCAAAACTTATGTGTTTTAACATAGGAGTTGATGTACAGTTGAAAGCGACCCGTTTCCCCGTAGATTATAGCATTTGGGGTTTGTTGTCCTACTTGCAGGAATTTCTTACAGGCTCATAAATGAACTTTTTCCAGTTTGTCATATTGCTGAAATCCCCACACTTCCGAGCCATATAAAAGTATAGGTTGTATTTGCGAATCAAATATCTTCAAGAACACTGACTTTGAAATAAGATCAATTTTACTTAAAGTTGCAATCAATTCGACCAAAGCTCTTTTTGCTCTTAGTGCTAGATCAGATATATTATTACTGAATTTTCCTGATGAATAAAAAGGTAAACTAAGATATTTGTAGCTTGACACTACCTTCCCCCTATAATACCAAATATCCTTTTTTGAAAAGCACCCCACCTCGTCTGAAAACAACAACTTTTGTTTTTTCCAGATTTACCGTCAAATTCCTTTTTTCTGTGTGGGTTTCTAGAATAATCAACTGAGTCTGTAGCCCCGTGACACTATCTGATGTTAAAATAGCATCGTCGGCAAACAACAATAACAGTATCTCTATTAAATCCGGGAATAACTGTACACCATGCTTTCCATTAGAAATAACTTAATTGGTAATTCGCTTATGAAAAGTGAAAATAGTAATGGACTCAAAATACATCCTTGTCGTAGACCAGTAGGGCAGTATAAATAATCTGTGAAACCTAGATCACATTTTACACACGATTTAACACTTTTATATAAACTTCTTAAAGTTTTTAACATTTTACTACTTATACCATAAGACATTAAGAGATTCCACAACTTATCACGGTTAACAAAATCAAAAGCCTTTCTAAAATCTACAAATGCCGCATAAAGTTTTGATTTCTTTTTACATAAACATTTCTGAATAATAGCATACAGAGTAAATATGTGGTCAGTGGTTGCATAACCCTTTCTGAAACCGGCCTGTGTTTCTTCGTTGTCTGCGTTCGATGAGGAGACATTCTGATCACATAAGATATCAGCATTGAACACATTGCTAAAATGGTTAATCCAAGCTTCACTGCTTATATAATTTTGTTTACTACACGGCTTAGATATACCTCGGAGAAGTTTCCAAAAATGTTTTTGATTGGATATAACTGCTGTCAACGCCTTCGCAGTCTTTGTCTTAAATTCAAATTTTGACTTTCCGGTGACAAATTTATATCTATTCCTCAAAGTACAGTTTTGTCTTCTGAATAAGTTTGATTTATATCTCCGAAATAGTCTAAGATATTTCTTAGCTTAACGCTTAGCTATCCTACACTCATAACTGTAAAATCCATTTCTAACATTTTTAGGGTAAACTGTTGTTTTCATACAACTTGCAGCATCTAGCAAAGTGGAAACAAACATATCAAGAGCTGAATTGATGTTGACATTAACGCTAGCCATGAGATTAGCAGAAGTTGCAAAATAGATAGATTTAAGGTTTTCAACAAATGTATTGATATTTTCCACATTCCACTGGTATTTGGATGATCTACATTCTGTTGCAATTGAATCATCTACTTCTACAGTACTAATGGGTGGCCTGTTAAAATATAGCAACAAGGGCATATGTTTTGAATCTAGCCTCTGTTCGACTGTGAAGCGAGTGAAGTATTCAAAAAGAGCAGGAGACGCAATAAAATAATCAACAACACTACAACCTTGCTCAGATGCATAAGTAAATTCACCCTGCTCATCCCCCTTGAACCTCCCATTTAAGACATACATGCTGAATGCGAAGCAAAAATCTAACAACATTTTACCAAATCTATTCATAAATGTATCCTTTGAAGATCTCTCCCCGACATGCACAGGTTCCTCCTCGGGGAATACACTTGTTTCCTCATCATTACCCGGCTCAGGGGGATTATTGTTATTACCAGTACGTGCATTTAAATCACCGCATACCAGTACGTGAAAATCTAACAGTTCAGATGAATGTTCAATCAACCACTGTTCCAGTTGTTCAAAACTTGTTCTTTTTCCTGAGGTATCATAGTAGTTTGATCCATATGGCGGTATGTACATTCCAAATAAAAGAACATCTTTATCACAAACGAATAGGCATTTAGATAATTTTATGCAAATGGCATTATCAAAAGACAAGGGGTATTGAACGCAATAAGAAGATAAAGCTCTCTTCACATACATATATACCCCACCTGACAGTCTACCGTAATCTGCAATTTTATGAGCTTTGGCAAAGTAAATATCATAATCATTTAGTTCAGGAGCATCAACAGTTTTATCAAGGAAAGTTTCTAGTAAAATAACAATATCAAAGCTTCTAATATATTCAATGAATTCATTGTCCTCTAACTTCTTACGAAGACCTTCAGTGTTCCATGACAAAATTGTGCAACACGTATCCCCATTGTTACCAGATCCAGGCTTATTATAATCATCAGTGTTATTAGTTGAGACGGGAGATGGGCCCTGGCCATACCCTCAACTTCCCATTGTGCTCGATCGTGAAGCACTCTTAGAATCTCTAACTTACTCTATCTCTAACTTAAGTCTACGTATACAGTACTTTCATCTACGTATATATAATCTACTTGGAGGAAAGTATCATCGACTATCGACCAATCACTGTCTGAGTAACGATACTCATGATTATAATACCATTTTCGTAGATCAAAGGTTATTCTTAGTAGATGTGAGTAGTATCATCTACGTCAGTATCATCTACGTAGATGCAAGTATCATTTGATCAGATGATATTGTTTTTGGAATGTGGCACAAATACGGTTTCATAGTTCACAGTGGGTGTATCAAACAGCCTACGCTTAACACTGTCAACAAACAGATACTTACATAATGTAACCGAGGCATGTATGTCGCAGCTTATGAAAACCACCCGTTGTTTACATGGTCAAAGGAGGACTTCTCTATGACAATGTAAAATAATCTTTCGGCATAATGCAAGCATTCATAAATATTCCAGACTGATGTACATGTCGCACACTCCGGCCAATGGGTCATGTCACGGGGATACTTCAAACTATAAGCGACAAAGCCCTTTCAATGGTCATAAGAAGTCTGACTATAAGCCTCGTTCTGCAAATGACTGTTATAACAATGAATAAATATCAAGTAGACAAATACATAGCATATTCGGACTCTTACTATCAACAACATTCATGAATTTCTGCACTTTACCCTTTGACTAACATGAAAGCTGAAAAATACAGATAATCTCGGGGGAGGGGCCAAGGATTTTGTATCGAGATTAGCTAATTTTTCAACTATAGCTGCCAAACCACATGATTTAAAACTATTTAAAACTACAAGCCCGAATTATTTTTCAGTAAAACGCCTTGAAACAATGTCATTTTTGTGGCATGCAATTTCCATTCTTTTTCAACAACCTGACACATTCAAGCCCCTACTCCCCACTCCCTTACCTAAAACATTGGAACCGGCATATACACCATGTATATCACTGCTGTTCGCATACATAAAAGAAACAGAATAATATAAGGAATGTTCAAGGTCTGTTAAGATGGTAACTTTATGGTTAAGCCTGTCAAGGAATCTACCCTACACAGCGCCTACAGAATGGGTTAGGGTTAGGGTAAGGGTAAGGATTAGGGTAAGGGTTAGGGTTAGGGTTAGGGTTAGGGTTAGGGTTAGGGTTAGGGTAATGGTTAGGGTTAGGGTAATGGTTAGGGTTAGGGTTAGGGTTAGGGTTAGCGTCTATAGAATGGGTTAGTGATAGGGTTAGGGTAAGGGTTAGGGTTAGGGTTAGCGTCTACAGAATGGGTTAGTGATAGGGTTAGGGTAAGGGTTAGGGTTAGGGTTGGCGTCTACAGAATGGGTTAGGGTTAGGGTCTACAGAATGGGGCGGCTGCATGGTAGGGTGTACAGGTCAATCAACCATGAATTAAACTGCACTGTTGTTCAACGCGCACTCTCACTTTCTACACGACCCTCAGTCAGGCAACTCCTGTACCTGCATGGTAGGACGTCAGACTGGACGCGGGTTCGGTGTGTTGGATATAAACAATTGGTGACTAATGGGTCTATGTAAAATATATGGCCATGACAAATGTTGGAGATTTACATGTGGATGACTGTTACTCGGTACATGTCACGTTCGTACATTTGTAGCATTCACTTCTGCACAGACATTGCAGTGTTGGGTATTACATGTGTATGCTATGCGTGTAGAATTGGTGACTTTGTTTCAACGCCACTTTGAAGAGTATTTACGTTATATGACGGCGTGTTTGCTTCATGTGGAAGGAAAACTCGAAGCTGGTTTAGACGTGTGTCACTTCGGTTAAAGCTGGTTTAGAAGTGTCACTTCGGTTAAAGCTGGTTAGGACGTGTGTCACTTCGGTTAAAGCTGGTTTAGACGTGTGTCACTTCGGTTAAAGCTGGTTTAGACGTGTGTCACTTCGGTTAAAGCCAAGAGCAAGCGTATGTTGCTGTCAAACCTAGAATCTCGGATTCACACCAACGATCATAGGATTCTGACACACCCAAGGAACGCAACTCTGCCCAGCGGTTTGCTTTGCCTAAGGCGACTAGGACATCGTAATTGCCGTGAGAACAATAACTGGCGGCGACTCACGTTTATAATCTGTCAGTGGAGGACTGTTACCTGGTACATGTCCTGTCTTTGACATTCGTCACATCCCTTTTGACACAACAAACATAAAAAAATGTGGTCTTTGTATTCAATATTTTTATTGTATTTATATATTTGATCATATGTTCTAACATTAACATTTCCTCTTCAACTCAACAGGAAAGGTTGTGTACGAACGAGGTGTCGCAGTCGTAGCACAGCACCTGTTACAATCAGTAGAGTAAGGTTACAATTCAGACTGCTTTGTGTTCAAAGCTATATCATTTCCTGGCTATGATACTGAAACACAGGAAGAGTTCAAATAATATCACAAAGAGAGAATTATATGTTGCCATCATTTGCAGTGTTCGTCATGTGAATGATTCTTCCACCTGTGTGAAGATGGCGTAGGTGATACTGATACATCTTGGGCACATGTCCCTTCAATAATTGAAACCGTGGCAAGTGCTGATGTATAAGAAATTACAGGGCGCATTCATGGAAGTCATGATGCCCGCGTTATCCTATGATTGTGTTTCCATCGTGTATGCAATGGATAACTGTTGCATCTAGATTATATTTTATGTGCATATATACTTGTTCTTGTGTATATAAAATGTCTACTAACGTCGCCGTCCTCATCCTACTCTTTACAGTTCTATGTGGTTAATCTACAATAGTGACGATGGCTTTATACTGATATCTACGACAGATCAGAAATTCATTAACGTACAAATGGCTATTTGCTGGCATTGAAATATCTGTTGATGACAGCATCAACAGCTATCAGCGTTCCCTCAGACCATCCTTGAAGATTACCAGGTGCCCATGAATTAGTGACAAGGTATATTTCATCGGACGCAGATGGTTTATACAACATGTCACGAACTTTTCTGTCATCAAACCCTGGCTTGAAATCGCCCCATGCAGCTTGGAAAGGATATTTGTCCCACAACATCATTGCGCCTCCTACAGCCTCAGGGATGTCAGATTGGCTGACGTTGTAGATGGCGCTCAGGTACTTCTCAACTCTCTTCTTGACGACGTCGGTAACGGCATTCACTCCTGGGAGACTGCCAGGGATGGGTGTCCCGAACTGACTCAGTTCTCGCCAGTAGTGTACCAAGTCCCCGTCGTGGTAGGACGCCATGATGATGGAGACGTTGTTGGTGCCGGTGGACCAGTCATAGGTCTGTCTGTTGGGTAGGTCACTCTTGGTATGGGTGATGTCTGGGTTGCCGGTCTTCCACCATTTGGTGTTGTAGGCCAGGTAGATTCTACCAGCAGGGATACCAACAAGAGAATCTATATTCTTTACAATGTCAGGGTTGTTCTTGAACACTGGGATGTCTATCTCCTGTATGCATCTCTGCTGTACAGCAAGGACAACTCTCCTGGCGCATATGGTCACTTCTTTGTTACCCATCTGGAATTGACGATGACAATGGTTCACACCTTCTGAGTATATCTATAATATATAAACTAGGGAATATATAGTTGTGAGGTGAAAATACAGGAAATTACACCTATGTCTGGCAATGAAAGTGAGTGATTTATGTGGCAAGAACATTTCCGAGGAAATCAAGCTCCCAAACACAACATTGTGACAGTCATGGTGTAAGTGATCTCGTCTAGTCACTAAGACTCGGTTGTCGCATATTAATTTCCTGGGAATAAACGCTTAAAGACACTTTGATAAACACATTGAATCATGGAGGAAGCAACAGCAACAATCATGCGACATTTGCAACGTGCTGAACGTGTATCTGCAATCAGCATGTAGCAGGTGGGCACGCGTCAGAATATAGTTGCCCAAACGCTGCATGTTTCTCAATTTGTCATCAGCAGATTGTGGGCCCAATTCAAACAACCAGATAATAATCGACACTGCTCTGGACGCCCAAGGGCAAAACCCCCACCCAAGGACAGAATAGACGGACGTTAACGTGGTACAGCATGAACGTTTGGGGGTGAGGGGGTGAGGGGGTGGGGTGGGTCCATACTGATATGGTTTTGGCATCACAATGACTGGCCGAACTGCGCTCCATGTTGTCCATTGTAGAGTCACAGGTCGATACAATGGGGACAACATCATTGCACTACTCGTGGTGCCATTTGCACACCGTTTTGGGCAACGTTTTACCCGTCAAGATGGTAATGTACGTGTTCATCGTGCCGGGATTGTGATCCAATTCCTCAAAGAGTAAAACATCCATGACATGCCTTGGCCAGTACTCAGTACTGACATTCCCTCCTCTGAACACGTCAGGGGCGTTGGCAGACGTATACGTCAACGTCAAAATCCACCCACCGCTCTCAATGAACTCGGTGCTGCTCTCACTGATGAGTGGAACACCATGAGTCATGCTGACATTGGTCGACTCATCAGAAGCATGCCTCGAAGAATTCGTTCATGTCTGGCCAACATATGTGGCTTTACCAGATATCATTGACGTTGGCTGCCAAATGCAAATTTTGAATGTGATCCCCGACCTCTTTAACGACCCAGTGCGCCACCATTATATCACACCAATAGAACCCTTTAGATCTGATTGCATACTCCCCAGCAGATCAGGTGGGTTAGACTAATCACTCACTAGCTTGAATAATGTTTCAGCTATACATTGGCTTTATATCCGCAGTATAATACAATGTACAGGAACGTGCTATTACGTAGTGCTATTTGAAGATGTCTATTCTCATTAGATGCTCTTTTTCAGGCATATTAATTTAAATTATAACTAAATCTCTCTTCCTTGTGTACATATAACAGAGCCTTCAATGCAGTTTATATCTGGGGCAGAAACCTGTACGGGAGTTGTGATAGCGTCTGTTGTCTGAGTCTTCCTGAACCCGAGGTTGTATCCTCCAGCCTGTCTCTTCTCTATCTTCATCAGTTGGTGGTTCAGGTGCAGCTCGTGTCTGTGGGGAAAACATACCATGGTTCTACAGGGAGGACACTGACCTGTACAGGAGTTGTGATTCCGTCTGTTGTCTGAGTCTTCCTGAACCCGAGGTTGTATCCTCCAGCCTGTCTCTTCTCTATCTTCATCAGTTGGTGGTTCAGGTGGAGCTTGTGGCTGTAGGAAGAAATGTAGTGAGGGCAACATGGAAATCAGGAAATTATTTCGAAAGGTTTTTCAATCACACTCTGTAATGTCGATCCTCAGGTAACTTGAACCAGCATGACTGCGCAATATCTTGAACGATTATATACAGGAACATCTACCTTGCTAACTAGCATAAACACAGTTTAGTATATTAGATACATTATATGTAAATAAATCCTCACCATTCCCCGTAAAATATATTATCAGATATATTTTGAAATATGAAAAGTAACCTTGATCAAAAGACTGTTTGATATGTATCAAAGGTCTCTGACGACTGACTACTTTTTGTTGCTCAATGGGAGGATTTAGGTTTTTGAAGACATGACAATTGAGTGAGTGAGTTCCGTTTAACGCCGACTTTTTACAGTATTCCAGTCATGTCAGCTTAATGTGGGAATGCAGGTCTCAGACGTTTACAATTTTGGTGAAATCCACGAACACGGGTATTGTGGCGACAAACCTAGAAATGGAGGATCAGGATTCGAACCCACCATCTTTGGTTTCTGGTTACCTCCTACCAACTTAAGAGAAATATTAACGTTATGAAAATAGAAATCCACCTGGTGCTTGTATTCAGGAATTTCTCCATTAAAGTCAGTGGCACCTTCCCCATCCCACCATCTATTGCATTAATTTCTTCAGGTGGCCCTGTTGTCACAGGGTATGACAATGAGATTGTTGGACCGTTGAGGGCTCCGTGACTGCCCACAGTAGTAGCCCAGCCACCTGTTTCAGAGAGGTATCTGTACGCCTCCCGACTGGCAAAACGTCCATAAACGTTGTCAAGCCTGGGGGAAAAGTTACAACAATGGGTATATAGACTGCAAAAATGTTACACAGTATACATATAGCATCAGCGGTTAGTCAAAGATATATAGGACCAAACAAATATTCATTTAAAACTACTTTTCTTGCAATGCGTTTCTTAAATGTCGTACTGTTAAAACCAGGACATGACTGGGGAATTTCTCTTTGAAAGACTTCAATCATATCTATAATATATTCGTATTATTACTTTAAGAAATAAACTGAGGGCCAAAAGAAACGTTACCAACATTAACTGATTTGCCAATTTGAAACAAAGACAGTAAAGAACACATCTCACGAATACAGCCTTCATGTTCTCTGTCGTTCTTTGCACGTGCTTTGCGGATTTATGGGGATATTTGTGTTTTTCAGCAATTTAAAAAAAAATTCTTTCCCAAAAATTATCGTGCAATTTCCGGGTATAAATTACGCACGGATCTGTTCCCTATCATTGCTTGCGATGACTAACACCAACGAATATGCCAAGACTGACCGCTGTCCAGAGGGAGAGAGCCATAGGTATGTTGCAGATGGGAGCGACATGAACATTAACATGAACTGCTCCAAGATGACCATTACCAGACTAGTCGCACGTCTCCGACAGACTGGTAGAACCGCAGACAAACCACGGAATGGCAGACCAAAGGTCACGACCCAGCAGGATGACCGCTTTTTACGGGTACTTCATCTGAGGAACAGATTTCCTACTGTGACGTCATCAGCTGCCAACAGCTAAGGACATCCGGACAGTTGACAAACCGTGACCAGACGACTACGACATTGTGGTCTCTGGGCTTATCGCCCTTTCAAGGGCATGACCTTGACCCGTCAACATCGACGTGCCAGATTGAAGTGGTGCAGGCAAACTCAGCGATGGCAACAAAGGGAATGGCGGCGAGTGCTGTTTAGTGACGAGAGCAGGTTCCACCTCTTCAAACCTGATGGGCGGACGCGAGTTTATCGACGACGTGGTGAACGTACGGCTCCTTGTTTTGTCCAGGAGGTGGAATCTTACGGGGGCGGAAGTGTGATGGTCTGGCGTGGCATTTGCGGGGACGAGAAGACGGAACTTGTCATCATCGAAGGCAATCTGACAGCACAACGCTACATTGACAATATCTTACGGCCAGTGGTTCTTCCTTTCATCCAGCGTCAACAACGGACGGTGTTCCAACAAGATAACGCCACACCCCATAAAGCCCGTATTACTAGAGACTTCTTCAACGCCAACAACGTGACTGTCCTGCCGTGGCTAGCGCGATCCCCAGATCTTTCACCTATAGAACATCTCTGGGACCAGCTGGGGCGTCGTCTTCTGAAACGTCAACATCCTCCCTTCACGAGACAAGCGTTGATCGTTGCCCTCCGTGAGGAATGGAATCGGATACCTGCAGTCGATGTGAGGACGCTTGTCTACTCAGTTCGACGCCGCATTCGAAGATGCATTGCCGCTCATGGAGGTCATATCCCGTATTGAACGGTCTGGGCCGTCGTCACCTTAAAGTTGTAACCAATGTTGTTGATCGAATACTGGACGAATGACCCCTTGTCAAAAAATGTCCCTGCTGGAGGTCAAGGACGTTGTTGTTGAATTAGTAAATTCGCATTTTACTGTTGTGAATGATGAATTTCTACAATACAATTGTTATTGCTGCTTCAAATTGTGTTGGTCATATTTCATCCTAGAAATATCGTTGGTAACGTTTCTTTTGGCCGTCAGTTTAGATCATTCAAGGGTACAATGTATACGTGTTTAGTTTCTTGTTTAGTGCCCCACTCAGCAATATTCCAACTAAATTTATTTGACGATGGCCTGTAAATAATCGACCCTGGACCAGACCATCCAGCTACTGGAACAATAATCCAAGATGTCAGGGTACGATAATACACAATAAACTAGTCACCGAGTCTGACCGTTAGATCTATTATTGGTTGGTTGGTTGGTTTGTTGTTTAACACCGCACTCAGCAATATCCCAGCTATAAGACGTCGGTCTGTACATAAACGAGTCTGGACCAGGCAATCCAGTGATTCACATCATGAACATCGATCAACGCAATTGGGATCGACGACATGCATCAAACAAGTCAGCGAACCTGACCAACCGATCCCGTTAGTCGCCTTTTACGACAAGCATAGTCGCCTTTTACGGCAAGCAAGGGTTGCTGAAGACCTATTCTACCCCGGATCTTCACGGGTCGATCGATCTATTAAGTCGCCCCTCACCACCAGCATAGGATGATCGGGACCAACTCTAACCCGGAGTCCTAACATGGCGTACAATGGGATATAGTATCTACTTACGACATTTTGTACAGCAGAGTGCCATCCACGGTTTTAATCTTATACAGGTCGTCCGGGCTGGGGTACATGGTCGAGTTGTTAAAAAAGATGAGGTTCTTGTTAAAGATGTTCCTTCAGCGACAGAGACGTATTTTAAGGACATAATGACATCCGAGATATATCCAAGAACATTGCATTCTTCTTTTCAACTAACATCACATAGCATTTATTTTCAATTAGTTAATACATTCCTGTATAGAGATCCCAATCAGCTTTAATGTCTTCTGGAGTTTCAATGAAAGCTAAACTGATAAGGATCTATTGCTATTGATGGAATTTTCTTTTAATTCTGTTGAACTTTCAAACCCCTTAATCATTATTACTGTTCCCCCCCAAAAGATTGAATGCATATTAATACCATTTCAATATACCAGGAACTTTCATTTCACTAGGGGGGAGGTTGTAAGGCATGCGACTTGTTCCGAAGTCAGTATTGCGCATGTGCTTGTTGCGAGTGTACCAGATCGTCTCATCTGCATTTCCATATCTAAGGGGGAAGGGGATGATCTTCAGACCAAGCTCCGTCGCTGTTCTCGTTAAGATAGTGTGAGCACTTCCCCTAAATCTCATCCCTCCCAAATCGAGGTACGTCCCCGGGGCGACAGGCAGCTCGGCAGTGAAGAGTCTCCCCCCGACTCGGTCCGAGTACTCGAACACGGAGATGGAGAGACCTCTGTCCCTCAGTCTCCACCCGGTGTAGGCGCCCCCAATACCGCCGCCGATCACGGCGATGTCCAGACAGTCGTCAGATGAATTTGTAGCTGAAGATATCGAAGACTTAACCACATTAATTCGTCATGGATGGAATGGTCTAGTGACTTAAACATAAAAGCAGACACAGTAAGTTTGAAACGAACAGTTTTGATCATTACAGATTGGTGTTCTAACGGCTGTATCGTGTGCCCATTGTTACGATAATGTATTTAATGCTTGTAAGTAAATTATCAAAGATTCACAATTATGTTACATTATCTATGCAGTGTATCAGTGTCACGGCGCTGTGCTCCAATGAACTGCGCTGAAAAAAAGATCACTGATTACTTACATAAGAGCAAACATACTCCTGGGTCATCTCCCAGTCGTCAGACACCCCATTTGTCAGACACCCCACTTGTCAGACACCCCATTCGTCGGACACCCCATTCGTCGGACAAGCCATTCGTCGGACACCTCATTTGTCAGACACCCCATTTGTCAGACACCCCATTTGTCAGTCACCCCATTTGTCAGACACCCTATTCGTCGGACACCTCATTCGTCGGACACTTCATTCGTCGGACACCCCATTTGTCAGACACCCCATTCGTCGGACACCTCATTCGTCGGACACCCCATTCGTCGGACACCCCATTTGTCAGACGGCTTAAAACAACATATTTTAGGGTTGAGGACACATAAGGCGTGTGATATATTCCGTTAAATCCGAATAGACTAGTCATGTCGTCAACAACAAAATGGTACAAACTAAACTACAATTTATAATATCAGTGTTCATTCTCGATTTATCATTGCTTTATGCTTTGGAACATATTGCTTAGTTAAAGGAGTTTTACATTATACACATGAAGTATAATAGATAACATATACATACTATATAATGACCGTCAATCATTATGAACATAGTAATATTTACTTCCACATCAATGTCAATGTACTGTCAGTCATTCACCTTAACAAATAATGGAATTAATTTATCATGTTTACAGTCAAATATTGAGCTGCGTCGCTCATGTTCTAAGAAATGTTTTCTTACCATTGGCTATGGTGTGTAACCTTAACATAATGTAGACAAATGCATTTTCCTGATTCTGATGGTGCATCTGACATAAGTCTCCACCTTTTCGCGAAAACCGTAAATCGTACAATCGACAATCGATTTCTAGAGGATATGGAAAGGGTTTTGACGCTTTATTTACAGCATTCTTTACCACAATATTCTAATGTATTTGGCATGATACATTTCACCATTATAATTTAAATGATTTACAATGAATATGATGAATTAAGCATACTAAAGTTTGCAGTCGTTTATGATTGTGTACCTTTCATGCACATGATAAAAGGATTTACTGACACATACAGGTATGACGGAGCCTCATCGTGCTTTCCCTGCAATATGCAGCTATGTGATTGGATTTCTTGAAGTTATTGAGTAAATAAAAACACACAAAGAAACGATGTTGTGTAATTTTAAGTTGTCATTGGTTTCTGTGAAGTTTCCTTTCTCCCCAGTGATTGATGTTGCGATGGCGAATTTTGGCTTTGTTGCCAGGCAATATTTTAGTCAGGATGGTCATTATATCGTTATTGGTGTACATTAATCCAACCTTCTATAAACATATCAGCATATACTCAATAGTGATACAAAGATGTTCGTTATCTGTCATGTTACGCGCCGGGTTTGAGAGTAAGGGGTTTCTAATGGAGCCTATAACACAAGGTCCTGCCCATCGAGATTGACGCATGGTTTCATTTAAAAAGTGTACTTCCTGCTTGTGGAAACATGTCCACTAACCCCAGAATCTCCCAATCTTCTCTGTGCCACAGTTGTCCATCTAGGTACACACGCCGTCGTAGAACAACCACCATAGCATTGTACTGAGAGTCGGTTGTCCTCCCTTGGCTATCCTCTCACACCACAGACCTTTTCGGCATCTGAAATGTACAGTTGTGGCTACATTTGGTGTACTCTACTTCAAGAGGGAAAAGTTATTTCCTATCCATGAATGAATGGACTATTTATAGACGGAAACCATATATTTTCAGGAATAATTCAAATGTGCATAACGTATACATATGACAAAGATGTGCAATTACCATTTTGTTTATGAATTAGACGAAAGATTACCGTTGTGTATTTGAAATAGACGTGAGATTACCGTTCTTTATATGAAATAGACGTGAAATTTCCGTTGTGTATATGAAATAGACGTCAGACTACAGTTGTGTACATGAAATGGACGTCAGATTACCGTTGTGTATATGAAATAGACGTCAGACTACAGTTGTGTACATGAAATAGACGTCAGACTACCGTTGTGTATATGAAATAGACGTCAGACTACAGTTGTGTATATGAAATAGACGTCAGATTACCGTTGTGTATATGAAATAGACGTCAGACTACCGTTGTGTATATGAAATAGAGGTCAGACTACCGCTGTGTATATGAAATAGACGTCAGATTACCGTTGTGTATATGAAATAGACGTCAGATTACCTTTGTGTGTTTGAAATAGACGTCATATTACCGTTGTGTATATGAAATAGACGTCAGACTACAGTTGTGTATATGAAATAGACGTCAGACTACCGTTGTGTATATGAAATAGACGTCAGACTACAGTTGTGTATATGAAATAGACGTCAGACTACCGTTGTGTACATGAAATGGACGTCAGATTACTATTTTGCATATGAAATAGACGTAAGACTATCGTTGTGTATATGAAATAGACGTCAGACTACAGTTGTGTATATGAAATAGACGTCAGATTACCGTTGTGTATATGAAATAGACGTCAGACTACCGCTGTGTACATGAAACGGACGTCAGATTACTATTTTGCATATGAAATAGACGTCGGACTACCGTTGTGTATATGAAATAGACGTCAGATTACCTTTGTGTGTTTGTAATAGACGTCAGACTACCGTTGTGTATATGAAATAGACGTCAGATTACCTTTGTGTGTTTGAAATAGACGTCAGATTACCTTTGTGTATATGAAATAGACGCTAGATTACCTTTGTGTGTAGCTTCCACATGGTTCGCCCTTGTCCAAGGCACACACGGGGCAGCAGACACACGCCCTCTGTGTTTTCTCGCAGCCTGGAGGAAGGGTGGGGCACACCACGTCAGTGCTGCAGGAGAAGCACGACAAGGCTTCAACATACCCGAACATGTAGATACAGAACAAGAAAACACAAACGAAATTCTTCATGATGGACACGACTGAATTGACAATGGGAGATTTGATTTATCAGTTATATATGACGCCCACTTCCTTATCCTGGTCGCGATAAAGAATTGCCTTAGGGGGAGATGAATCGAGTGTATCTGTGTCACTATCAACTTGCTTTATTTCATACCCCCATATGTGTATATTGTTCAAATTATTCATATAAGAGGGCAAAATAGTATCTTTAACCAGGATGCGTCAAGCGAAAACGGCACATGTCTCGGAGAATGCCGCATCAACATCTGGCGAAAACTGCAATGTAGCTTCCTAATATTTGAAATAAATAAAACATTAAGCAGGTGAATATACTATTTCCAAATGTATTTTATTTAAAGGGAACATTTGAGATCGATATCTGTACTAAAACGGAAATTTATATCGATGTATGCAGTTGGTTGGTTGGTTGGTTGGTTGTTTAAAGCCGCACTCAGCAATATTCCAGCTATATGACGGCGGTCTGTAAATAATCGAGTCCGGACCAGACAATCCAGTGATTAATATCATGTGCATCAACCCACGCAATCGGGATTGATGACCGTGCATCAACCAAGTCATCGAGCCTGACCACCCGATCCCGTTAGTCGCCTTTTACGACAGGCATAGTCGCCTTTTACGGCAAGCATGGGTTGCTGAAGACCTATTCTACCCCGGATTCTTCATGGGTCCGATGTATGCAGAGTAGCATTCTTGTAAACAATTTGCCTAAACCTATTTTGAACATGTTCAAATGTAACCTTTTATTAAATAAACATGAAATTATAGCATCAGTCTTATAAAGCGAAAAAAAAACTTTCTACAATCACAAGTCCATTCGACGACTCCGACTATATCACAGACATGTGTTTATGAATCAGTATCAAACAGCATCAACTACATTTATGCATTTATGGAATATGTATATGGTGTATTCAGTGTACAGTATATATATACCGCTTGAAGTAGTGTTTTACCGCTTCATAACCTTTATAGGTGTTGTTTTACATTTATATATCAATCTTTATATCCCAGATAGGGAGATTTTGTGAACACTTCATCATTTCATAACACAAAGTAGCAACTAATTTGTCTGTCTGTGTCTGAGTCTGAATCGGTGTTTGTTTCTGTGTAATGGTTTATTTTTCTGACATGATTGGTAATTACTGTTCATGTGCTGGAGGTACGTGTTTAATACAGTATGTAGAATTACATTTTAAAATCATTTTGTACCCTGATATCATTTTAACATAATAACTGTATACGTGTAGGTGATTTTATAACAGAACAATGAAATTAGGAGTATAATAACGTATTTTTATATAATAAAAGACCATATGGAAGATCCGGCGACGTAAGGAGGTGTTAATTGACATTACAGACAGTGCCGGGGAAGAAGGGTCCTGCCCGGAGGGGGCTTATGATTAGAGGGGATGCCCTGAATGTTTGCTGTATACATTAAACAGAAAAAGGAGATAGAATTTCTGTGCACTTTGGAAACATACTGAAATAATTAGGTATTTTGAATGAATGATCTTCCCCCTACCACGTTATGAAGATGTTGTTGATGCCATATATAGGCTACAGTCATGGCAACATTTTAGTGTCTTTTTGCAAATACTCCTCCATCCAGATACAAAAAAACAAGACGGCCTGCATTACACCCGATGATTTATTTTTTAATGGAATCGCCCCCCTTTCAGCAAACCATATCAAGCACTAAAAGAAATGAATTGGCGTTAAATATTAATATATGTAGATGACATCATAATATGTTCTAAAACGCTTTCAGAACATTTGAATCCCCTCAAGGCACTATTCCAAAGGATCAAAGAAGCAGGACTCACTTTAAAAACCAAACAAGCAAATGTAAATTCGCGAAAAAACAGGTCACCTACTTAGAGCACATCTTCAGCAAATATGGCATCCATGTCGATCCTTCAAAAATAGATTAGTCACACAGATCCCACCACCTAACAATGTCCATGACATGTGTCATTTGTTAGGTTTAGCCTTGTATTATAGCACATTTGTAGAAAACTTTCATGCTGCAAATAAAGTGACATTGCAAGATGAAGCATACACCCTGAATAAATTTCTGTAAATCGTGAACGGTTTGAATGTCGGAATGGTCCCGCTGAAGACCACCCGCGGAATAGAAGTGCATGTCCATGTTATGTTGGTTGTTAATGGTAAGTTTTGAAACATGTCTTTTGTAAAGAATAAGCAATACCAAATCTGAAATATTTACAAAAATTTCATTTCTCTCGGCTTTTCTGGTTCAAAATATAGGTTCTGCAAGAGAGGTCACTTTCTGTATCGGCCGTTTGACCTTGACCTTAGCAGGTACCACTGCCCATTACCATCGACACTTCGGAAGCAACATATCAGACACTTCTTTGATCAGACCATAACAACAAGTACAACAATGAGTACTTCCAACAAGTATAACATCCTTTATTTACACGAAGTGTTGACTGGGCGAGTGTCAACATCTACAGACTGCCATTATATAGCTGTAGCATTGCTGACTGCGACATAAAACCCCAGTCACTCTCTCTAAACCTAATCAGTTCTTGTATCAGATAGTAGGTCTCGCATTGTACTGGAGCAAGGGTCCATCTCTGTGCTCTGGGCGATGTTACGGTTATATTCCTCTACGCCGTTTTTCGTCTCGACCGTGATGTAAGCGCGAAGCTTGTTACCCCCGTTTCCTCTCTGACTGTCATCAGTAGTACGCCAGTGATCCTGTCTTGTTTAACAAGAAATTTCGATAACAGCTAGTAGACCGAGAGCGCAATTTGCAGAACTAGCCTCGGCTTGACCTTTTGATAGTCAAGATGTTCAGTTCGCAGGAGCCCGAGATATCTGTTTTTGAGATTTGTCACAAACTCAATAAGAGTTGGTCTCCTCATACATGTGTAGTTCTAGGAGTTGACGGGATTTAAAGTACATAGTCTTTGATATTGACGGATAGATCGACATTTTAATGTTCTGAGACTAAGTGTTTAGGGAGTCTAAATGCAGGTTCATATTATTCTCAGCCGAAGTGAAAAGCACGAAGTCGTCAGCATATGCAAGACTGCTCACACAGTTGTCGTCGATATTCACACCATGCGACATCTGGATAATGCTCATGATCAGATCGTTGATATATATGTTGAAAGGAAGCGGGGATAAAAGGCAACCCTGTTCCAGGCCACAGTCCACATCAAACCATGGCGTATATAGACCGTTTAGACAACGTTTCACGTCTGTACATAGGGATACAATGGCGTTAAAGATATTCCCATTAATCCTATTTCCTAATGTCTGCCATATTATTTGTCTGTCAATACAGGCATGTGCCTTTATGAAATCTACGAAAGTGACATATGCTCATTGTTTTAAACTCTTCAGTGTCTCTATGATGGCGTTCCGGGTTGAGATATGCTCAACAGCTGATCTTCCTCTTCTGAAACAAACAGAAGACTGTTAGATAGATAATTATTGAGAACACCACACTTCAGTTTATATCCCGAGGTGATATATTGTAAGGGGTCGCTTGTATCAGTATTTAGGTATAGGGTTTATTTTGCCTCATGTCCACAGCCTAGCTATTTTGTACATAGCAAAACATGAATTAAAAAGGTTGTGAAGAAAGGACAAACCATTTTCATTCTTCGGCAGATGAGAATGAATACGGTTCTATCCTTGTGATTTTCCTCTCTAAGCTTGCAGTACATAAAAGCGGCAAAACCCTTTCCATGTTCATATGAAATCTCTGCTAAAAGTGTACGATTCCGACTATATCATGAGCATATGTCTATGATTAAGTATTAAATCTGTGTTCGCGAAAAGGTGATCATATACTGCCACACTGTTGGCACCCGTCACAAACACATGCAAGGGCAAGTCAATCGTTCACCTAAAAAACAAACAACATGGGAAGTCAGTATAGGGAATAGCATCGGAATAATGTTTGTCACCGATGGGTCACACTTGGAAATGTCCTCCTTTTGTCAACGATAAAAGCTTTTGAAAGCTTTACTAAGGCCTTGAATATTGTAACCGCGATCAAACAACTTTGAGCAAGAGTCGTATGACGCTCGTTGTACGCTTGGTGGAAAGAACTTGCTCGATTGTACCTTAAAAGTTGTAAATCTAGACACTAAAGCCTGGAGCTGCATGAATATTGGCCGACTTTCTTCCAAGTCTCTAAAGCAGTGTGTACAATTGGATATTGTACCGTCTGGGAGGTGTTCATCTGGGCATTGTCTGAACTCTGCTACTTCTGAATCCTAATTTACGTTTTCTTCCAGAAGTCACATTGATTATGATCTAGATCTTCGATAGTTTTCCGTGTATTTTGCCGTTTTGCTCTTATGAACACTCCCGCAGACAGCCTTTTACTGCCGCTTCCTTGGTCCTTTATGCTTTGACCATTGTCTTTCTGTCGTACATATTTCCGACCACATCGCTGTATCATTCCACCGTGGCTTCTTCCATTTCCGTTTTCTATGATTCTAATGCCCTTCAAGAACAATTTATCTACTGGGCAATGTATTTGACATATCTAACTTCACACAGCTTACAAATTCGGTATCTGCAAATTTGATATTGTGTTTCCGATGTTTCTAAAATGTGAAAACTAATCTTAAGATTTTAGGATATTTCACTGGAAGACAGAAAACTATCTGGGACAGTCGGGTACATAAATTCTGGGACTTTGCAGAAGCACATGCATTTTCTTGTCTTTGCCCCAATCTATCACCTGCATCCAGAGAATAACTCCAGGTCAGAACAGAGTGGTTAATGGAACCCACAGCTGCTGAGTGCGGCGTTAAACAACAATCAAACAAACAAAACACAGCCGTAGAATCAGGAGCTCCTACTACTCCGGCATGCTGCAGCAGCTTGCTGGGGCGAGTGAACTCAGAAATACGTGCCAATGATTCATATAGGGTGATGAGGTAATCAACAACTGACATTCATTTGGTTGATACAGGAGTAAAATCATTCCTTTCGCGTGCAGGACCATTCGCAATGCAATAATTAGCATTAATTAAAAAGGCAACAAAGGGCGGCGTTGGTAACAAAATATAATAGACTTGGTGTCATCCCTATTTTGCCTTTTCGCGAATATATATAAAGACTTGGTGTCATCCCTGTTTTGCCTTTTCGCGAATATATATAAAAGACTTGGTGTCATCCCTATTTTGCCTTTTTAATTATATATTCGCGAAAAGGCAAAATAGGGATGACACCAAGTCTTTTATATTTTGTTACCAACACGGCACTTTGTTGCATTTTTAATATATATAATATACTGTAAATATAGAAATTAATGCGTCTTCAAATTAATACGACTGCTGAACCCTAGCCAAAAATGCGACTCAATATCAGTGCACCGGATGCCCATCGTGTAATTCCTATTCTTCGACTGACATTGTTATATACTTGTTGCAACTGCTGCTCAATATTTCCGCTATCCGGAGTGTGCCGTCTTAATGTTGAAAGTCATCTGGAGACACAAATGCGAAGTTAATTAATGCGAGCAAAGACCACTTGCATTTACAGTATATTAATGAATGAATAAATGAATGACAAACATACTACGCGTTATACGTTAGTTAGTTAGTAGTGATGCTGCTAAGTCTGGAGTTTGTCAAAATTAAAGGCACCAAACTTGGCACACTTGTACACCGTACCATTCAAACCATTACCGCTTATGGATCCACCTCAGCAGCGCCTCCTGGTTGTAAATCTTTAAAATTATTTAACATGTACATGAACTGACGAATAAGAAAGCATGAGAATGAAATCAAATCATATCTACGCAATTCAGCACATCAGCGATCTTTTTATCAGTTCGCTTTTAGAAATATTCTGTTTGAATGCCATTGACAGTTTTAGGTTCTTGATTTTCCATGAAGAAATTTGTAAAAGATGAAAATTATAATAACATTTACCAAATAATTTGCCACTGGTCATAATAGTTTGAATGGTTAAGCGTGACACTGGCGAAGTTGTCTGATATAGTCTAAATCATGCACTTTGGTGTCATCACTGATTTTGAGGGGTCCATTCATAGAATGTTCACAGCTTTTTTGCCCTTTACACTCATGGAATGCAAGCAGTGATGAGCGACGATTAAGTATCCACAACAATATATAATAATAAGAAGGATGATTTCAACGTTCCAAAAGTCAACTTTCCCTTTCTGTTAAGGGCAGATACTCTAGCGGACAGACCGATGGATTACCAACATAGGTAAGTAGAATTAATTTATGTAAACATTTGTTGTTTTGCCTGCATGTAGTTACGCCGCTGTATAAGAAACAGGTTTCAGTTGGAACTATATTGACTGTTGTCACTGTCCGACGGACACGTCTTTTACCTTCTGACGTGATATATATTAATGCGCACATTCCAGGAAAACTTGTAATATTTAGGTAATGTATGTGTGAGTAGGAAAGATGTTTTTCGAGCACAGAATTGAAGAATGAAATTATGTGATAAATATGTTATCACGCGTGTGTGTTTAGAGATGGTAAATATCCTGTGTTGGGAATAAACACTATGTAAAGAAGGTGGGTACAGAGTGTTCTTGGCAGTCAGAAGGAATGGTTGCCCTGAACGTTTGTTTCATATATTCAAGTTTGTGGAAACGATTCCATATATAGATTGACAGTCATGTATACACTCGCCATGGGAAGACTTTCTGTAACTTTACCGTATGACCTCTGTTATTTCCCTGTAGGTCCCCCTCAAATTAGGGTGTAGGAAGCCTATAACGTCACAGTAGAAACCTGTGTAAATTTCCCGTAGGACCCCTATAACTAACCCTGTAGGTTCCCCTATATCTTCCCTGTAGAATCACCCATAACTAACCCTGTAGGACCCCTATAAATTCCCTGTAGGACCCCTATAACTAACCCTGTAGGACCCCTATAACATCCCCGTAGGACCCCTATAACTAACCCTGTAGGACCCCTATAACTTCCCCGTAGGATCCCTATAACTAACCCTGTAGGACCCCTATAACATCCCCGTAGGACCCCTATAACTAACCCTGTAGGACCCCTATAACTTCCCTGTGGCACCCCTATAAGTAACCCTGTAGGACCCCTATAACATCCCCGCAGGACCCCTATAAGTAACCCTGTAGGACCCCTATAACTTCCCCGTAGGATCCCTATAACTAACCCTGTAGGACCCCTATAACATCCCCGTAGGACCCCTATAACTAACCCTGTAGGACCCCTATAACTAACCCTGTAGGACCCCTATAACTTCCCTGTGGCACCCCTATAAGTAACCCTGTAGGGTCCCCTATATCTTCCCTGTTGGGTTCCCCTATAACTAACCCTGTAGGACCCCTATAACTTCCCTGTAGGGTCCCTCTATAACTTCCCTGTGAGACACACTATATCTTCGCCGTGGGGTCCCCCTATAACTTCCCTGTATGACCCCTATAACTTCCCTGTAGGGTCCCTCTATAACTTCCCTGTGGGACACACTATAACTTCGCCGTGTGGTCCCCCTATAACTTCCCTGTAGGCCTCTATAACTTCCTTGTAGGGTCCCTCTATAACTTCCCTGTAGGTCCCCTATAACTTCCCCTTAACTTCCCTGTGGCACCACCTTTAACTTTCTTGAAGGACAGCCTTTAACTTTCCTGTCGGGGGATCCCCTATAACTTTCCCGTGGGACCGCCTTTATCCCTTCACTTCCCTGTACGGTTCCTTTTAACTTCCCTGTAGGTCCCCTATAACTTCCTTGTAGGTCCCCTATAACTTCCCTTTAACTTCCCTGTGGCACCACCTTTAACTTTCCTGTGGGACCGCCTTTCAGTGTATATATACTCCCATACATAAAGGCCTCAGATATCAGTTGAAATCAATAACTCTTTAATAATAGACTTTCAAAGAAATACAAGGATAGAATGTTGATGCAAAAAATGACGGTCAATGCAACTGGGAATATTGTATCAAAGAATTGCTCCCAAACTGCGACTCTGGATACGTTTGGAACGATGAGTGTGTCAGGATATGCCAAATCTGTACGATGTATTCCAGATGAGTATCACATACGTCTCCTTTGGTCAAACTACGATGCCATCTGTCGTTAATACATCATGTCTACTACAGGCCTATTAGTCTCCCAGGCCCCATGAGTCCAAGTCAAGTCTAGAATTATTTGGCACGTCTGTATTTTTCTAGGCTCCATTTGGAGTATATTTTCTTATTCTGAGATGTATATTTTCAAATAAGATAAATTTATTTCTGGGACTAAATGTCAATCTACGGGCTTATAGCCTTTTATTTAAAGCATACGTCTTGTTCCTGAAAATGCTGACACAAATTAGCTGCCCTCGGGTTTTATCCAAAGAAATCAATCGTTCACTGTAGATGCTGAATGTTCTGCAACATAATGTGTCGAGTGTAGTAATAAGTACTTGGCCCCTCCTTTCAGAGAATAAAACCGTACGCTGATGTTAGGAACAAAATACTGTTTAATAAAAATATTATATAGGGTATGAACAAACACTTGATTAATCAAAGCCTATTCTGTCTCAAGAAAACTCCAAGGCTTCCCCGGAATATTATATGGTCGGGTCCCTATGTTCCCCTTGTTAGAAAGAAATTATTGTAAGTTTACAAATTCAATAATCAGCAATTCTTGGACATGAACAAATACTTGATTAATCTTCAAACCTCTCTCTTTGAAATATAGTATGTATTGTATCTGGTTATTTAGTCATATAAGATTAATTATCTGAGGTATAGTTATTACATATTCTTGAAATATTTATTGATGACGCCATCAACCGCTCTCAACACTCCTTCTGACCACCCTTGCAGGTCATCAGGAGCCCAGGAGTTGCTGACGATGTACACATCATCGGATGGGGATGGTTTGGGTATTACTTCGCGAACTTTTCTTTCGTCAGCGCCAGGCTTAAATAGGTTCCAGCCATAATTAAAAGGATATTTGTCCCACAACATCATTGCGCCCCCAACAGCCTCGGGGATGTCTGATTGGCTGACGTTGTAGATGGCGCTCAGGTACTTCTCAGCTCTCTTCTTGACGACGTCGGTAACGGCATTCACTCCCGGGAGACTGCCAGGGATGGGTGTCCCGAACTGACTCAGTTCTCGCCAGTAGTGTGCCAAGTCCCCGTCGTGGTAGGACGCCATGATGATGGAGACGTTGTTGGTGCCGGTGGACCAGTCATAGGTCTGTCTGTTGGGTAGGTCACTCTTGGTATGGGTGATGTCTGGGTTGCCGGTCTTCCACCACTTGGTGTTGTAGGCGAGGTAGATTCTACCAGATTTCATTCCAATCAGAGAGTCTAGATTCTGCATAATCTCTGGAGTCTTGAACGCGGGAAAATCAATCTCTTGTATGCAACTCTGTTGTGCAGCCAACACCACCTTCCTCGCACACATCGTCACGTCTCCGTCACCAGTCTGTGATGAGGAAAACACGACATGATACTAACTTCATTCACTTTAAAGTATAATGATAATAATAATATGTGCATTTATAATGCACCAAATTCCATCCACCAAGTGGATGCTCATAGCGCTTACACTATACACCGGTTAATGGATCAGTGTGCACTCGATTTTCACTCTCAGCTCCCTGGGGAGTATACAACCCAAGCTGCCTGTGTGTAAGCAGGGGATTAACAGCCACGTGCCATCTCATCCTACCGCGTACCCATTCACTGCTGGGTGAACAGAGGCACATTTCGTACTCAGCCACTTGCCACTTGCTACATGTGCTTCAGTGTGGGGCAGGATATTATTCACAATATCGAAACAATACATTCTAACAAAATAAGGGAATTGTTTCTCAAATATCCTAATTTGGTAAATAAAACATAGTCACACATGCCATTAACACTAGAGCCACATAATGAACCTGGCATTTCCATTGTGTATAATAGTCTTTGACACTAGGCTGGCTGATGCAGGGTTTGACATGCAGGCTATAATCCTACCAAAATACATCAACTGATTATGCTTGTTATAAGTAAGTCAGTGTCAAATGTGTTTGGTGGTGATGAATGAGGGTCCTGTAACACTACATTCTTCTGGGAAAAGTCCGATGTTTAGGTGTACGATCATATCATGACAAGTCGATGCACGACGACTAAATCTAGGTTCTTAAGACTGCCGCCGTGTATCGTCTGGTGGAATGGGACAGAGTATTGTGACAACATTGCTTCAAACATAGATCAGCTTCATCAGAAGGACGTTATTTATATATGCGATCATATCATTACAAATCGATGCGCGACTTTATCTAGGTTCTAAAGACTGTCGCAGTGTAGAACCTCGAGGAACACTTCAATACAAAACCCGGCCTGATCGGGTATAGGAGGGAGTCTTGTAACAACATTGTTTCAGATTAAATCCGACTCCCCGGAAGGCAGATATGCCTGTATCCACAGATAAGAAAAAAACAACCAAATCAACCCACCTGTACTGGGGTCGTGATTCCGTCTGTTGTCTGAGTCTTTCTGAACCCGAGGTTGTATCCTCCAGCCTGTCTCTTCTCTATCTTCACCAGGTGGTGGTTCAGATGGAGCTTGTGCCTGGGGAAAGAAATGTAACTATAAAAGACTACACTGCATACATCTACATATTATGGAAATGATATCATTCCCGGTGCGCTCTCAGTATCATGAATCCAATCTGATGGGTCATTTCATCACAATGAGACGCCCAAATCCACTTTTAGTTTTCCACCAACAGCTAGTTGTTCAGCAGTGTGACGTTAAATGTGCACTGGTTAACTTATTTACCTCGAGCTTGCCTCCAAGAATTTCTTCATGAGTGTTTGTGGCACTTTCTGCATTCCTCCATCTATTGTCTTATATCCTTCGCTTATGCCTGTATTCCCGGGAAAAGGAATAAAAAACTTGGCACTGTGGGGCGCTGCCATTCTCCCTACAGCCATGTCCCACCCATTCAGATCAGATATGTAGTCGTAGGCTTCATGACTTGCTGCAGATCCAAGGAGGTTGTCAACTCTGAATTGTGTAAAGAGAGATGCACATGTAAGTAGGGTCAGTTTATCACGGCGTGTTGGATTAATGCACATAACATAATTCTGACAAACCAAGGATCATAATCGGAGGGATCTGGAAATCGAACCCACGATCAGCGGAACCTGACACGAATATGGGACGCAACTCTGGAAAAGCTAAAGGAGGCGTTTTAGATCCCTGTGCCATCCATGCATCCACGACGATATAGAGGACCTAAAGAGGGAAAAGTACTTACGAGACTTTGTACAGCGGCGTTCCATCCGACGTAGTCAGGGAGTACATTTCATCTAGACTGGGGTATGTGTTGCCGCTGAAGTTCACGTTGTTGTTGAAAATATTCCTTTAGAACAAGATAGTAAACATTAGTTGATAGTTTTCTGAAAAATCATACAAAACAAATCTTTGGCATGTTCAGCTTACAATATGTTCCTACGTACAATATGTCAATCAAATGTTGGCCTAGATTTCTGTGATTTGTCATTAACTTAACATTAATTTCGCATCATGATGAGTTACCCGACGAGGATCGATATTGCTGATGGTTGTTGCTTCGCGAAGAGCCGTCTGGACGCTGCTGCAACTCTTAATCTGTCTATAAAATCTTAATCTATCACATACATTAATGGCCCTATCTTTTCCTGATGTCATAAACAGAAGATGAACCTATATTGTACATGCTAGTATTAAAAAAAATGCAATCGCACATATTTCTGTGCTACAGGTTCGCCACAATAATTGCTAACAAAGTTGTACTATATTTGTACTGTACCAGAGCAATGTCCCAGGGTCCTTCTTTTCATTGTCCTTGAGATTGTAAGGAACGTCATTGGTCTGAATATCGTTGATGACCATTCGCTTTCCGCGACTAAACCATACTGTCTCATCCGGGTTCCCAAATCCAAGTTCAAATGGGATTATATTCAGTCCAATCTCTGTTGCTGTTCTATTCAGCGTTGGATGAGCTCCAGATCTAAACCTCATCCCCCCGAAATCCAGGTACGTCCCTGTAGCTGCAGGAAAGTCAGTTGTGAAGAGTCTCCCCCCGACTCGGTCCGAGTACTCGAACACGGAGATAGAGAGACCTCTGTCCCTCAGTCTCCACCCGGTGTAGGCGCCCCCAATACCGCCGCCGATCACGGCGATGTCCAGACAGTCGGCGTCCGAGGAAACTGAATTGTAAGAAGTCGTTCAAAACATGTATATAATTAACGTGTTATAAATTAACCTGTATGTAAATGCTATAGTGCAAGAAATTGTTAATAGTTTGATAGGCAATTCTTAGAAGTTGATGGATGGCAAAGTAGACACAAATGTTATTATACTATTAAAGCGACGTTTTAGTATGGATCCTTACACTATTGTCAAAAACAGGAATGAGTGTCTGAATGTCACTCAGTATTGCTTGACAACGGTTTAACGACCTGTACCGAAACGTCGCTATAATAGTACAATAAAGAAGTTGTTAGCCATACATTGTAACTTCTTTGAAAATGTAGCCTAGTTGTACAATACATTCTTAATATAGAGCTTTTTAAACCTCCGTTGTCTAGTAGAGAGAGTCGGTGTTCGATCCCTTGGTCGCGTCATACCAAGACGTTAAAAATGGTATTTGTTGCTACCCTGCCTGGCGCACGGCATGTAGTAGATAAAACCAGGACTGGTCGGCTCGGAGTCTAGTACAAGCAGCCACACACACACGTGCGTGATCGTCGCTTCATGAGTGCAGCAATCTTGAACGTGACGTTAAGCCCCATCTTTGTAAAGACAGAATGCGAGGGGATGCGCTTTTGTATAAGACCAATCATTGCAGAGTTTGTATTACGCGGATCTCGCCTGTATTGCAAAGAATATACAAGACTTATACAGATGGCTCAGTTATATGAGGCACCAAACCCTGCATTTACAAAAAAAACGCAAAACCATGTCCATAATCTTCAGAAATCTGAAAGTAGAAATTGCGATTGCGACTATCTCATAAACGTGTTAAAGCGCTGTTAAACGCTGATGTTGATGTCTTACCTTCATCAGACCCCATGGTATGTGTCGTCATTGCTGAACCTTGGGTCACTGTGAAGACAATATGAAACAGTTGATAGAAGAATATGCCTTAACGTCACCAGCCACGTATCACGTAGCAAGCTTCAGTCACACCGTCGTACTGTTTGAGGGGAAGGGTACATATTTAAGAATGTTTCTGAATCCAAAATATGTTCCTGTTAGAACTAGGTTATGATGATCTTCCCGAGGAATGAGACCTTAAAAGTCCAGCATTCATCCTGGTCGAACTAGGATGGATTTGCGGAGTTATATTTTGGTTGGACTAACGAGTCTATGCATAGTTCAATCAAAATCGCGTAACGAAATCGACCTCCTTTTCGTAAACATGGCGGCTGTCGTGCATATTTCGGTCAACTGCAGGATTTGCAAAACATGTGAACGGTCAACTGGGCGTCGACAGATATTTTCCAACTCTTTTCACTAACGTCACTTACAGGTAACGTTATACGTCCAGAGGTGATTACAAAGAACAGAAGTAGGATATCGCGTTAATGCTGGCAGTGGCTGCAATGATCAGAGTTAAGAATGTCGCCATAAGTGTGGCGGTCTGAACTATGATGACTAAAAGGATACTCACACGTCACTATTAGGATGGCATAGGTTGCTATGGCGAGTGAGTGAGTGAGTATGGTTTTACGCCGCTTTTAGCAATATTCCAGCAATATCACGGCGGGGGTCACCAGAAATGGGCTTCACACATTGTACCCATGTCGGGAAACGAACCCGGGTCTTCGGCGTGACGAGCGAACGCTTCAACCACCAGGCTTCCCGACCGACCCTTGCTACGGTGACTTAAGTGATACTTACACGTCACTATAAGTGTGGCAAAGGTTGCTATGGTGACTAAAGGGATACTTACACGTCACTATTATGGTGGCAAATGTTGCTATGGTGATTGAAGGGATACTTAGACGTCGCTATAAGGATGGCTTATGTTGCTATGGTGATTGAAGGGATACGCACTCATCGCTTTGAGGGTGGCATATGTTGCTATGGTGATTGAAGGGATACTCACACGTCGCTATGAGGGTGGCAAATGTTGCTATGGTGATTGAAGGGATACTACCACGTCGCCATAAGGGTGGCATATGTTGCTATGGTAATTGAAGGGATACTTACACGTCGCTATAAGGGTGGCGGCGAAAACTATGATGACTGCAAGTACGGCCAGCATGATAACTGTCAGCACCCGACATGACCCACAACGTCGCTCCAGGAAAGACTCCTTCATTGTTCACGGCTAGATAAAGATAGCATGACACAGTGCTGAATAGGTATTTTCAAATCATCAGACACAAAGAATCAGTCAACAGTGATGAACAATGCCAATGTTATGTTCACTTGTAATAATATATACAAAGAATGGATATGGAAATTGTAATATGGATGATGTGAACTTGGCGTTGTGTGTTTGGGATTACTGTGCATCTTCATACTGTGATTTGGTATGTGATTGTTGCGTGTGGGATTACTGTGCATTTTGATACTGTGACTTAGTATGTGATTGTTGCGTGTGGGATTACTGTGCATTTTGATACTGTGATTTGGTATGTGATTGTTGCGTGTGGGATTACTGTGCATCTTCATGCTTTGGTTTGGTAAGTGATTGTTGCGTGTTGGATTACTGTGCATCTTCATACTGTGATTTGGTACGTGATTGTTGCGTGTGGGATTACTGTGCATCTTCATACTGTGATTTAGTATGTGATTGTTGTGTGTGGGATTACTGTGTATCTTCATACTGTGATTTGGTATGTGATTGTTGCGTGTGGGATTACTGTGAATCTTCATACTGTGATTTAGTATGTGATTGTTGCGTGTGGGATTACTGTGAATCTTCATACTGTGATTTAGTATGTGATTGTTGCGTGTCGGATTACTGTGAATCTTCATACTGTGATTTAGTATGTGATTGTTGTGTGCGGGATTACTGTGTATCTTCATACTGTGATTTTGTATGTGATTGTTGCGTGTGGGATCACTGTGCATCTTCATACTGTGATTTAGTATGTGATTGTTGCGTGTGGGATTACTGTGAATCTTCATATTGTGATTTGGTATGTGATTGTTGCGTGTGGGATTACTGTGTATCTTCATACTGTGATTTAGTATGTGATTGTTGCGTGTGGGATTACTGTGAATCTTCATACTGTGATTAAGTATGTGATTGTTGCGTGTGGGATTACTGTGCATCTTCATACTGTGATTTGGTATGTGATTGTTGCGTGTGGGATTAATGTGTATCTTCATACTGTGATTTGGTATGTGATTGTTGCGTGTGGGATTACTGTGAATCTCCATACTGTGATTTAGAATGTGATTGTTGCGTGTGGGATTACTGTGCATCTTCATACAGTGATTTGGTATGTGATTGTTGCGTGTGGGATTACTGTGTATCTTCATACTGTGATTTGGTATGTGATTGTTGCGTGTGGGATTACTGTGAATCTCCATACTGTGATTTAGTATGTGATTGTTGCATGTGGGATCACTGTGCATCTTCATACTGTGATTTAGTATGTGATTGTTGCATGTGGGATCACTGTGCATCTTCATACTGTGATTTAGTATGTGATTGTTGCGTGTGGGATTACTGTGCATCTTCATACTGTGATTTGGTATGTGATTGTTGCGTGTGGGATTACTGTGAATCTTCATACTGTGATTTAGTATGTGATTGTTGCGTGTGGGATTACTGTGCATCTTCATACTGTGATTTGGTATGTGATTGTTGCGTGTGGGATTACTGTGAATCTTCATACTGTGATTTAGTATGTGATTGTTGCGTGTGGGATTACTGTGCATCTTCATACTGTGATTTGGTATGTGATTGTTGCGTGTGGGATTACTGTGTATCTTCATACTGTGATTCAGTATGTGATTGTTGCGTGTGGGATTACTGTGAATCTTCATACTGTGATTTAGTATGTGATTGTTGCGTGTGGGATTACTGTGCATCTTCATACTGTGATTTGGTATGTGATTGTTGCGAGTGGGATTAATGTGTATCTTCATACTGTGATTTAGTATGTGATTGTTGCGTGTGGGATTACTGTGAATCTCCATACTGTGATTTAGTATGTGATTGTTGCGTGTGGGATTACTGTGCATCTTCATACAGTGATTTGGTATGTGATTGTTGCGTGTGGGATCACTGTGCATCTTCATACTGTGATTTGGTATGTGATTGTTGCGTGTGGGATTACTGTGTATCTTCATACTGTGATTTGGTATGTGATTGTTGCGTGTGGGATTACTGTGAATCTCCATACTGTGATTTAGTATGTGATTGTTGCATGTGGGATTACTGTGCATCTTCATACTGTGATTTGGTATGTGATTGTTGCGTGTGGGATTACTGTGAATCTTCATACTGTGATTTAGTATGTGATTGTTGCGTGTGGGATTACTGTGCATCTTCATACTGTGATTTGGTATGTGATTGTTGCGAGTGGGATTACTGTGAATCTTCATACTGTGATTTAGTATGTGATTGTTGCGTGTGGGATTACTGTGAATCTTCATACTGTGATTTAGTATGTGATTGTTGCGTGTGGGATCACTGTGCATCTTCATACTGTGATTTAGTATGTGATTGTTGCGTGTAGGATTACTGTGCATCTTCATACTGTGATTTAGTATGTGATTGTTGCGTGTGGGATTACTGTGAATCTTCATACTGTGATTTAGTATGTGATTGTTGCGTGTGGGATTACTGTGCATCTTCATACTGTGATTTGGTATGTGATTGTTGCGTGTGGGATTACTGTGTATCTTCATACTGTGATTTGGTATGTGATTGTTGCGTGTGGGATTACTGTGTATCTTCATACTGTGATTTAGTATGTGATTGTTGCGTGTGGGATTACTGTGAATCTTCATACTGTGATTTAGTATGTGATTGTTGCGTGTGGGATTACTGTGAATCTTCATACTGTGATTTGGTATGTGATTGTTGCGTGTGGGATTACTGTGTATCTTCATACTGTGATTTGGTATGTGATTGTTGCGTGTGGGATTAATGTGTATCTTCATACTGTGATTTTGTACGTGATTGTTGCGTGTGGGGTTACTGTGAATCTCCATACTGTGATTTTGTACGTGATTGTTGCGTGGATTACTGAGCGGGAAAATAAATCCCCTATCCCTGGCTTCGAAGCAAACAGCCGCACGCTTCTCCCGAGTCAATGAACGCGACATAACATAGCACAAGTTAACCTTGAGATGAATTCGTCGGAGCTGTATCACAATGTGCACGTGTGGTTTTATGCGTCCCACGTTAGGTTGTATATCCCGCACCGAGGTACTGATACAACTTATAGTACTAACACTGAAAACAAGAATAACTTAAAATTATTTTCATTGTGATAATTTAGTGCATTTCGTTGAACTAAATGTTTGTGATTTAAAAAGACCGAATATACAGAGTTCAGTAGCCTTATGAACAGCTAAGATATCTTAGCATTTCAAGACACAAAAACAGACAGCTTATGTAGATGGATATGCAATTTACCTTCACCAGAGGCAAAATCATTAAAGAAGATCAGGTGTTAATTGGTTGGCCTTGAAAGAGTTCTTATACATGTGGCTCTCCTTAAAAGCAGTGACTATATTGTATGACTTGGGATTGAAAAAGAGTTCTTTAGACCCCATGCTTTCCGGTGAGAAAGGCCTTTGTCTATCCGCATTCCATCAAGATGTTTTACGGATGTCAGGGGATTGGACAACTGTGAGTTTCTCTATGTTAGAAATTCTGTAAAATAAACATTATGAATACTCAGTTTCTTCGTTCAGAGTTTCAGAAAACATTATAGTAAAACATCGATTGAGTGATAAGAAGTTTTACCGGGAGTAAGTTGAATTTCAATAGTGTCAGCATGGATATGAATATTGACAATATGAACAATTGTAATCATGATTTAAGCAGCCGTGCGGCTAAACCTACACAAGAATACACTGGTTATAAGATTGAACTATGTGTTTTAACGTTTCAAATCTGCACTATCTGCATGGGGTCGGCAGGCGAGTAGCGTCATGAAGTTAGTATCTGACAGTGTGGACATATCTGAACTGCGTTCAAGACGTGTTTGTTTAGAAGACCGTATGGCAATTGTGTGTAGTGAACATGGGAAACTAACTGACTTCAATTATTCTGAAGAACATGTGCTTGCAAATTTTGACGAGATTGAATCGAAACATTTTGATTTAATTAAATCCGTGAGTGATAAACTCTGTGAACTTGAATTTGAGTGAACGGAAATTCGCTGACAACGAATCATGTAAATCTGTAAAGAGTAAGTCTTCAAAAATGTCGAATGTGTCAAAACTGTAGACCAAAATTGCTGCTTCAGCTATGGCACAATTAGAAGCTGCACTAAACATTGGGCGTTTACCTCCACCAGAGCCAGGAAATTTCTCTGGGGACCCTCTAATGTACCCAAAATGGAAAAGTGCATTAAATGTCCTCATAGGGAGGCGAGGTATTCCTGAAGGTGAAAAAAAAAATTTTCTTTATCGTCAGAGGATGCATTCAGTGAGGCGATAAAATTGCTTGATGAACGTTTTGGAAACCATTTCATAATTGGAGGTGCGTTTCCTGACCGTCTAGATTCATGGATGGTAATGCATCACGTAAGTTTGCAGACTTTCTCAGACAGTGTGAAACAGCAATGTCAAGCGTCAGATCACTAGATATCCTAAATGATGAACGTGAAAATCGTAAGCTTATTCAGAAGCTACCTGATTGGCTCCTCAATTGTTGCAAAGTCGCCGAATATAGGGAACAGACATTTGTTACTTTCATTGCTAAGGAAGCAGAAATAACGTGTGATTCTGTCACTTCTTTTCCCTTGGAATTGAAACATGAGAACACGCCCCGGAAGCCCCTTGCATCGTCACAGCATCAGACAGCTAAACGACCACATGGTACAGTGTTCGACAAAAATCTGAAAGATTCATCTCTAAGCACTGCCACAGGTAAATTAGACAAGAAATAAAATGTGAAATTTGAAACTTGCGTTTTCTGTAAAGGTCATCACAAGCTTGATGATTGTGAGACATTGTTGTCTAAACCCTTGATTGAAAGAAAACAGTTCCTCATAGGCAGCCAAGTGTGCTTTGGATGTCTCAAGCCAGGACATCTTTCAATTTTGTGAAATTCCGCTCAAGCTACGTCCGCCATCCGAAGTTCATCTATCTCACAGAACATCTGTGAAGGAGCAGTTTGTTCCAAATGAGAATGACTACAATGCTTCCAACATCTCTCTTGATGATAGGATATTCATGAAACAGATGGAAGAAGGCATTCATGTAGCAGAAGGACATTATGAAATGCCGCTTCCGTTCAAGACTGGTACACCAGAGCTTCCAGATAACAAGAGGATGGCATTTCAAAGACTTGATGGACTAAAATCACGTTTCCGTAGAAATCCAAAGTTTCACAGTGACTACTCCGCCTTCCTAAGTGCCATGATTAAAGGTGGACAGTTCCTGTGGGTGAACTACATGCATGTGACAGATGGTATATTTGGCACCATTGGGTATATCACCCTAAGAAGCCAAATAAAATCAAAGTCGTTTTCGACTGTAGTGCCAGATGTAATGGCAAGTGCTTAAATGACTGTCTCCTGAGAGGACCCGACTTAACCAATAATCTGTTAGGCGTGCTCTGTTGCGTTGATGTGTGATGTGAAATAAATGTTTCGCCAGTTCTTTGTCAACGAGGAACACAGGGACTATCTAAGGTTCCTTCGAATTCCGAATAAAAGTGCATCTTTTCGGCGCTGTGTCAAGCCAAGGTTGTGCCAACTTTGCACTAAAGCAAACATTGGCAGACCATGTGACAGACATAAGTTCAGTCACAGCACAGTTCATCAAGAACGACTTCTATGTCGACGACGGATTGTGCTCTGTCCCTACACCCTGTGATGCAGTGACACTCATTAATGAAGGCAGGAGTGTATGTGCAATGAAAGGCCTTCATTTACATAAGTTCATCTCCAACTCTAAGGAGGTCATGTCAGCTATACCGCCTGTGGATCATGTAAGTAGTGTTCAGGACATTGAGATTGATTGTGACGCCTTGTCAACAGACAGAGCTTTAGGCGTACAGTGGTGTGCAGAGTCGGACTTTTTCATGTTTCAGATACAACTTGACAGTCACCAGGACAAAGTTGTCACAAGACGCACAATATTGTCAATAGTTAGTTCCACCTTTGATCCGATTGGACTACTAGCCCCAGTTATTCTCCGAGGTAAAGCGATTCTTCAGGAGTTGTGTAAGGATCAGTATGATTGGGACACTCCGGTATCTGATGGTATCCTCAAGGCATGGAATTCTTGGAAAACAGACTTGAAATCACTTCATGATTTGAGAATTCCAAGATGTGTGAAACCACGTGACTTTAGGAATGTTGTTGCGACAGAATTGCATCACTTCTCTGACGCAAGTATGACCGGTTATGGACAGTGCTCCTACCTCCGATTAATGAATGAACATGAACAGGTACATTGTTCTCTGCTAATGGGTAAGGCACGGGTTGCGCCAATCAAATCCGTCACCGTTCCGAGATTGGAACTAACTGCTGCACTTACATCAGTCAAAGTTGGACAATTCTTGAATGAGATCTCGGCGAAGTGCAGACCTTCTACTGGACTGACAGTCAAATAGTGTTGGGCTACATCTCAAATGACTCTCGAAGATTTCATGAGAACGTAGCCAATCGTATCCAACAGATCAGAGACAAAACGTCACCTGAACAGTGGCATCATGTAAGTTCATCTGACAACCCTGCTGATTGTGCATCCAAAGGGTTAACCGTCAACAAACTGTTGACATCCAAGTGGTTAAGTGGCCCAGACATCCTTTGGGAAAAGGAGATTCCATCGCCAGACTCTGCTTCTGAATACTTCGTGGCAGCTGGTGACCCTGAAATGAAAGGAAAGAAATCTGTGGTACTTACCTGTAAGACAGATGAGAATAGCCCTCTGTACTCAATACTTCAGGATGTTCACAAAAAGGTAAATCTTATAAAAGGCAAAACGTCAATATAAGAGAGTACAAACAAAAGCTAGTGAGCAGAATTACAAATAGCAAGTGAAGATTTACAAAAAAAACCATGAATAAACATATATCAAAACATAAAAAGAAAAACATTCTCCTGAGGAATTTGGAAAAATATTAACCCCCTAAGCTCATGAAAGAGGGTTAAAGAAGTGAACCTTGATGTTGTTTATAGTTTATTTTAACAAAAAATATCTAAATTATCAATCTGATAATAGATTTACTGACAATGAAGACGATCTTCATGCTGACAGTCATAATAGTACAGATATTTACAATAACCACATCAAAGTCGAAGAATTGCAGTCAGCTATAAAACGACTAAAACGCATCAAAGCAGCAAGTATTGAATATATTGAAAATGAATATCTGATCGAATCTGAAAGTTTATTGGATAACGTGACACGTCTGATGGAATCCCTGAAGCATGGCTAGAAGGCGTAATTAAACCGAATTGTAAGAAACAAAAGTGATGCCCTTGATCAAAACTCATACAGACCCATTACAATTCTGATCTGCTTTGGCAAACCTTTTACGAGTATTTTAAAAAATCCACTTGAAAACATCCTAGAATGTAATAATACCCTTAACCCATCGCAAACAGGCTTTACAAAACAGTTATCAGCCATCGATATTATTTTCATTATCAATACGTTGATACACTTAATTAAAAACTCTAAAAGAAAATTATACTGCTTATTTTTGGACTTCACAAAAGCCTTTATATGAAGACTCGGGCTATGGAAGATATTGCTTTATAATGGCATTAACGGAAGAAGTTTAAAACTGGTAAACAATATGTACTCAAATACACATCACGTGTTTTGGTTAGCAGTAATACGTCAGATCCTTTCCCGAGTTATGTTGGCGTACGACAAGGGGGAATATTATCCCCATTACTGTTCTCAGTTTATGAAAATGATCATGAGACATTTCTAAATGAACAGCAGTGTAATGGCTGCAGTTTACGAGTTGACGGTGATATTACTTTTCTGTATGTTAAATAATTACTTCTGCTTTACACTGCTGATACTGTTCTTTTCGGTGAGAGTCCTGATTCCTCATGGGAGTCCACACAATGCATATTTACCGCATTAGATTGAATTATCAGTTAACAGTGTTGAGAGTAAAATTGTTATATTTGGGTCTTGGGCTTCGAAAGGTAAAATTGTGAAATGTGTATGCGGTGAAAATGAAGTCGTCAGTGATTACAACAACATGGGAATTACGCTTCATAGAAACCGGCGTCTATTAAGTGCAAATGTTTGTCAGAAGATTGTTCAAACGCGATGTTTTCCTTGCTCCAAAAAGCACGATGTATCCATCTTCCACTCGACTGTTTGTTTTCAGCCTTCGGTGTATTGGAATCCCATATGACTGCGAAACATGGGGTTATGAGCATTTCGAAATCATTGAGACATTACAATATAATTTTTTCAAAATACCAATAAGAATTAGGCACAGTACCCCAAACTTCATGATTTAAGGCGTAAGTGGGAGAATGTTACTTCGTTTAAAGGTATATCTGAGAATAATAAATGTCTGCCATAAAACACCAACTAGAAGTTCTCACACTTAGTTTATCAATATATTTATCATGATTCAAGAACTAGTGGAAATCATAACAAGTGGTTAGAATGTATAACTAATATATTGTAGTGTTGTGATTTATGTTCCGTGATGTATAATCCTTATTCAGTTACGACTTAGTGACTTACAAACCGTGTCGAAGATACTTTAAAGGACCAGTTTCTTGAAGAGTGGCGATGCAATATCATATCTAGTTCTCAAGGCAATCTAAGTATATCGAAATTGAGCTCTCCTGTGTAAAAATACCACTCACTTAACCAAAACATATCTAAGTAAGATTTAGAACTTGTAATCATAGTTGTCCGGTAGAAACCGCTAGATGAAAAAAAAAACTCGCTTGAGAAGAACGAACATGCCTTCTATGTACCCCCGATATCATTATTTATTAAATGTGAATATGTTATGGCTCTCAATACATCCATGAATATTATTATTCGTTCCCCAATGCCCATAAATTGGCTAGACTATTTTCCAACAACAGCATTAAACACTTACAATATTTATGTAAATTTTACTCTATACTAATGAATTAGTTCTAAAACCCTTTATCCTAATGTTAATTTAAAATGCAATGTGTGAATACAATGTCTTAAATTGTTCTATATGTAGTTATCTAATGTTAATTATATATTGTACCCTTGTTCAACCTTGGATGGTTTTGAGTAAATAAAATGAATCTGGATCTGAATCTGATAATGTGATCCATATATGCATGTAAATATGACATCGTAGGCGGGTAGTAAACAGATGCGTTATGGGTATATGTGTCATAGGTTCCAGGATACTGGTCCTCTCGTTGATGTATAACATGTTTATAGAATGAACAATTGATGCGATTAGATCAAGTCTTATTCAGCCGTATGGTGAACATGACACATACATGACTCGGCAGTAAGGCTGTGTATTTCCACAGTGATATGATGACTGAATACAGGTCAGGTGGCCGTTTAGTACCATGGACCTCAGTATGCTTGTGCTCGATACTTCCCTTCCGAAATGCTTTCTTATCAAATGCTGCGGAACTGTATATAGTCAGGGATATAGCCATACATCACAACATGCATCATTTCACGCGTCTCGGTGAGATGTTTAGAGATTATCACAGCCGCCACGAAGCCATGCGGGTAAAGAGTCCCCTCAACATTAAACACAAAATCGTTTTGTTGTGTGGCAAATGCGATAAAATGTGTTTGTGACACGAAGAACTAGGTCAAGTGCTGGACAAATGTTTGCGTTAAATCACGTACGAATCACATATTATGCCTGTAGAGAGATTGGGACAACCTCTTCTTTTTTTCAAGTAAGAATCACATATAATACTTGTAAAGAGACAGACACACCTCTACTTTATTTTCAAGTAGGAATCACATATTATGCCTGTAGAGAGATTGGGACAACCTCTTCTTCTTTTTTCAAGTAAGAATCACATATAATACTTGTAAAGAGATAGACACACCCCGTCTTTATTTTCAAGTAAGAATCACATATTATGCCTGTAGAGAGATTGGGACAACCTCTTCTTCTTTTTCAAGTAAGAATCACATATAATACTTGTAAAGAGATAGACACACCGCTACTTTATTTTCAAGTAGGAATCACATATTATGCCGGTAGAGAGATTGGGACAACCTCTTCTTTATTTTCAAGTCGGAATCACTCACTCACTCACTTTCACTGAGATTTCAAACATTGTCAGCTGGGAGATACCAATTCACATTGGTACATCCCTCAAAGTGTTGGAAAATTCAATTTAAAGCAACTATTTTTCAACTTCCTTTTCTCAGGAGACGCAATAGGAAGCAAAATATCTGATAACATTTAGTGAGCTCTAATGCATTTGTTATTAATATGGTTCGGCAGATAATATTAAATACTGTCCGTCAGAAGCTGACACGGTTAGGGGAATACATATCAGCACAACGTGTTGCGCCTTGGACCTGTTTCTGCAGGTCACTTAATCAGGCATGTGTACGCAAATTCATTTTAACTTTTAAATATCATGATGCGTTGTCAGATTGGAAATGTACTTGAAAAGGGCAGTTGCTTAAATTGACATGCAAACAATAACGTATCTAACTGAATGATGTCAGGCATAATTTATCACGAAACTCAGGCACGCTGAATGTGCGACCGAATGTTGAGTCACGTCAATGCACGAACACCGGGATTCAAACTCAGTATCTTGCCCATACAGACTATTAACTATCTATCTACTATCAGGGAGTTACTATCGAGGTGATTGTAATGTTTCGAATCAGATAATTAAAAAAAAATTGTATTATGCAATGGGCGTTTGCTGCACATACAGTGCCATTTGCTAGATGTGCGTGAAGCATACATCCTGACTACAGTGGTATGAATCGCATAGGGTTTCAATGTCGGAATGTTCCAGTTCGTCCATTCGTCATATCATTTTTATCGGGTGTTATTTTCCGGTTTAGATTATAGGTCTGCACGCGAGGTGACTTTCTCTGTTTGTCCTTGGATCATGGCCTTGGATGGCCCCACTATCCATCACCACGGACTTTTCAGAAACGAGATGTCAGACACCGCAATGACCAGACTTTTCACTCTCTCTCTCTCTCTCTCTCTCTCTCTCTCTCTCTCTCTCTCTCTCTCTCTCTGAATCTGTATAAGTTCTTGCATCAAATAATCTGAATAGTGAATACTCACAGTAGATCGCCTATTCGCCTGTGGTAAGTTTCTCAACACTGCCCGGCTAAGAACTGAACGTGTTCTGTGTAGCAGCTGTATGGATAGTCTCATCAACGAGTAGGGGTATTCACATTTAAATCATTTTAAAGTGGTTGCGGCCAAAGTCATGGATCATTGAAAACAAAACAAGTATACAAGTATACTTTAAACCTGGTACTACCCTGTCATTGTATTGTTTGGGAAGTAGGCCTGGGTTTGATACAGACGAGGGGTCACAGGCCGGTGGCTACTGTTCAGTTTCACTTACCCAGAGCTATGGAAGGGCTAAGAGTTATGCTTGAGTGATTGTGCAATGCTTGTTGATTTTCCAAGGCACACACGATTTGTCTAAAACCGTCAGTCGACGCTAAATACAATCACAATTTGAAATCTATTCTGAACTAAAGTCTTAATTCCTTTATAACATGGCTCGTAGGAGATTATCTGACTAAGAACCGTGGCGAATATATGTTGGTCATCACTTCGGTTACCACAATTCGGTTAAAAGCAGAGTGACACAGAAACATCGGCAAACTAATGAGGTAAGGGACAGCCGAAGGTCTGGACGGCCTCGTGTGATGTTGGTACGCGAAAGACGCGACTTGATACGCTTGATATGGCGATGAGCCTTAGCCACAAGCACCTGTCTGAAGGAGGCCTGGAAGCCCCAAAGACAATTTTCATCATCAATAGCCGGTCAACTCGCCACTTTGAAACCAACTTGGCACAACTGTCCGACATCAGACCCGTACAGAATAGGTGTGTGTCGGAAAGCAGCCCTTTGATTGGTCGATGTCATGTCTGCCAGACCAGATGTTTTGTTCTGATGATTACTGTGAGACCATGGCGTGAAACATTAGCCTGCGAAGGAAAATAAAGTCACGTACCAATTTGGTCAATCATACTCACAATGACATGTCCGCCAATATTATGAATATCACTTTCTGAAATTTCATGATTCTTATCTTTGGTTATCGACAATGACTTACTATTTCAGAAAATAGCACAGGTTCATGTTTCTGTGTCCTAAATTTGGAACCAGCCTACAGGTTTTCACACATCATGATCAAAATAGCAGGGGTTGTTTAATCTCAGCTGGCAGCCAAGAGAAACCTTACTGTAGTTTAAAAACCAAAAACGATAGATTCATGAAGTAAATTGTGTTGACAAGATCAAAATCTCAACGAAATCAGCATTTAAAAAGACGGTCATACAGAATGCGATATTGGCATGACAGTTGGCCGAATTGAGGCGGGGTAGCAAAAACAAGCTTTCAACGTAATGGACAAAGGGCACATGTATCTGAAATAGCTCATGTCAATGACACGTCACATTAATAGAGTGTATGACCACCCCCTCCTACAAGACACGCAAAACCTCTCCGTCGCACAGAAAAAGTCTGATGACGTCACGTGGGATACTTCGCCATTCTTCTTGGAGGGCCTGGATCAGTCGGTTGGCTGGAGGATGTGGTCGCCGTCGAACAACACGATCCATGACATCCCAGACACGACAACACGTTGACGTTGATGACTGTGAGGAAGTTCTGTACGATTCGGGCTGTATGGGGTCTGGCGTCGTCATGCGGAGAAAGGACACCACGTGACCTGTTGAAGAAATGGAAGATAATCGGACGAAGAATGCCATCCATGTCAAATTTCCGTTAACGATGACCAGTGGTGAAATCTCCTGCCCACAAATCCCTCCACACACCACAACCCCCACATAACCGGCACGACCTCCTGAACGCAACATCCCGCCTTTCGTTCTCCCCTTCGCTGGTAAACACGCTATCTTCCGTCAGCTCTGAACAGGCTTTCATCAGTGAAGAAGACCCGCTGCCAACGACGTACAGTCTGGGCCCATCTCAATCTCTGACGACGATGTTGCGCTGTCCCCTGTAAGGTATATAAGCCCTACTTCCTTGATCCCTGAGTCGCCTGGCCACTATCTGTCGACTAACCAGATGCCCTAAAAACATTCGTCGCTGATGACGTCACTGGAATCGGTTCCGGAGAAGCAAAGTACGCAAATGCCGATCTTTAATTGGCGTCTGCCTGTTCTTGGCCTGCCTTATGTCTGCCCGGTCTGTCTGTAACGTTGCATCTGGTTAGTTACAGCAACACGAGAGCAACCAAATGTTTCAGCAATGTGGGCATGGGTGGCTCCCATCTGTATCATACCCAGCGCGCGCTCGCTTTGTTCGCCGTCCGAATCATTTATATACCATAATTGCACGTGTAGTTTCGACTGCCCAAGCGGCACGTGCTTCTCGCTTCTTCTTTTTCTTTTTTTAACAAATAATAGACCAAGAGATACCTGGGATTTTACAATTTTATGAATGTGCATCTATACCATGTAATTTCACATGTTTAAAACCATAAGACCGTGGTCTAGTGGTAGAGCATCTGCGTCATAACAAAAGACGTTAAAAGATGGTACTTGTTCTTACCCTGCCTGGCGCTTGGCATTGAGGTGCTTAAACAAGGACTGGTCGGCTCGAAGTCAGTATATTGTGTCTGGGTTATTAATGTTAAACGGTGGCATGATATCACTCACTCACTCACTCACTCACTCACTCACGCACGCACGCACGCACGCACGCACGCACTCACGCACTCACTCACTCACTCACTCACCCAGTGAACCTTTCCAAGTTGCCATTGGCTGGTTTCTGTTGTTCTTCTTCAACTGGAATACTATCCATGAGCTGTGTATCGTCAGCATAGAAATGGTAAGGAATGCTGGAGGTGTTGATGAGACCTCCTTTGTGTTTATTGTGATGTAATCGAACAAGCGCATTTGAATAAGCCACGGTCCGAAAGTTTAAGTTTTGCGACTGAGTAGAGTGCGTGGGATTTACGACGCTTTTAGCAGTATTCCGGCAACCTCATGCTGACACCAAGAATGTGATTCAAGCACTGCACCTATGTGCGGAATTGAACCCAGGTCTTCAGTTGACGAGGAAAATCATGATGGATTCCTTCGAAGCAACTACCAAGAAATGGCCAAACGAGAAGAGGAACCTGTTGGATGACTTTCAGAGTGGGTTAAGTCAGTTCGTGATGTTGTCATTGGTAGAACGCACAAACCGAAGAAGCGATAACAGAAAGTCTGGCTGCGCTACATGAAAACATGCAGTTGTTTCCACCGACAAGGCCTCAAATAACATAACCATAATATGTATTTGTCATGTCAAAACGTACAACCGGTACAAACAACAGGACCAGTTCATATGTTTCCGATACATTGCTTTAATGTAAACATAAACATTTACAAAAGAATGTATATTGCACAAAATGTGAATCTTTAAACAAGTATTTTAGCTAAAATGGATAGAATTTTCATATAAATGCCCGCGTGTTAACAGAAATCTGAGGGCAACTGTAACTGGATAGCAGTCCGTTTTCCCCCAACGAAGGGCTGCTCAGCAATCTATTCCATTGCTATGTGACGTCATATGACGTCATCCTATATTATGTTCTATGACGTTGTTATTTGTAACTCAGTGAGCTCCGTTGTAACCTGTTTTTCTCTATACTTTTTATTAATAAAGTCACGAACGTTGTTCTTTAAACAAGTTCATTTGGCCAATGAGTTTAACTTTAGTTTCAGGTATATCAATGAGCTGATATCGTTCAATAACCATCAAATAGCTAATTCCCTTCCACTAACATGCCCACTTGAACTAGAAATAAAGGAGACCATATTTAGATCTACATGTATGCATGGAGATTCATAGAGTGACAAACCACTCTCCATAAGACTGTATGACAAGAGGGATGACTTCAACTTTACAATAGTTAACTTTCCTTTCATCCTTATATTCCTGCAGTTCCAGCTTTTGGTGTCTACATTTCACAATTTTTGAGGTAAAATCGAGCATGCTCTTTCAACCAAGATCTCAAAAAGCGTTGTACGACTCTTGCTCAGAAGTTGTTTGATCAAGGTTACAACACTTAAGGCCTCAGAAGAGCTTTCAATAAGTTTTATGGTAGACATGTGAAGGACATTTCCAAATGTGACGCATCGATGACAAAAATGATGCAGGCTACGCTCACCTTTTCGCGAACACATGGTATCATCACTACTTGATAGTGACTCATAAACACATGCTCATTAATCGTACAATCGACTCTGCTTTCACCAGACATTTCTATTTAATATGGAAAAAGGTTTTGTCGCTTTTATTTATTGACATTTACAAATGATATCGGCAACAGAGTGACTGAGTCAGTCAGTAAGTCTGTGAGTCAGTCAGAGACTGGTTTATGAGTCAGTCAGTCAGTCAGTCAGTCAAATCTTAAACTCATTGTGCTTCATTCCACTGAAAAGAAGACATATCTCGTTTGATTTTACATTATTCAGAACATCTAGATTGTGTTCAAATGCTAAATAAATCTCTAGCGAGGGTCATTCTGCAGAATATCTCTGAGACATGGCTTTTTTAGAATATCCCTGGGCCGGAGGTACTTTCCATAGAATATCCCCGGTACAAAGGGCTATATTCTGGACAAGGTTCTGCTCAGAGGTTATTCTACGTCATGAAGGCTCCGTAAAACAATAGGATGACGTCACTAGTGGTTTCGGACGCTATTTAGAATCTCACCCGAGTGTCGTTTATATCAAATATAACGACACGATTCGATAAAGGTTTAAACCTCAGTGGCTTTTTTAAATGTTAATATATTGGATGTATTTGATGTCAAAAGACACGAGTGTGGGGATTCTATTTATCATCCAAAATCATTGTTCCAAATGATTCACCTTGTAAACATTACTAACCAGTGTTGTGAGTGTGACAAGTACAGCTTCAGTGGCAGCTTCGTGGTAACCGATGACGTCACAATGGTGATTCAATTTCACTGTACTGATATCTCCCAGGATGATTTAAAGCTATGTTTATAGTTTTGAATTATTTGTATTTGCCAAGCCGTTCGATTTTTATCATCATGGGTCTGTCTGTCCGTATTTCTTTCCGGAGCATAATTTGAAAACCGTCAAAGAGTTTTCACTAAACTTGGTACATGTATTAACCATGGCTGAGGTAGTGTATTTTGCTATTGTGGGGCCTTTGGGATTTATCATCTTCTGATGACTCGTGCTTGTTTGGTGAGATCAATAGAAAGACCCTACCACAAACAATCAGAAACCAAGCTAACTGTAGAATTCTGACAATGACTATGAACATGTTTCCTATGTTGTAGGCCTCTATAAACACCCGATGGAGAGATTATGTTTCTAGGCTTATCATCACTATACCCATCATCGCGGGTCTCACCAAAGCGGTAAACGTCTAAGATCTGCATCACTACGGGCTTCCTCCAACATCAAGCTGACACGCCCTGATAACATTTAAATACTGTCCCATCCCCAATAGAGAGAACGAATTCTCGGACAGGTATATACTCATTAAATAACCTATATCCCCAGGTTTAGCATATATATGTAGCGTTGGTGCATGGATGGTTGACCCCGGACAACAAACTGAGGTCAAGGTCATCTTCCCACACTGACCCACGGCTTATACTACCGGGGAGATGCGGCAGCAGTTATTGATACTTCGTGCGGACGGTAACATCAAAACATGTTTTGACTCCTGGGGGACATTAGCTTCTTTGTAATTTATCTATCACCGCCATCAATCACCCCCACCAATCACCCCCGCGGGGGGGGGGGGGGGGGGGGAGATGAAATTATAATGTTAATTCATACTAAGAATTCTAACAATGTATTGTATAGCCGGTAGTCATAGAAATATTTAACTCTAAAGTTAGAACATGGTACTGGTGATTCATTCTCAAACAAAACTGACCTGCCCATGGCAAACTCTCCACCCCTGCTGTCGACTGAGTACATCATTCAAACCTGCGGTGTCAGTTGTAGGCCCTGGCCCTCAGGCTGTTCAGCAGTAGGGGTGTGGATATAACAATTTTTCACGCCATTCCGGTGGATTACAATTATGCACATACACCAAAATATACAATATATGTGGATACTGTTCTACAAAGTGAACTTAGCGCCCTGGTTAATGGAGTATATTATAAACAAATTCATCCCTACACAACCTTCGACCCTTGGGGATTCCGTGTTAGAATAAGTCCCCAGCAAACTATGCTGGTCGTAAGAGGGAACTTAACCTTTAGCCTGCTGAATTGTTTTAGCATAAAGTGATGTAAATAGGGTGGACGATTTCAAACAGTCGGAGGGCCAATTGAAGAAATATTTAGCACATTTATTCCTGATGTAAAACTAGACATTACTATTACAAAATATCCTGATGTTTTCAATCATAGCAAGGTCAAGATTAAAGCGAACATAAATTTAATGAATTTACATTACGTCATTGGCGTTGGTATACTTTTTATGTTAGGAACCTGTTTCAAATTATGAAATGTGTCCAAATTGATTTCAATATTCATATCTCCGATATCTTTATTTTAATCGAGTATAAATTCGATTTTTTATCGGCAAATAACAGTGCGATGGTAAATTGTGAACCATTTCAGTACAAGTATTATCCAAACTTCTTTGAGTGGCATTTAGAAGTTGGAGTGATGAAGTATCCAAACGTTAAAAAGAATATAAAAATAATTCTAGGTCATCATGTCAGTTGCAGAAATAAGAACGTTAGGGTTAATCTAACGTGTCAATTTTATAAACTTTGCAGGAAACAATAAATGGCTTTAAAAAATTCACCGATCCTTATTTCAAGTGTTTTCAATGAATATGCGAAAATACAATTCCTGTGTCGTTTGATAGCAGACGTACGAAAAACATGGTACGCTTAGCCCGACCTCAGCATACCTTATCGCACATTTAATATCAACAAAGTTTACATTGCCTTCATTTCTACTTCACTATCTCCTTAATCGAAGAATGTTTCATTTGTCAGGTTCCGTTCAATATTACGACAGAAAAGCGAAAATAAAGATCGGGAAATCTGACATCAATATTTCAGTAAGTGCAAAGGTCAGCGGATGTGATGTCACAGATAATGTTTCCTTACAAAACAATTAAAGTTTGAAATAATTCGCCTATCAAATTCCAAAATAAACATAAATCACTACGTAGTGTCAGTAAGTACCACTAATATGAAATAACAATGTGACTTTGACGATATAATTTAATCCGTTTCACCTTTCATGCCCCCGTGACCCGGAAACGGTAGGCGATGAATCAACACGCCACATGCAAGTTTCTTGGTATCTTTTATTTGAACTTTTGTTGTTATATAAGGATCGTCATTCGATGTTACGATGAATATGAAGGGATATGATTCATGTATTTACGATGTACACGCTGATGATTTTGTTTCCACTGCAATACTTGTGTCCCACGCAATACGTCTGTAGAGATCGTCGATCGGCAATGATCACCCCCGTAACAGCGCGAAAATGGGCGGCGACAACGTGGGTTTCAAAATGACATTAATGCGTTGCTGTTACGAAACACGCTGCTGCGTGATGTATGTATCAATAAAATACTAAATGAAAATATTTTCAAATTTGAGATAGTTTACGGATTTTGCTATTATAATACATTTATAGATTCCAGCATGATTTGGGAACACTTTTAAGTAGCATATGATAATGTATTGATGATATATTTGTTAATGTTTAATTATTTACAGCTGACCTATCTTCAATTATTTTCTTTCACCTGAAGATGAATTATGTGAATATGTAACTATTTGATGTCTTTATTAAATTTTAGAATTCAATGAATAATAAATAATTAAATAGATAAGATAATTAACATAGACATTCAAAACTCATATGGACATTAATTTTATGTTTTAAGTGGTTTGTTTCCATACAAAATAATTCTAAAATATAATTGTATTCTGAATATGATTCATTTATTTTTACACGATATTATTGTTTGTTTAATTACAAAAACCTAAGCTGGTGAGGTAACCATATATTTATAAGAGAAAGTTATCTTTTGAAAAAGGAATAGGGCACATTTATGTACATTTACAATTCTTGCAGTTCTGTTGTAGAAAAGTACATGGACGATTTCCTACTTACTGTGTACTTTTCTGGGTTCTCATCAATGAAATCATGTGTGATCAGTCTGGCATGACTTTCCAGGTTTGTTGCAGTATGCTCCGGTGTGCGACAGTGACGCTCCTTCATGCCCATACAGGAACATAAACCATTGTAAACTGTGGTCAACAGGTTTTCATCGATCAGTCGACGTGATGTACAAAAATCTCAACTAATGCAGATCATCACCAGCCTTGGATCTGACATCCTTGATCAGCTGATGGGTTTCTGAATATCCAGTCAGTAAAGGTCCCTATCATGTTCCATATGTCTCAGTCTTCTGGGTGGAGTGAAAAGAAATGTCCCTATATATGATTACCCTTGCCAGATGTATTTCTGCCAGCCAGCCACTACCCCTGACTTTATCTCACCTTATGTGGTTTACTGTGCACATGCATGTACTGCTGCAAACCTGTTTTTCCCTTGTATGCAATCACAGTATTACACTGTCCGTAGTTGGTGGGTCACACGTTTCTCAGTTGGTGTGTATAAAAGTGCCAAAACCATCATGAAACGAGAATTGCAAAAAAAGGTCACATTTTCAATATAAAAAAACATATTTGTCATTCCTTGAATACTCTTTGGTTAAGGGCATGAAATTAATTATCAGTCTCCTAAAAAAATAATCTAAAATTTCTTTAGGATTTTTCTTTGATAGACCAACGTCAAACCATCAAGTTAGATAGACTTTTCACTTTAAAAGCCCTTATTTCTAAGGTGTCCATATTTTCTGAAAAAAATCTACTTTTATGACAAAAAAAATGACCTGTCTGCCTGTTTGGTTGAGTAAACAAATACTCGTTTTAATATGTGACAAGGAATCCCACTGACGAGAAATCTTGTTTTAAATCCCATCTTTCCACGACACCCAGTTTAAATGGAGTGATTTTTGTACCTCAAAATGTCGTGTGAGTTTGTTCCCCAAACCGGTGTGATTTTGTACCAAGAAAAATTTTGTATTATTTTTAAAGTTACTTTTAGTATCAAACAATTACATTATTATCACTTTTCTGTCAAAACAATACAATTAGCTCAGGTTTAACCATGTATCTGGCCTCTCCTTCAGTGACAAGATGACACTTCCCTATCAAAACCAAAAACAATTTGAGCTGTGGCAATGTAGACTGACCTCACTCAAGGACCAGGTACAGTTAGTCATATTATGAACGTGATGAAATGTTTTATTATAATATAGTGCACATTGCTTGCAATAAACATGAAAAATAAATATTCCTGGGTACAAAATTACCAAGTATTTTGGGTACAATATCACATAGGCCTTACATTCATCCAGTCCTTCGTGCAATGATAGACGGATTTAAACTTACAAATTTGGCGCAATCACGAAAAATATGAAACATAGGAGGGAAGACAGTTATTGCGAGTTTCATTTGGAGATGTCCATTGCGCCTGTCGAATGGGTTCGCCTGCTGCATTGAGAGCTTTAGTAGGCCTCCAACGCGCCTTCAATTATGTTCCTTATATGTTCGATCATGCGACTTTCTATGTACTTATTGGATTGGATTCACCCAGATGGTGAGCGTAATGGCGGATAAAAATCTTTATCGATCCGGTTTCAAATTCGATAAGTAATTATATTTTGTCACAGCATGTACCATTTGTGGGGTACTAAGCGCTGAAATTGAAAAAAAACCCTTCATATTTGATATGTTTACTAGGTGTTACTAACCTGCTTCAAACAAAGTAATCCTTAGGAAACAGGCCGTAGTATTATGAAATTAAATAATTAATTAGAGTGTATGAAGTACTAGTATTAGATTAAGTTACGTCCCATGACGCCTGAAAGATACTCAGATCAGTATTACAAACTGTTTAAGGTACTCGATGATAATGATAAAAATAATTGGTTTCAGATGTGAGAAATCTATTATTTGTTTGTGGCTTTTCATATGAATAGATTTCCCGAGATGTGGGAGATTCAGTTATGTTCATATTCAGCTAAGCAGAGACTAAATGCTATATTTTGTCAGCAGTGGCATGAGAGTATTTCTGTATCACTTTATCTTAGCAATTACAGCAAAGTGAAATCATTCATACAAACTGAAAGATATTTTACTTGTGAAAATGTTTAATCAGAGCTTATTGTGACTTTGGAACCTATTTGCACAATTTTGATGTGAGTGTATGTTGCATGTTCAAAGACGATGATATTGTGAATTCTATGTGTACAAATTGTTTATCCGGCGAATTAGAGGATGAATACCATGTCTTACTGATATGTGAACAATATTGTCATTTAATGTACAAATTATCCCCCTTAGCGCAGGGTATTTGTTAATCTACTGAACTCTGAAAAAACTGATATTTTTTATCCATGCTGTTGCTGTATTTTTAAAACATGTCTCAATAATGAGAAATTGGTAACTTGATTAAAATCTAATAATGTACATCACGTGATAAATGTTAATATGCAATCTACTTTGAACTATGGGCCGTGATGCCTAATACTGAATAAACCATCTGTCTGTCCGTCTGTCTGTAGTGTTGCACGATGTAAAATATAAGTACTCGTAAGGCAGGTGTCTCAGAAGGGTAATTTGTCGTCAGATGATGACACATGCACTTCACTGAAGAATATAAAGTGCGATGGGTGATACATGTGGAAAACGCTATGTGAGGCAGCCCGTTGCTCTGAAGCGTCAGGAAAATATTCAAACAGTTGGTAGGGAGACGCACAGAGATACCGTTACAGCATCTAGGTTTGTGGACCGAACGCGAGTATAACCATATGCCTGTATTCAAGGGACCCCTTTGCTTAATCAGATTTGTAGGCTCTGACGCCTTATATTTAGTCTTCTATGAACTTGGTGAATTATATAGGGGTGATTCTTTCAACATAGATAGACCTAACTGCCGACATTCGTGGAGAAGAATGAATGTCGACTATATTAGGCCTCAGCAAATACATACTGCACAAAAACAAGTTAGGGATCATGAACATTTTGGGGATATTATTTTGTAGTGAAGATGGAGAACACGATTTCATAAAAAAATATCCTCAATATTATTCATGATCCCAAAGTTTTATGTTCTGTATATTCTTCTCTATAAGTAAAGAATGTTTGCATTTTGCATCCTAGATCGGACGGTGACATCATCTAATTTCCTGTCAGTTAAGCTATGCTAAACAAAAACTAAAGTATACTAAAATATTTTATGTGAGGGTAGTGCCATTTAAGACATATCTTTCTTATATTTGGATAGCCCAATATTGTGGACAAAAACGTGTTTATCTAAGCAAACATGTATTGAAGTTGAAATTCAAAACGGGTATCAAAGACTAAGATGTTCAGCCTTTATAAATCATATTAAGCTTTGTTATCACCAGAAGTATATATATATATATATATATATATATATATATATATATATATATATATATATATATATATATATATATATATATATATATATATATAATGTTTTCCTACATTGAGAAAACATTGACACGTGTATTGGCAACGTTTCGTATCCTGTCACATAATTATAAAGTGCACAAGACCGGTCTAGTAAAACTGACAGGAACCAAAGCTTGCTGCTTGCTTGCTGATGGCGACAGAAGATGAGTAGATTTTTTTACGAACATGTAAAGACTATATTCTCCATCACTTTATACATATCATGCTACGGTCTACACATTTGTCTCTTACAATCTCTCGTGGCTAGAAGTACCAGGGTATTCTGTGTGTTTTGGATATGTACTTTTTCTTTCATTACTTTATTGAATTCTGTAAGAGTGTACTATGATCTAAAGGTTTCTGAAGAATCATGATATGATTCCGTGAAGATTCCGGGTTCACAATTGGTCTTCAGCAACCAAGACGACTAACGGGATCGGGTGATCAACCTCGCTGACTCGGTTGCTGCATGTCATGGTATCCCATTTGCGTATAAAATAATGATAACTATGTAGTGAGCGTGCAGAGACCAAAGTATATTATCAACATAAGAGGTTTGTTCCCCTTATAAGGTTTCTTCTTAAGGATACCTATGCTTTATCTTGGAAGGGCAACCTTAGTGTCAAATCCTAAAGTTTTGTTCAAAAGGACCGATTGAAAAAGTATTAAAACACTTGATATCCTTTATGAATAGAGTACATGAGTACATCACATTTCACGATACAGCAAAATATAAAAATACACTTTGAATAAAAACACAACACATGTCTCATCTATTCTCCCATTAGTCAACATGGAGCCCTACTACAGAATAAGCAAATATAAGAATACATTGCAATTATATTAAGGTAACACTATGAGAGACATGTTACGTAGAATAGGCGGGACGGTGGGGTAGCCTAGTGGTTAATGTTTCGCCCATCACGTCGAATTCTCCACATAGGTACAATATGTGAAGTTCATTTCTGCTGTCCCCTCCGTGATATTGCTGGAATATTGCAAATAACGGCGTAAAACCATTCTCACTCATTCACTTAGTTTAAACAATTTTCTGCTATCTAGCTATTACTACGAACTATAATTAACAACATAATCATTACTGAGGACTGTACTGTTTCAAACCACAAAGGCAATGATTCCTTCACGCCTACCCACTTTCAGGGAGATATTTGCTGATGACGACATCAACAGCTCTCAACGTTCCTTCAATCCATCCTTGAAGATCGTCTGCAGCCCAGGAGTTGCTGACGATGTGCACGTCATCGGACGGGGACGGTTTGGCTATCAAATCGCGAACTTTTCGTTCGTCAAATCCGGGCTTGAAATAGCTCCATGCAGCTTGGAAAGGATACTTGTCCCACAACATCATTGCGCCCCCCACAGCCTCGGGGATGTCAGATTGGCTGACGTTGTAGATGGCGCTCAGGTACTTCTCAACTCTCTTCTTGACGACGTCGGTAACGGCATTCGCTCCTGGGAGACTGCCAGGGATGGGTGTCCCGAACTGACTCAGTTCTCGCCAGTAGTGTGCCAAGTCCCCGTCGTGGTAGGACGCCAGGATGATGGAGACGTTGTTGGTGCCGGTGGACCAGTCATAGGTCTGTCTGTTGGGTAGGTCACTCCTGGTGTGGGTGATGTCAGGGTTCCCGGTCTTCCACCACGTGGTGTTGTAGGCAAGGAAGATTTTACCAGCTGGATATGAGAAAACAGAGTCCAGGTTCTTCACAATCTCCGGGTTGTCCTTGAAACCAGGGAAGTCAATATCCTGAATGCATTCCCGCTCGACAGCCAATACTACCTTCCTCGCACACATCACCACATTAGGGTCACCTGTCTAAAATTGGAAAAACACAAATTTATTACCTGACGTAAATAAATTTAACTCATGAAATACATCAAAACCATTAAACGATTTTATCAACACTAAAATCCCACTGACTATCTAAATATAAAAGCACTGGTTCTACAGGGAGGATACTGACCTGTACAGGAGTTGTGATTCCGTCTGTTGTCTGAGTCTTTCTGAACCCGAGGTTGTATCCTCCAGCCTGTCTCTTCTCTATCTTCATCAGTTGGTGGTTCAGGTGGAGCTCGTGTCTGTGGGGAAAACATATCATGTGAGGTTCAGTTGTGAGAATTAATTAATTAATTTTTAAATTAATATTTTCTTGTGCCATTATGTTTCTTTTCGTGAGATTGTTAGATTCATACTGATGAATCAACAACGCTGTTAGAATAAAGACATGTGAGGTCACCCGTAATCCGGGCTACCGTAGACGTAGTCAACATATTGTTTGGCTAATCTTAATGTTGTCCCTCGTTTCACGCGTACATGCACGTCGCTATGTAAGTGCAAAAATCTTGGACGCGACGTTGAACCCCATTTCACCTCACCTATGCTTTATCTTGGAAGGGCAACCTTAGTGTCAGATGCAAAAGTGCTGTTCAAAAGGACCGATTGAAAAAGTATTAAAACACTTGATATCCTTTATGAATAGAGTACATGGGTACATCACATTTCACGATAAAGCAAAATATAAAAATACACTTTGAATAAAAACACAACACATGTCTCATCTATTCTCCCATTAATCCACATGGAGCCCTACTACAGAATATACAAATATAAGTATACATTGCAATTATATTAAGGTAACTCTATGAGAGACATGTTACGTAGTATAGGCGGGACGGTGGGGTAGCTCACTTTGTGCTGGCCTCGAGGAATTTCTCCATGAGAGTCTGTGGAACCTTGCTCATTCCCCCCTCGATTGTCTTGTATCCTTCAGATGGTCCTGTATTCCCGGGGTATGACAGAAACACCTTTGGTCCGTGGAGAGCCCCCTGTCTACCCACAGCGTCAGCCCATCCACTGGTGTCCAGCTCGTATTTGTAGGCTTCCCTGCTGGCATATTGTCCAAGGAAGTTGTCGTACCTATATTAAATCATGTAAACAGTCAGTAAGTTATAAGGTTGAAGTATACATATTACAATCCTATTTTCTAGATCATACGATGGCTGTGAGTTCGAATCCTGCGTCGTTACGATAGTGGTGGTTCAAATCCCAGATCCAACACCGATTTTTGCAATACTGTTGAAAGTGACGTTAAAACCAACTCTGTCACTTCGTGTTGGAGTAGACTGAGTGTTGTCACGGGAATTGTCCGTTATCTCACGGCTTGCCAGCTTAACGTGTGATGAAACAATATAGACATCGATCACGTTGGTGAAGGCCAGCCGAACGGTGGTGGTGCTGAGCATTCTTTAATGAAGTGTTAATGACATTAACATTTGGGCGCCTGTGATACTTTATCAATGTCACCAGTGTATGGGGATAAGTGCCCTAGCTATGTCACTGTTCAACATTGGGTAGCTATATTTAAGGCTGGAGAACTAGATGTCCCTCAACTTCCAGCAAAGAAGTTTCAATCAAGGAGATAGAAAAACTTATTTCGTAAACTTATACATATTACCATTGCTGGACTAGGGGAAGAACCAGGTCTAAATCATGCATCCATTGAAACTATTATTCATGAACATTTACACATGAATGAGATATCTGCTCGTTGGGTGCCAACGTTTATAAATTCTGATCTTAAGGAAAAACGAACTGACAATGCAGAATTTAGAGTTAATTGAGAAGGATTTCGTCAAATTCAAAAAGAAATTAGTAATGGGTGATAAAACAATGGTCATAACGTCAAACCCATGGAATGGCACCGTTCCACTTCTGTGGAACCAAGGAAATTCGAGTCTTTGATAAATATCAAAGTGTCTGTGTAAGAGCTGACACATGACAAACAGGTTAAGAGATAAATGTGAGTGAGTGAGTGAGTGAGTTATTATTTACTGTCACGTCGGCAATAGTTCAGCCATACCGTGACGAGAGAAAAGTAACTAAATACTGACGACATGTGGTACAGTGGCGTTCCATCCGAGGTGGTGAGGGAGTACATTTGCTCCAGACTGGGGTAGGTATCGGTGATGTTGACGTTGTTCTTGAACAGCTCCCTGTTGAAACATGCATGCTCATTCACACACGTCATTATAACATATGTAACATCGCGCAAGGTCATATTTTGAGAAATAATCAATTATCGAAAAACATCCTAATTGGTTGATAGATATTAATATTATACGAGAAGAAAGTCCAACCATATCTTATTCTTTGAGAGTGCTGTGATTTTATCGAGAGAAAAAATGTTGTCCCATAATGTGCTTGTAAAACATAATTAAGCATTAGACTGTTGAAACAATAGACGACTTTTCTGCCACAAAAAATACTTTGTTGTAAGATGTTTTTAAAAATAAAAATTAATTAGGCTCATTGTTAAATGAATAATAATGTTAGCATGATTCAGAAACGGGTCGTTCCTTTATTGTTGGTATGATCGAAATAGAAAGTTATTGTTCAAAACTCCACATACCACAATAATGTATCAGGATCCTTCTGTTCTTCTTTGTTGAGGTTGAAGGGTGTCTTGTTTGTTCCAAGGTCCGTATTGCGCATGTGTGTGTCACGTGTGTACCAGATCGTCTCATCTGCATTTCCAAACCCGAAGGAAAATGGTATGATGTTTAGTCCCAGCGACGTCACTGTTCTATTCAATATTGGGTGAGCCCCGGATTTAAACCTCATTCCTCCTAACTCCACGTACGTGCCTGCAACTGTAGGAACTTTAGCTGTGAAGATTCTCCCCCCGACTCGGTCCGAGTACTCGAACACGGATATTGTGTGACCTCTGTCCTTAAGTCTCCACCCCGTGTAGGCGCCTCCCATGCCGCCGCCGATCACGGCGATGTCGAGACAGTAGGCGTCTGAAGAAACTAAAACGTAGGCATAGACAACTGTAAGTTCGTTTGGATCGCATCTTTCGTATTATGGTGCAGTCCTCATTCTACAGCTACAAACAGTTAGCGCATGCCCTGTGCTGTCTCCAGTCGTGTATGCCTACAATGTTCATTTGTCGAACATTGGTCTTTCATGGTTTACATTTATAAACATACCTTATTGCTAAAGGTTAGCTCCTGGTAAAGAAGCGGCTAATTTTATGACAGTTTCTTGTAAACTTTATGTCTTTTAGAAGCAAAATACGACGTTTGGCCAATCATTCCTAGAATCTACCGTCTAAAAGACAGGGTTGGTGACAATCAGGAGAGTATTAAAGATCGCATGTCACATATTATTTCTCGAAAGTGTAATACCTATCCTGCAAGTTACAGTTGTGTAAATAAAAAACTTTTACACGAAACACATACGCACACGCACACGCACACGCACACGCACACACATACACACAAACACAACAACAGAACCATTAAAACATGTTTCACACGAAACACAGGCAAGCCATTGGAACTAGCTTCAGCTAAATGGACTTACATCATCCCACGTCATACACTTTGAAAAAATACAGCTGCAATTTTTCTACCGGATATGCCTAAGCATTGGACAAGGTGTTAGTACAACAAAATACAGTTCCCAATTTCCCAAATCCTCAATTATCCAGTGTACATTATCTGTGTATAACAACAAGCTGTTGTCATAGATACCATCATATCTCGTATCAGACACCTACCATCCTGTCTCGTAACAACATAGAGGAACGATCTCTCCACCAAAATAATGAGAATGTGTTCTGACAAAACGTTTGTCAATATTGTTAACGTTGTAAAGTCTGCGTGAGTGTGAGTTAAGAATTCTAGTCACGTCGGCAGTATTTCAGCCATATCGTGACTAATAAATGTTATACATAATATATATATTTAAACAGTAAAATCCTGTCACCGAAGGACAGTAAAATAACTAGAATATCACAGATTATTATTTAAAACTAGAATACAACCATAAAAAGATTTCACTATATGTAACGATACAATCTATAAAAGGCTACAGATCGCCAGCAACTGAACGTAAATCACCACACTTGGGACCATGCTTCCAGTACTTTTGCTACCTGCATGGACCCTAGCAGGATTAACATCACCCCTTCAGGTGTTGGCGATTAGTGACAAATTTAGCTGAATTAAAAGACACATATTCTGCGATTAAAACTGTGGCAGTATTAATATACTTTGAATGACGTGGTCTTTCGTACCATCTCCGGGGGAAAATCGTTTTACACTAATTAAACCCCATCGAGGGTACAGCCACTGACAATCTTGGTTATCAAATGTAATCTACTAATATCAAAAGTAATTTATTTTATACAGGACTTATTAATCAAAATTTATGACACAAGACGATTTCTTTAAAAAAAACATATAATTAAATCAATGTTAACATTTGTAAAAAAGATCCTTAATGTTGTAAAGTTAATGCTTGGTTCTCACCTCCAACAGTTAACTTCTTGTTAATGGATGCACCAACTGGAAATGCTGCAATGTGAGCGGATGAAGTAATTGAAAATGATCAAGATCCATCACATATAATTGAATGAGTGAGTGAGTTGTGTTTAACACCGTTTTTAACAGTATTCCAGTCATATCACGGCATGTAAGCTTTATGTGGGAGAAAAACCCGAAGTGATGCAGGTCTCAGACGTTTACCACTTCGGTGAAACCCACGAGCACGGGTATGGTGCTGACAAACCTAGAAACATAATCGGGGCGAACCGGGATTCGAACCCACAATCATAGGTTTCTGGCATGCCCAAGGGACGCAACTCTGCACAGCTAATTGCGGCGCCTTAGACGACTGGGCCACCCATGCCTCCTCATTACATATAAACTGCTAGGCAAAAAGAATAAAAACACTTAAACGTCAGATTTGGCCAAAACACTCGTTAACAAAACGTTACTCGGATGAAAACAGTCGCCTTAACATTGCAAACTAAAAGGGGCAGGACGTCGATCGTTCTGAAGGTTTGTTTATAACAATAGCCAATAACCCCCGATCGTACTCAGAATCTTCTGCTACAGTGACCACACCGTGGGTGAAGGGTTATCACCTGCGAAGACGGTTCCCTTGTTTGAAAGCAAACGCACTTATTATGAAATAGTGAATGAGTGAGTATTGTTTTACACCGGTTTTATTCCAGTACTATTTCAGCAATACCACGACGGGGAACACCAGAAATGGGCTTCACACATTGTGCCCATGTGGGGAATCGAACCCGGGTTTTCGGCGTGACGAACGAACGCTTAAACCACTAGGCTACCCCGACGCCCCTATTATGAAATAGGAAACGGGCCTAATGAAAGCCTTTCGATGCGCTTTATATATTGTTTAGCATAATTATATAGACATACCACTACAACCATAACTTTACTTATAAAGTGACCGTATCGCCAGTACTCCGTAGGGCTTCAATGTGGGATAAATACACAAATGGAAACAGTTTTTCATGTTTTATGATATTTTCTCAATGATAGTTACGTTTATCTAAATATGTAGACTCGTTCAAAATGAAACATGTAAAAACACATGAATGGGCTGTGTGCGCTGTAACAGAGGTATTAACCTGGCCTCAAGGAACTCTGGGTAGGAGAGTCATTTGTAATCTAGGCTTTGATAAACACGGGTTAATCTAATCAAGGTGGCCATTAGTACTTTGTAACTCACCCGTAAGAAAAACACACGAACTTTCTCTTTCCTTCTAATAAAAAATGGGGCGGTCGGGTAGCCTAGTGGTTAAAGCGTTCGTTCATCACGCCGAAGACCCGGGTTCGATTCCCGACATGGGTACAATGTGTGAAGCCCATTTCTGGTGTTCCCCGCCGTGATATTGCTGGAATATTGCTAAAAGCGGCGTAAAACCATACTCACTCACTCACTCCTTCTAATAAAAACATTTCTGAAGTAACTTTACCCTGCGCAGCGCTTCCGCTCTCGGCTTCGCTGTGCAGAGCTCTAATGTTTCTGGTTTGACAATTGAAACGGGCATCACACTCGAAAATGATTAAAAAACACAAATATATCACATTCGAATAACAATGTGTTTGTGTTTGTGGTTTTTTTTATTTTAGCCACCATCAAACATGGGAATATACTTTTTTTGTCCGGCAGTTTATTTCGACTCTGAAACTTACATCTTGTCACAGAATAAGCATATTCGAAGTACTCTCATTTCTATTATGTGGCAACGACTTATCGTAAAATAGAATATAAGAATTATGAATTTCCAAAGATTCTCGAGAATAATAAATGCCTTTACTTGATACGATCTGTTTATAAGCAGGGGGACTATGCACAAATGTATAGTCTATATAGACTCCCTGATATTATAATAAGACTTAGCGTAAAAATTACTTAGTGATGGATGCTCTGGAAAACAACAACGGTATTTTATATCTATCTATAGAGGGCCATTAAGAGACTTACTTGTAGCTATAAGCGTGGCGCTGACCACGATGGTGGCACTAAGGAGGACCACCATGACAACCGTCAACATCCGGCATGGTCCACAGCGTCGCTCCAGGAATGGGTCTTTGGAAACCATAGCTGACTGCTGAAACCCAGGGGAGTTAGATGTACTCGTTAATACAATGTATCCGACCGCTCCAGTTGACGTTGTTCAGTCAGTACTATGTATAATTAATAACTGAACAAGATCAGAGCAAAGTCTCTGACAAGGGCAAACTCTATAAAAAGGGAGAGAAACCTGCCTGATAGAAGCACACACACACTTTCAGATATCATACATGTACTTCTATCGTTACTAGAATATTATGTGCAACACACCCTTTTTCAAAATCCTGGAAACGCCTTGTTGGAACCCAACAATATTGTAACAAATACGTGCTTAATAACTGTATGTCAAAAGTAAGAGTGAGGGCAAACGGACGAAACAAGATCAAGCCAACTATGTGGAACCCATCGTCATGCAATGACCGGGAAGCCAGCTCCGCAAACTGTGTGGAACCCATCGTCATGCAATGACCGGGAAGCCAGCTCCGCAAACTGTGTGGAACCCAACGTCATGCAATGACAGGGAAGCCAGCTCCGCAAACTGTGTGGAACCCATCGTCATGCAATGACCGGGAAGCCAGCTCCGCAAACTGTGTGGAACCCATCGTCATGCAATGACCGGGAAGCCAGCTCCGCAAACTGTGTGGAACCCAACGTCATGCAATGACAGGGAAGCCAGCTCCGCAAACTGTGTGGAACCCAACGTCATGCAATGACCGGGAAGCCAGCTCCGCAAACTGTGTGGAACCCATCGTCATGCAATGACCGGGAAGCCAGCTCCGCAAACTGTGTGGAACCCATCGTCATGCAATGACCGGGAAGCCAGCTCCGCAAACTGTGTGGAACCCGAGGTCATGCAATGACCGGGAAGCCAGCTCTGCCAACTATGTGGAACCCAGCGTCATGCAATGACCGGGAAGCCAGCTCCGCAAACTGTGTGGAACCCATCGTCATGCAATGACCGGGAAGCCAGCTCCGCAAACTGTGTGGAACCCAACGTCATGCAATGACCGGGAAGCCAGCTCCGCAAACTGTGTGGAACCCGAGGTCATGCAATGACCGGGAAGCCAGCTCTGCCAACTATGTGGAACCCAACGTCATGCAATGACCGGGAAGCCAGCTCTGCCAACTATGTGGAACCCGAGGTCATGCAATGACCGGGAAGCCAGCTCTGCCAACTGTGTGGAACCCGAGGTCATGCAATGACCGGGAAGCCAGCTCTGCCAACTGTGTGGAACCCATCGTCATGCAATGACCGGGAAGCCAGCTCTGCCAACTGTGTGGAACCCATCGTCATGCAATGACCGGGAAGCCAGCTCTGCCAACTGTGTGGAACCCAACGTCATGCAATGACCGGGAAGCCAGCTCTGCCAACTGTGTGGAACCCGAGGTCATGCAATGACCGGGAAGCCAGCTCTGCCAACTATGTGGAACCCGAGGTCATGCAATGACCGGGAAGCCAGCTCTGCCAACTGTGTGGAACCCGAGGTCATGCAATGACCGGAAAAACCAGCTCTGCCAACTGTGTGGAACCCGAGGTCATGCAATGACCGGGAAGCCAGCTCTGCCAACTGTGTGGAACCCAACGTCATGCAATGACCGGGAAGCCAGCTCTGCCAACTATGTGGAACCCGAGGTCATGCAATGACCGGGAAGCCTCTGCGTCGTTTGATTGTCCAGTGTCACGCGGGACCGAACACTGTTGGCCAATGGAACGGAGTGTTCTCAGCTGTTTTGGGCCGGGAAAGCCACATCAGAATGTCAGATAGTCCCGGGAAAGCAGAACTCATAATTCGAGGGATTCTGCTGTTGGTACCAAATCGATGGATTAGCCGTGAATGTTGTTAACCGTTAATGCTTATCGTTTTATACAGATATGCATCATGATATAAACGAGTTTTTTAGAATATAGTAGAAATACATAAAATGGATAAAACACAAAATACAATTAATTTTAACAGATCATGATACTAACAATTTGCAGATAATTGGCAGTGAGTCTACGTACGATGCGGATGTGTTTACAGATAAAGCTTTCAAGAAGATCAAAACTTCTGTCTCAAGGCCATATGAAAAAAGGTTATCTTAAAAATACAGTTAAGGATAAACTAAATGATATCCAGTTGCAATCCTGGATATCTGCAAGATTTAAATCTTCCAAAGGATCCATGTATAGAATTGCAAAAAATGACCATTTAATTAATACAGATGAAAACGTTTTTAGAATTTTACCCCCATCACAATTTAACAGTTGAAACAGGTGGATGGAGGAAATTACCATTAGCTGAAGGAAAATGACCACTCTGCCACTTGTATGCCATAGGACATGAATTTCACTTTTTGGTTAAATGACCTTCATTTGAAAAAAGAGATGAAACAACTCATTCATAAATATTATTATATTAAACCTGACATGTTTAAAATGAATTTATTGTTTAATTGTTTAATAAACATTGAACAAACTATCTAAGTTCTGTAAAATAATCATGATAAAGTTTAAACCTGGAAAGAACATTTCATAAATGTTCCTACAAATTTTCAGTTGTGTTCTGAACATGATCCGACTGCTCCGAAAAGATATGTCTGACAATGTAATACTGTTTTAAGTTCAATCTGAACTACCTTACCTGGTAGTTCATATGGGTACCAATAGGTACATTTTAACATTTTAAACATTCTAGCTTAACATGCATTAATTAAACATTAAGTACGGTAATGAAATTGATTCGGGCACTTCTTTGTTCTTGTTTTGCTTCCCTTGTACTGGGAGCACCAAACCCCGCGTCACTGAACCATGTCTGAGCCCTAACTGGTCCAGGAAGCGCCAAAATAGTTTTTCTTCCGCTGTAGGTGAGGTGAAATTGGGTTTAACGTCGCGTCCAAGATTATTGCACTTATATAGCGACGTGCATGCACGTGTGTGTTCCTTCCGTTGTAAGTGAGGGAGGGAGGGAGCGAGAGCGTGCGTGCGTGCGTGCGTGCGTGCGCGCGTGCGTGCGAGAGATATGACACATAAACTGTGTTCACTTTGACCTGGCGCCAGACATCATCCTGGCAAGGAAAGACAACATGAGCGTCAAATAACCCCCTGATTCGGTAATGGAACACTCCAGCCCTGCTCATCTCTCTTCTACCATCTCTACACGACCCATGCTCTTAAAGATGGAGTGATGTTCTCGTTTGTGTATCCTTCCTAACAGGGCAGAGACGACAGACAGACATTCTTTATTTCTCCAATAACTGAAGAGTACATATCAAGGTAAATTAGATCAAGTCATAAATGACCTGTAATTAACCAAAAGCAGATAACAAAAATATAAACATACAATGCCCTTCTAGGTAGATGCTAGTGAACAGTAACGGTTATAACATGTTGTGTTTGATGTGTAGCCTGCAAATATTAATTTTGAGACAACCAACACAAATTGTATCCAAGTGCTAAAATCAATACGACAGAAAGTGTTGTGATCTCCTCCAAGCAAACAGGTCAACATTGCAGTGTCATCCTGGTCACAAAAATTAATCAAATCGTTTATGTGCAGCACTGAAGAAATTTTATCGCACATCTGATTTCTCTGTTGTGAGTCCTTCACAGTCAATGCTGACATGTTTTCTACAGCCCGGTACTATGGTGTGACATTGTGTACATGAAACATCACCAGGTTTTTCTCATGCCAGATATATCATGGATGATATGTACAGTTTGTGTTTTGGATGAACGTATGCTCTTTTCCACAGATGAGTTATATATACCCACTGTCGGGTGAATTTCATAAAAGGTTTGTAGTCCCAGTTTGTTAAGGCACGCTGTATTGTTGATACCGAGGCTGAGAGGAGACTGTTTGGTCCTTTGGCTAGTTGGATATTGGTTAATATAACCGTTGAGGTCACGAGCTTGTACACATGTTCCGACATAAGAATATTTGTGTTACATAGTGCATTCAAGATGTCTTTATAAAGGCTAGTGTTCCGATAAGTCGAAGGGAGCCTTTTCCGAAGTACATATCAATCTTCAAACGTAGGTTTAACAATCTGTGTTATCCTAACGTGATTATCTTCAGATGGTACTTGCTTCGCTGTATATTCTGTTGATTTACTAAGTAAAATAGCAATGCCTCCAGATACACGACCCATGCTCTTATAGATGGAGTGATGTTCCCGTTTGTGAATACCCTCCTTCCTAACAGGCGAGGGACGACGTACAACCACGTGGAGGCATGGCACAGAACACAGTAAACAGTACAAGTTTGTAGGGTAGGTATCCCCAGCCCACACCTGAAGATGGGAGAATAGTGCAGCAAAATGACCATGGAGTACAGAGAACTTGAACGGGGGCTTGAGGATTACAAGGCAGACTTTGTTGCTGGAAAGGAAGGGCTCAAATGTTGTGTAGACGCTGAAACTCATACTGCACAGCTTGAGTAATTGTAAAAGCACGCGTGATATATGATATGAAAATATGCGATATGATACGTGATTAGTGATGTGATATGTATCAGTATCTGTGCCATTGAAATATATTAAAATATGTATATTGCTAATCATTATTATAAAGAATATTCCACAAGTTTTGTGGTAATGTTATCTCCTTAAACCAAACTTCGTTTAATTAGCAGCCATAGATACTAATATGTTGTCTGATATGGGTTATAGCTAAATTGCCTATAAAAGATGGCTACGCGATAAATCGCAAAGAACAATGAAGAACGAATTGTGGTATATTTCACGATAAAACATTGTTCTATCATGACGTCATTTCTGAAGATTCTAACATGCGATCGCATCTTGATGACATCGATATTAGACATTATGACATCGATATATTGTACAGTGGAGAAAATTATATATATGTTTTGTCACATAAAACATGCTCTACTTGAGTAACAAATAGTGTTCTTTTACCCCTATAAAACAATAGTGGGCAATCGTAAGAAACAGGTATAACGATTTTATAGAAATCGCCATGTATTCATACATGTGTTATGAACTAACAGTGGAGAACCAGTTATTTGTCTTTCAGTCTTGTTGTCCCAACCCATCCCCCAAACTAAAACACATGTTTTTCATCAACTACTGAAGATGGAGGTTACGATACCTACTTCAGACAGTTCTTTATTTTGGTGACTTCAAATATACCCAAAGACAGTGAAGCCAGCATATTAAGCCGAACACATTGAACGTCTTGCATTCAACACGTCTACGCCATAGAGAGTAAGTCTTTGGAAACAGTTGCCATAGTGCGTAAAGGGCACAATAGGGATAACTGTTATATATACTGATCACTAAGACTCAGTGGCAACACCAGGTATGCGCTAATAGGGTCAGCATTCCGGTTCTACCGGTAGCAGCCGCCACTTAGTTGTACAAAAATTGAGTTTTTTGTTGCCTTACGCCGTTCCAAGCAAACTTCCTGCCATAACTCGGCAGACTGAAACAACGGAATCTAGACCAGACAATCCAGTGATCAGTATCAGGAACGGTGTTCAACGTCGGTCAGAAAACGACACCACGCCCTTATCAAGCGTTAAGTCACCACGCCTTATCACACATAGCATTGCATACCATCCCGCTTAACCCCCCCCCCCCCCCTCCCCCCTCCCCATAATAAGGGGGATGGGGAGGGCACATTATTGATTGAAACCCATAAAAAAAATTCTGAAACTTACTTTTTCTTGATTTCTAATATCCTGTCAGTTAATTCCCACGGTTAAGCATTCACCATATTCTTTGCGAAGAGCGAGGTGTTTTTCACCCGGGCAAGTGACCTAGATGCGATTCGTGAGTGTCAGGTCATAGTCACATGACTTATGTGTCCAATGACGAAAAAGTTGCATCAATTCGAGATTACTCAAGCTTGTTAAAACAGGCTAGTAGATCCAGTTACATATCTGGCCCCTGCACAGGCTGTTGAGATGTCGCATAATTATCACATAAGTATCAACAACCACGTCCTCTGAAAAAAGAAACAATCTTTCGATATATGATCGAGGGTGAGATGTTGCTATGTGAGAGTTGTTGACAACTATGGTGACCCCAAGTACGACCGTCATGGTTGTCAACACCCGACATGGTCCACAACCTCGGTATGCTTCCCCAGAAATGGGTTTCTGACAATGTACCCATCGAGCGGCGTGACGAACGAACGCTTTCACCACAAGCCTACCCCACCGCCCCTATGACAGTACACAAACCTCAACTTGGTCAGACCACATCAGGGCCCAATCCTCGGGTCCTCGTTTTCGTAAAATGACCTCTTCAAGTGAGTGTCAAGTTGATTATCATTAAAAGTCTAGATTTTCATTCATAGTAGTACAAATATCATGTGACAAATGCAAGCTAATTGAAATACATACTTACACTAATGAGACACAAAGCATGCATAGTGTGCTATGCGTTTGTCATGTAGCTCACCTTACATATACGGATACAGTAACATCTTACAATTTCCTGTCAGTTAAGCTTTAATCCAAGTGTGAACAATCCCGCCAGTACATCTAATGACAGCCAAGGTATAACTATTCCTAGATATGTGTGGATTGACCTCGGTAAGTAAACAATTCCTGGATAATCTGGACTCGGAAAATACCAGCGCCATTATTCAAAGATTCTCGGTCCATATACACGAAGAAAGATTAAACAAACTGTTCTACGCTGTAATGAAGAAAGGAGGCTCGAAATACATGCTTAAACAATCAACAAAAAGATTTGATAAAGAATGCAGCGATTTATAAAAGATATAAAAAAAAACCATTTGCGTCTTCTTAGAAATCGTAGCATCAAAGGGAACACTGATATAGAAGTGTCGAGAAATACAGAAGCTCACCAAACACACATCCATTAAGATGTTCATGCTGCTTAATCAGTAAAATGATTCAGAGTGGTTGGAAAGCTTCACTACAGTTTGTTTGTTTGTTTGTTTGTTATTTAACACCGCACTCAGCAATATCCCAGCTATATGAAGGCGGTCTGTAAATAATCGAGTCTGTGATTGACATCATGAGCATCGATCCACGCAATTGGGATACGATGACATGCATCAACGAAGAATGCGAGCCTCACCACCCGATCCCGTTAGTCGCATCTTACGACAAGCATGAGTTGCTGAATACCTGTTCTACCCGGATCTTCACGGGTCAATGTTTATAAGAAGCCACAAACCATCGTGAAACGTATTATACTTTGTTGTACGCAGGCGCCTTTGAAAACAATCGCATTGATAGAACTTAAGACATAACGGAAGCGTTTTACTTCGTTAGAATACGATATGTTTGAATACGACTGTCGTAAAAGGCGTCTATGCTTGCCGTAAGAGGCGACTAACGGGATCGGGTGGTCAGACTCGCTGACTTCGTTGATGCATGCCAGCGATCCCAATTGCGTGGATCGATACGCATGATGTCAATCACTGGATTATCTTGTCCAGACTCGATTATTTACAGACCGCCGTCATATGGCTGGAATATTGCTGAGTGCGGCGTTAAACAAACAAACAAAACCACAAATCTTATAAACATTATCATGCTCACAAAGGTTCTTGAGTGTACAAGATTTGAATATTTTGTGACATTTAAATTTTTACTACTTATTCCTATGACAGAGTTTAAAATCCTAATACATTGAACAAACTATGTCGTCGTCATGACGATACACTATACATGCTAAAGTTCAGCTTCCTCACTCTTGCCGTTTCAGGGAGGGGGTATAACAAAACCTTAATGCATCTTTATATGCCAAATTTCATTACATTTTGACAAGAAATTACTGAAAACATATCTTGTAAGCACAGTTACTCTTATGTATCCACGAGAACCTTTACACGAGACAAAGGCAAACCATCGGAATCAGATCAGCTAGATGGACCACTTAACGTCGTCACACGTCATGGATTTGAAAAATTGCAGTTGTAGTTATCATAGAGGGTGTAGATAAGCATCGGAGAAGGTGTCAGTGAAACAAAAGTACTTCAGTTCCCATGTTCCCAGATCCTCGATTATCCAGTGTATTACACCTGTGTATAATAACATTCTGTTATGATTTATAAACCGTCGTATCTCGTATCAGAAACTTACCATCCCGTCTCGTACACAAGTGTCTGACACAAGTGACTCTTAATTGTTACTCTTAACATTATATGTTGATTTATTAAATGATTTGGGAATTATCCTCGTCCAACCGAAGCAACAACAAAAATACTGAGATAATTATCCCAGGATTAAACAGTTCCTAATATATGGTATGTTATCAAAACAACTTTTACCCGCCGAGAGTGCACATGACTTTGATTAATGAAACATAACATCCACTGTATTTATTCAACTTCTTCTATTTCAACTGTTTGGCTTGTTCGCACGACCAACACTAACTTAAGAAGCCCGTGCTTACAAACTGTCAAAAGTAAGAGCGAGGTCAAACGTACTAAACAAGATCAAACAAACTGTCTGAAACCGAGCGTCAAGCAATTTGGGGAAACCAGCCCTGCGTCTTTTGATAACTCACACGACAATATGTCACGCGTGACTAAAGACTGTTGGCCCATGGAACTGCAACAGCGGTCACTCATGCGTAACAGTCACATACATTCATTCATATACATTTTATATATGTGTCACATGTTGTATGTGCACACATTAGACATAAAAAACTTGCATAAATACATAAAACATCAGGTCATAATGGGCCGATGAGACACAATGAACAATGAAAAACATTATTTATATAAAGGAATTACAAGTTATAGGATTGCAAAACCCGATAAAAATGAATTACAGTTTTAAGTAAGGAAATGTTGCCTAGTAGCAAAAATTTTTGAAATAAGTGCGGCAAGAGGTTTTATATACGTGTTACAGTTCATTAAGAACACTGTCTGGTCCACAGGAGGGAATGAAATAAATATAGGATCAGACTTTATAATTCTCGACCATAAATCATATCATAAGTCAGAATAAAATGGACAGTTAATGAGAAAATGTATCTCATCATTTTCAGCTTTATTATTACATAATTTACAAATTCTATCCTGTAAAGGAGTGATAGGTTTAGCAAATCTCCCAATTTCAACTTGTAAGGGTAATGTGCCGCAGCGTAACTTGCTTAGGATACTACGATGAGACCTGTTCATAATACATGTAACATAGGGTTCGGCAGACAGCGAGTGTTTGAACAATCGATAAGTACGAAGCTTATTTCCATTTTGTAAACCTCTATCATTCCGCAATTCTGAATACCAATCATGCTCATCTAACGCTAATAGCTTATATTTTAGACGGGTAAAATCGAAGTGGGTTAAATGCAGACCGTCAGAGATAGTTAGATCTAAACTATTAAGCAAATCCAAAACATTGTTTACCCAAGATTTACGGAATTTTGTAGACCATATACTAATCCAACAAAGAAGTCTATTGAGATCGACCGCTTGAATTCGCCGCCAAAAACGAAATATTTCAATATGCCATACCAGCCGCTAATTTAAATTTACAGATAAGAACACCAAGAGCTCTATTTGCTGATTTTGCCAATTCCTTAACAGAATAAGTAATATCCAAATGCTCATGAAGCCAAAATCCTAAATATTTATAGGCGTCAATAATGTCAGTGTGAGAAGAGCCGATAGTAAAGAAAACTTCCGATATTTTAACAGATGGGGGCCTGAAATTAACAACCTTAGTTTTTTTTCACATTTACTTTTAAACGCCATTGTGCATCACAGCCAGAGACAGTCTAACATACGCTGTAAGGAGATTTCGTCCGTAGCAATCAAAGCTACGTCGTCCGCGTACAGTAAAATACTTAACATATTATCGACTACCTGAATACCACATTTAAGTTTATTAATTTCCTCTGCGAGATCGTTAAGAAATACCTAAAACAATGTCGGAGATAACACACATCCTTGTCTAACTCCAGAAGTTACTGGAAACGGATCTGTTCAGCAATTTTTTATAATTACACGTGACCAGGTGTTATCATACATTGCTTATGCAGCATGAAGAAATCTACCATTGACGCCACTATAAACACGAACGATTCACTTTGTCAAACGCCTTCATCGCGTCAATGAAACAAACATATGTGGATTGTCTAGACGACTTTCTATTATTGATAACGGAAAATAAACTAAATATATGTTCTTGAGTACTTCGCTTAGTACGAAAACCGTTTTGTTCATCAGCAAGAATGTTATTAGTTTCTAACCAGCTGCTTAAACGAGTGTTTAACACATCGGCGTATAACTTACATGGGACCGAAATTAAAGAAATAGCTCGATAACTTAACGGATCACGTGGATTGGTATTAGTTGTTTTAATCGGGTTAATAACACTAGAGCGCCAGGTTTCTGGACATGTATTGTTTTCGAAGCAAAAAGTAAAAAGCCTGAAAGAATGTCGTTACAAGTGCTGTTCTTTAGCGCCTCAACTGGGAGAAGGTCAAGGCCGACTGCCTTACCACGTTTTGCACGTGCAATAGCTCACTCGACTTCCGCACGTGTAATTGGAAGATCCAGGTCAGTAGTATCAAGTATCCGGTCATTTGTAATCCTGTTATTTGCGATCTCATTTTGAATCGAACTCAAGTGATTATCATCAAAATCCGAGGAAGAGCTTTCCACAAATAACGACAAATAATCGCTTTGCCATTTATTCAAAACCGTGGTTTTATAATACATTACCGACGGATTCAACCTCCCAGGGAACAAAATTACTTCTATCTTTCGCAATACCAATCCTACCAATAGTCTTCCAAAAACTGAGCGCGTCGCCTTGATTATAATTGTCTAATAAACGCTGCTGTTCAGCTAGTTGATACGAACGTTTATGTCTACGTAGAATTGTGTCAAAATATTTACGTTCCTGAACAAAATGGAACTTAAAAACTTTCTTTCGAACAGGAGATTTACATTTAAGATACCACGCTTTGTCCCATTGATGTTGGAGCTCTAAACACCAGTAAGGTTTACGAACAGATTTAGATTAGAAAATTTATTTTCAGTAGGTAAAGCAACCCTGTCTAATTCTGAATACATGAATGAGACAAAATCTTCGTAAGCTGTATTAATATCGCCTTGAACAGACAATTCAGATTAAATTTGAGTAATTGTAGCATTAACCTGATCTAAACACATACCGTCATTCAAAAACGTGAGTGGTATTTTGCTTTTAACATAGCATGTGGATTTTTCTTGTGTATGTTCTTCCTGAATACCCTGACAACAAGGAAGGGAAATATCGCACGTTAACATCGAGTGGTCAGGGATAGTATCGGGGACATTGCAGCCATTTCTGTATATGGTCTCTGTCCACACCTAAAGGCTGTAATATAGAGTTCTTGAAGAAGGCACCGACTGCGCAATGTAAAAGGACATGTGTCTCATCTTCGATGCAGCTGTCACAAAATCAGCATAACCGTTGTTGAATGGACAGTCCTTCATATCGGCCCGTTTCAATACGTATGGGGGCCACGCCATAGCGAAATTTACTTAATGCACTCCTGAAGTTTTGGGCATGTTAACTTGAGTATAAGGTTCCATACAGTAATCTTGTTTGAAAAGACGATAAGTTTTCAGTTTTCTTTCATTTTGTCGAATGTTGCCTCTCCATGCTTCCAGTATTTTCAGTTCATATGCATTAATAACACTATCGATCACATTCTTGGATATAAAAGTTTCAACGTTATAGGAATTACTCGACTTGTAAATTCTGTAGTTCCATATCTTATATCTTGATACTAGGTAATTGTCCAGTGGGATGAATATTCTTCTGTTCAATCTGTCCAATCTTCTCCACTGACGTAACACGGCTTTCCACAGATTGACACAGATAGGGGTCCATCCCATCTCCCCCTGTACTGACATCATTAGGAATATATTTTCCGACTCCAAGAAAATGTCTACGCGGTCTGTTTTGAATCTATGTAATTGTGGAAAATCCTCGAGTTCCCCAAACTGATGCACCATACGTAATCACAGTTAGCACAATTGCATCATTTAGTTTGGAATACGCATCGTAGGGGAGACCATCCAGGGCTTTACTCTTAGCAATGATAAGACCCAGGGCTCTACTCGCTGACTGTGAAACTGCTTTTGCCGTGGTGTTAAACTCCAAGAATTCATCAATTAAAAGCCCGAGATACTTGTATGATGAAACTGTCGTCACCGTAGTAAAAACTACAATTCGGTCTGCTGCACGATGGGTTACGAAAATGTACAGTCTTTTCTCTGTTAACACACATCTTGTTATTGACACACCACTTATGAACATGACAAGCATTATTTGGAGATCCGTTTCATTCTCCGCGAGTAATACAAGGTCGTCAGCATAAAGTAAACCACATATTAACTCGTCGTTTATTGTCATTCCTTTCCCAAGCGCCTTTAAGGTGATTGCTAGATCATGAATATACAGATTGAAAAGTAATGGAGACAGCAGACAACCCTGTTTAACACCAAAATGTATTTCAAAACAGTCCGTTTTAAAACCATTTATTCTCACACAACTTGAGACTTGTGTATATAACTCACATAATATCTGTGGTATGTTTCCACCAAGACCGAGTTGGCGTAGCTTCTCCCACAATATTGATCTGTCCACTGAATCGTACGTCTTTTTAAAGTCTATGAGTGCTGCGTATGTTGACAATTTCTTCTTCTTTCTCAGCTCCACAATCGATGTCAGAGTGTTTAAATGATCAACTGAACTTCTTCCCTTTCTGAATCAATTTTGTTCTTCAACTAAAATGCCATTTTGTTCAACCTATTCAGTAAGTCTATTGTTAAGAATATTGCAAAACAGTTTATTCATAACATTTATCAGAGTAATGCCTCTATATGACATTGGATCTCGCATGCCTAGATCTGCCGTAGATGCTTAGGGGATTGGGCTGATGATGCCTTGTCGCCATAAATCAGGAATTACGCCACTGCTAAAACATTTGTTGAAAAGGCTCAGGAGAAATGCATGCGAAAGTCCATTACGTAATACTACAATTGGTATTTCATCACTTCCGATTGCTTTCCCATTTTTCATTCTGGAGATGGCACGGGATAACTCTTCCTCCGTTATGGGAATATTCAAAGTATGATCAACATTAGGTAGCTGCCTATCTGTGGGGAGGTTAATATCATAGTCTGCATGAACATTTAAAAGATTTCTAAAATCGGTTTTCTATTTGCCCATTTCAACATCAAGTGAGTTGGATACAGTCCCATCACCTTTAATCACTTCCATAGGGATTGTCTTTCTGCTTTCATTACCCACACTCACTTTTCCTGTTGTCTTCCAAAACTGTGTGTTATCATCCCAAACCATGTCAGCAATCTCGCCATGCAATTTCTTCTCATAATCCCGTTTTGAGCTCTGTACACAACTATGTGGGTATCAAGGTGCCGTGCATGTATCGCCCAACATGGTGGCCACACAAGACATTGATCTACACTCCCGAAATGAATTTTAAAGACATTTGTCGTCATCATACCTTCACTATCATTTCATTACTCCCCTTATTTTGTGTGTGTGCGTGCGTGCGGTGGGTTTGTAGGTGTGGTCGGTGTGGTGTGGGTGTGTGGATGGTATAGGTGGTGTGGGTGGTGTGAGTGGTGTGGGTGGTGTGGCTGTGGGTGTGTGGGTTGTGTTGGTGTGGTAGTGGGTGTGGTTATAGGTGTGGGTATTTGCGATGGGTGTGTGGGTGTGGATGGACGGGTGTAGTGGTGTGGGTTGTGTGGGTGTGGGTGGTGTGTGGATGTGTGGGTGGTTTGGATGTGGGTGTGGTGGTGTGGGTGTGGGTATGTGGGTGGTATGAGCGTGTGGGTGTGGATGTATGAGTGGTGTGGGTGTGGGTGTTGGGGGGTGCGAGTGTGTGGGTGGTGTGGGCGGTTTGGGGTGTATGGGTGGTGTGGGTGTGGGTGGTTTGGGGTGTGTGGGTGGTGTGAGGGTGTGGGTGTATGGGTGATGTGGCTGTGTGGGTGGTGTGAGTGCGTGGATGTGTGGGTGGTGTGAGTGTGTAGGTGTGGTTGTGTAGGTGGTGTGGGTGGTGCGGCTGTGGTTGTGTGGGTGTGGGTATTTGTGGTGTGTGTGTGTGTGTGGTTTGGCTGTGGGTGTGGCGGTGTGGGTTGTGTGTGTGGGGGTGTGTGGGTGTGGATGTGTGAGTGGTGTGGATGTGGGTGTGTATGTGTGAGTGTGTTGGTGTGGATGTGTGAGTGGTGTGGATGTGGGTGTGGTGGTGTGGGTATGTGGGTGGTATGAATGTGTGGGTGGTGTGAGTGTGTGGATGTGTGGGTGTATGGGTGGTGTGTGCGTGGTGTGAGTGTTTGGGTGTGGATGTGTGGGTGTATGGGTAGTGTGGGTGTGGGTGGTATGGGGTGTGTGGGTGATGTGAGGGTGTGGGGGTGTGGGTGGTGATGGTTGTGAGAGTGTTGTGTGTGTGGATGTGTGGGTGGTTTAGGGGGTGTGGGTGGTGTGGGTGTGGTGGTGTGTGGGTGGTGTGTTGGTGTGGATGTGTGGGTGTATGGGTGGTGTGGGCGTGGGGGGTTGGTGTGTGTGTGCGTTGTGGGTGTGGGTGGTGTGGGTGTGGATGTATGGGTGGTGTGGGCGTGGGGGGTTGGTTTGTGTGTGCGGTGTGGGTGTGGTGGGTGACGGTGTGGGTGGGGGTTTGGTTTGGGGATGTATGGCTGGTGTGAGTGTGTGGGTGTGGGTATTTGTGGTGTGTGTGTGTGTGTGGTTTGGCTGTGGGTGTGGTGGTGTGGGTTGTGTGTGTGGGGGTGTGTGGGTGGTGTGTGGGTGTGGATGTGTGAGTGGTGTGGGTGTGTATGTGTGAGTGTGTTGGTGTGGATGTGTGAGTGGTGTGGATGTGGGTGTGGTGGTGTGGGTATGTGGGTGGTATGAATGTGTGGGTGGTGTGAGTGTGTGGGTGTATGGGTGGTGTGTGCGTGGTGTGAGTGTTTGGGTGTGGATGTGTGGGTGTATGAGTAGTGTGGGTGTGGGTGGTATGGGGTGTGTGGGTGATGTGAGGGTGTGGGGGTGTGGGTGGTGATGGTTGTGAGGGTGTTGTGTGTGTGGATGTGTGGGTGGTTTAGGGGGTGTGGGTGTGGTGGTGTGTGGGTGGTGTGGGGTGTGTTGGTGTGGATGTGTGGGTGTATGGGTGGTGTGGGCGTGGGGGGTTGGTGTGTGTGTGCGTTGTGGGTGTGGGTGGTGTGGGTGTGGATGTGTGGGTGTATGGGTGGTGTGGGCGTGGGGGGTTGGTTTGTGTGTGCGGTGTGGGTGTGGTGGGTGACGGTGTGGGTGGGGGTTTGGTTTGGGGATGTATGGCTGGTGTGAGTGTGTGGGTGTGGGTGTATGGGTGGTGTGAGTGTATGGTTGTGGATGTGTGGGTGGTGGGTGGTGTGGAGTGGGCGGTGTTTGGGTGGTGTGGGTGTGTGGGTGGCGTGAGTGTGTGGGTGTGGATGTATGGGGTGTGTGGGCGTGGGTGGTGTAGATATGTGGGTGGTGTCGGGTGGTGTGGGTGTGGATGTGTGGGTGTATGGATGGTTTTGATGTGTGGGTATAGTGGTATAGTAGTATACGGTGATATATAGTGGCATATGGTGGTATAGTGTTATATAGTGGTATAGTGATATAGTGGTATAGTTGTATAGTGGTATATAGTGATATAGTGGTATAGATATATAGTGGTATATGGTGGTATAGTGGTATATAGTGGTATAGTGGTATATAGTGATATAGATACATAGTGGTATATGGTGGTATAGTGGTATATGGTGGTATAGTGGCATATATTGGTCGAGTGGTATATATAGTGGTATATAGTGGTATATTGGTATATAGTGGTATAGTGGTATATAGTGATATTGTGGTATAGTGGTATATAGTGGTATATAGTGGTATGGTGGTATATAGTGATATGGTGGTATAGTGGTATAGTGGTATAGTGGTATATAGTGGTATATAGTGGTATGGTGGTATATAGTGATATATTTGTATATAGTGGTATAGTGGTATATAGTTGTGTAGTGGTATATAGAGGTATTGTGGTATATAGTGGTATAGTGGTATATAGTGGTATAGTGGTATTGTGGTATACAGTGGTATTTAGTGGTATGGTGGTATATAGTGGTATAGTGGTATATAGTGCTATAGTGCTATAGTAGTATAGTGGTATATACAGGGGTATAGTGGTATATAGTGCTGCATAGTGGTATATATGGTGGTATAGTGGTATATAGTGGTATTTGTCTAGGTATATATAGTGGCATATATAGTGGTATAGTGGTTTATAGTGGTATAGAACGCAACATTTGATTAGGCTAAATTTTAGGTTGATCAATTCGAATACGGTCAAGGGCTACGAAGGTGTGTATGAAACCGTTAGACATTGACTACCTAGCATTCAAAATACCAACGCCTGGGACTAATAAGTCTCGATAGTCTCCCGAAACAGATTCCTTAGGGCATTGAAGCACATTCCATGGAAAACAACATGAAACCTTTCGTTTCTGGTTGCTATTACCTGTCTGCTAATTCCCACGGTTAAGCATTTATCATATTCGTTGAAACCCTCAACGTGTATTTCAGTGACCTAGTGATCCTCTCAGGTGATTTCAGTCACATGACACCCTTTTTTTGTTAACCGATGTTACAATATCTATTCGACGTTACTCAAGCTTGTTAAACCCGGCCAGGGGGCCCATTTACAGATATGTCCCCAACACAGGCCATGGGTACCGTACCCAAACAAGGACAGACATCGCACAACTACTGCATAAGTATGTAAAACCACGTGCTGTAAAATAGAAACGATCTTGTGTCAAAAGCTTTTTCGTATATATTTATGGCCATAACGAGAGTAATATGGGTGGCGGTGAGATCTATGGTGACCCACAGGGCGATCACCATCACTGTCAACGCCCGATACGGTCATGCTTGGCTGCTGAACACAGTGTTGGAGAGCATCAGTCAGTCGTGCGAAACTAGGCCTTCGTCGCCACAAGCGAACGCTTTAAAGGGAAGTCAACATAGCAATTTCGCAGAATGTAATATTTTAGGGGATAACTAATCACAGAGACTTGACCAAAATTAAATTTGAAAAAAGATAATAGCGTAAATCTGACGATAGAAAAGCAAAAACGTCAGCCAAAAGAACTTTATATACAGAATTCTTTAATCTGGTACTTGCCTCTGGTGTGATCCCCGAATCATGGTTAACGGGAGTAATTAAACCACTGTACAAACATAAAGGTGACCCACCTGACCAACATTCGGATCGACATTGCTGAGTTGCTTCGGCAAGTTATTTACAAGCATTCTATATGACCGATTAAAACTCTTTTTTAGAAGAAAACAATCTTATTACATCAGCGCAAGATGGCATGAGAAACAACCTTTCATCGACAGATAATGCATTTGTTATTCATATGTTAACACAGATATTTGACACCCTCAGGAGACATGGTCTTGGGACCAAAATGCTCCAACCAGGCATAAAGGGAAGATTCTTTAATTTGGTTAAAAATATCTGTGTGAATATATAATCATTAGTAAAATCAAATGCTACATTGTCTGTTTATTTCCCATGGGAGTCAGGTGTACGACAAGAGGAAACACCCCTATTGTTTTCACGTTTTCCTAATGACCTGGAATCCTTTTTAATCGGCAAAATGCGAAGGAATATATGTGGACTGCTTAACGGAGAATGACCCCAGGTTTGGATACATTTGCTAGTTTTTTCTTTGATGAAGATGACACTGTACTTTTCAGCGGAACTCCTCAAGGTCTGCAAAGTTCACTGGATATGTTTCAAAATTATTGTCTGAGGTGGAAACTAATAAACGTAAAAATATAAAAAAACCAAGGTTTTATTTTTTGGAGATTGACAAGCTAAATCATCCAAATATATATATTTTTTAAATATAAGGTCCCTAGGAATAGTAGATACCTATACATACCTAGGAAGAAAAGTCCATAGAAACAGAAGATTTGTTATGGGAATAAAAGCTCTGACTGAAAGTGCAACGAAAGCGATATACTGCTTATTAAAAAGAGCTAAAAATGTAAACCTACCACTCGATTGTCTTCTAACTGCTTTTGAAATTATCGTTGCCCCAATCCTTTATAGTGGTCAGATGTGTGGGGTTTTGAAAAGTTAGAAGTAATAGAAAGAATACACTTAAAATTCTTGAAAATTGTGCAGCCGGAATAAGAAATTTAACGCCAACATTATTGTATATGGAGAACTCTCCAAGCAATTCTCTAACAAAGAATTCCGTATATTCCAAACAATACTACTTGTGGCCGAATGTTTTTAAACTCTGTAGAACTGTATCATCCAAAAGGTGACACGACATAAGAAATTGGTCCAGAAATATTGTATGTCTACGTAATTAACTTTGAAAAAACCGCTGACCTTTATTGTCTTATTATATCAGTAAATGCTCATGTACCACCAGTAGCGATTTCTCTGAGAATTAACTGAACTGAAGCCTACTTGTCATGCACCAGTTGGGATGGGATTGAAGCAACTGTTTGGGGCATAAATTCACCCGCGTGTTGTTGGGGATTTAGGGATCTCTCCAAACAGGTTTATTCCCAATTCTAAGGGGTATCGGAACCTGTTTTTTGCCGGAAACAGATTATTTAGGTGTTACGCGTTAAATAAGCTGTATATATGCAACAAATGAACATACAATTTAAAAGTAACTTCCAGCCCTAAGGCTTATGAGACACAATAAAACCGTGACATTGATTGATCCACAGATGAAAATCCAGTAAGCGTTGGCACACAAAACACAATCTCAAGATGCTCACTGACGACACTGTATAAACAACCCGTGCTTGTAGAGAAAAACCTCTTAAAAAAACAACATTGTCGAAACAAAACGACTGATACTTTCAGAGAAGAAAATCTAAAGGCGATCACAACTGATGCAGGTATTGACATGGCCAAATAAAGTGTATAAACTACCGGGCTAAAGATTATACTCTTGGAAATTGGATTTGATCGTTCGTTCGTTCGTGAGTGAGTGACGAAGGTTTTTTAAAGGTTTATATAAGGGGAAAATTGAAAAATGTTTACCTAACAATTCAACTCCGTTGTTTCTATTGTCATAGCATATAAACATTGAATAAAACTGTCGTGGTGACTGGTAGTGCACGATTTTTTAATCATTTTGTGGGTACAATAACATACACGTGCGTTTTCCTTTTACGGAGATGTGGGAACAATAACATACACGTGCGTTTTCCTTTTACGGAGATGTGGGAACAATAACATACACGTGCGTTTTCCTTTACGGAGATGTGGGAACAATAACATACACGTGCGTTTTCCTTTTACGGAAATGTGGGAACAATAACATACACGTGCGTTTTCCTTTTACGGAGATGTGGGAACAATAACATACACGTGCGTTTTCCTTTTACGGAGATGTGGGAAAGCATGCATTGAGGCAGCTGGAGGTCATACACGCTACTGAAGACAACTGTGTCGACAATGAACTTGTAGTGTGTCTGACAATTTTTTGGTGACATTTCAGACAACTTTTGAAAATGAAATTTCTTACCCCACCATTGTTTACCTTGAGCTTACATTACCTGTGATTGCACAATTTCATTCAAACTGTGGTTGATCAATCATTTGTTACCCCTCCCTAGATTCTATTATAATTCACAACAAAACCTCTTCTTGGTTTTTTTTTTATCGACCATGGAACTCGACCTATACTTTCTTTTGTCGCCCAGTTTAGAATTGGTTGGCTGTACAATGTGTATTTTCTTGGTTCATTGCAGTCAGCCTCTGGTTCGATAATTAACAGGTGATACGTGATATGATTGGTTTAGGAAATATGGTTGGTTTTTAAGTAAGAATCTCCACATACATTCTAGTAAAATGACTTTGCCATAAATGAAAAATAGCATTTTCTAAATTCACAATGTCATCAAAGGATTATGTTTCTGTTGGAAGACCCCAGGAGAAGTGTATTTGCATCGGACCAATGCGTATCTTTCTATCGCATTACAATCAGATCTTTTACCGCCGATTCGATGACTCTCGTCCTCCGTCTTCAATGGCAGTAAAGTATTTAATTTTGGTACTACAAAATCAGTCAACCTTGTTCACATGAACGAATATCCACCTCGCACAGCTGATAGTTAATCTTCTTCAACAGCTTAGTGTTTAGAAAGAGATGTCTTATTTTACAACAAAAATTTAAAAAATAAAAAAAAATATCTATGTAAAATTATATTTCTAAAACCAACATTTACTACGTATATGTCTAATATACTGTTAATTTTCACAAGTTGAAGGGGCATTGTGCGTTGGGTATTAACAGTATTATCCGTTTCGTCAATCTCAAGAGAAGCGAGTCACAATGGCGTGGTATCAAGAGATTTTACACCCACTTCAAACACTACAGTGTTGATCACATATTTGTGTGCGTGTTTGTGTGTGATTGCGTGCGTGCGTGTGCGCGTGCGCGTGCGCGCGTGCGTGTGCGCGTAATGAATGCATAGCCGAATGCTCTCTATATGTTTTCGTCTAAATAAGTGCATCGGGTGACATCGTGTCTGATCCTAACTGCAATATAACACAAACAGTAAGATATATCTTTAACAAGAACGTGACAGTTAAGTGATGCATTTGGGTATTATTAATAAACAAATGGTCATCACGATGCAAATCTGCGACTATGCAAAATGTCCTATTATCCAAAAGACTGAGACCAAATGTTTTTATGCCAAGATTAATCACAGAACTCCAGGTAATGGGATACATTAAGGTCATCCGTGTAATTGATATACTATCAACTATTGCTACCATACATATTTGCATCATTTAATCGATCTCTGCAACGGTTAATATGTAACACATTTCATAAATGAGCGCACAACATCTACCTATTGGCGCTTTTCTTGTCCAAAAATATAATTAACCAGTAGTTTTGTGTTTGTTTGTTTTCTTTGTTGTTTAACGCCACCCACGCCAATATTCAAGCTATGAGACGGCGATCTGTAAATAGTCGAGTCTGGACAATCTAGGTAATTGGATATGATGACGTGCATTAACCAAGTCAGCGAGCCTGACCACCCGATCCCGTCTGTCGCCTCTTACGACAAGCAGGGGTTGCTGAAGACCTGTTCTACCCTTATCTTAACGGGTCAGTAGTTGTGTGGCGTGGACAGACAGTGGCACCTGCTATGCCTGCGAAAATATTTCCCCATTTGGTGAGTAATCCACGGAACGTGTGTACATCTGATGAAGACATCGGTTGGTGATAACAGAAGAAACAACACGTGTCGGGGAATGATGACACACGTTCAGTAAGGCGACACATTACTTGTGACACGTTACTTGTGACACATTACTTGTGACACGTTACTTGTGACACATTACTTGACACATTATTTGTGACACATTACTTGTGACACATTACTTGACACATTATTTGTGACACATTACTTGACACATTACTTGTGACACATTACTTGTAACACATTACTTGTGACACATGACACATTACTTGTGACATTACTTGTGACATTACTTGTGACACATTACTTGCGACACATTACTTGCGACACATTACTTGCGACACGTTACTTGTGTCTACCCGATCCTCAGTTTGTCGGCCCATGAGAAAAGCAAGAGGTACTGGGGCCTGGTTGGAACCGGGATGTCCACAGGGGCGTGCCCAAGTGGAAAACTTTACTTTCAAGTTTCTTGTTTGTTGGTTGGTAGGTTAACGCCGTACTCAGCAATATTCCAGCTATACGACGGCGGTCTCTAAATAATCGGGGGACCAGACAATCCAGTGATTGACATCACGAGCATCTATCTGCACAATTAGGATACGATGACATGCATCAATCAACTCACCGAGCCTGACCACGGTCACCGTTTTTAGTTGTTTCAAGTAATCTGCTGTGCCCTACATCTCAAGACATTTCCCACGTTGGTACCAATCACAAGAAGTTGATTTTCAAAAAATATATGGTTTATTTAAAGAAAAGTATTATTATTCTGGTAAAAATATTTACAAATCATGTATACTAGTCCTCAAAGCATCAGAAAGCAATCCAAATAAATCTGTTACAAAACATTAATCTGATTGAAAACACGGGTATTTACTTATGGCTCTTATTACAACTGGTGTCATTTTGTTAGAGATGTACAAACAAATGTTCGAATCAGTAGAAACATGTTAGAGCTCGATATAGTTCACCATATCAGTACATATTGCTTAGACTGAACGGAAAGCTATGCGTTACATAATTTACATTAGGACTATCCTTGAACGTCAATGCAAGTCGTTAAGTCAAGAGACGTTTAATCCGAGATTATGAGGCCTTGGTTATAATCATGACGATTCTGGGTTCTACACAAAGGGGTATAAAACGTCTTAAATATAGGCGACGTTTTAACTAATATTTATACAATATGAAATAGAACAGTATAAAAATTATTATACAGATGATATGTCTGATCATGGTGGTGTTATTGCCAACAATAACACATAACATAGGGTTCAAAAGCTAAAAATATATACAAAGTTACGTATAAAAGTGCATATGTACAGTTCGTATGTACACAAAGCTCGTTTTTAACTGATGGACAGAATCATTTGTTAATTTGCCTAACAGATGCGACAGAGGTAGTCTATATTATGACTGTCTTACGGGATACACAAATTACCGAAATAACGAACATTTCACCTTGTTCCGATTCTTCCCCACTTACTTTCATTCTCAATAAGAAATTGTGAAACAGCTAATCGTGTACCGTTACTCATTTGTTCATTATTTGAGAAAAGACATAATTATTTCCAAATTGTAGTGTTTGCAGTTCTCTATTGCATAGCTGGATTTAAGATTGATTATATCTCGATTTAAGAATGATTCTGATGAGGCGAAAAGTGAAATGTTGCACCTATGAACTGTGTTTGTCGTACGGGTTCAGATCAATGTAGCGCTAGATGAATAACAGTTTAAGTTTGACGGCAAGAAAGCAGATGACAGCCAGAACGAGGCTAGTATGGACACGTGAGGAACCGTTGCAGCCATCTTTGTCTTCACAGTAACATGTTTCCCTGAACACTCCCGTGTAGTCCCAGCTCCATCGGCAGCCCCAGGCGACACCTGGTGAGAAGAAACAGTTCAGTATCAGCCATCCAACATTATACAGAAGATGTACTCTACTCTGAGGAACTGCCATCTTCCCGCGGCAAGGGAGATAACTGACTATAAAAGTCCAGTTTACAGTCATGTAACTCCCTTACCACCAATGTTAGATGAATGAGTAAGGTTTTACGCTGCTTTTAGCAATATTCCAGCAATATCACGGAGGGGGACACCAGAAATGGGCTTAACACATTGCACCCATGTCGGGAATCGAACCCGGGTGTTCGGCGTGACGAGCGAACGCTTTAGATGAAATGAAAATATTTCTTTGTTTGTTGTTTAAGGCCACACTCAACATAACCCGGGGCGGTCGGGTAGCCTAGTGGTTAAAGCGTTCGTTCGTCACGCCGAAGACCCGGGTTCGATTCCCGACATGGGTACAATGTGTGAAGCCCATTACTGGTGTCCCCCGCCGTGATATTGCTAAAAGCGGCGTAAAACAATACTCACTCACTCAACATAATCCAACTATATGACGGTGGTCTGGAGTAAATCGAGGCTATTAAATTCCAACTTTAATTACCACATGGATGAAGTAATGCAAGGATTAAGTAAATGATTAAATAGTATGGACCTATATATGTATACAAACAAAATAAGAAAGGGAGTAAACAGTTTTCTTTGACTTGTGTGTATTTGAGAGTACCTTTTCTCATACCAGGAAGTACATACCAAAATCTGTTCTGGAACCACAGCGTCTTGTGATTTTCTTCCAACCTCCATCTGAAATAAGAAGTAGAATTTATAATATATGGAATTTTAGATCATCTCAAACTGATGAAGGAATAAGCCTACACTCCGAAACGTTGTGTTCCTCATAATAAAGAAGTTGACATCCATAAACTCTCTTCCTTATGTGTATTTCTTATAAATGCCTTTCAAAGACTTCATCCTAAAAATAGCTTCATTATAATACATCTTCAGGAAAATAATCGTGATAACAATAATACATCTTAATGATGATAACACGGTATCTTAATAATGCCAATGCATTATAATATAAATAGGATGTCCACGTTTGTCCCCGTCTAAAGTTAGAAAAACCACAAGGAACATGGGGTGAAGGGAATAAAGCGATAGTAGTACTATGTTGCAACGCCTACACATCTAAACCATCATTAGTCGTAGCTTTGTAAAAGACTGCCAAGTGACATTTAGTCTATTTCAGTGACAATTCATATTATCCGTCATTACCAACATATGTATCATCACTCTATTAAATACATTCAGGTATTGGTAACTTCATTGGGGTAATGACACGGACTAGTTGCACGTACATCCGGGGCTTTCCTGATAAATCTTCATGCAGAATTGTCCGGGCACGTACGCCTCGAAGCTGTTGCAGTCCACCATGGCGTTGACGCTGGTGTCGAAGCGGCGGTCGCCGGGGCAGGAAATGTCCTCATTGCTGTCACACTGGTAGCACTGGATGCAGTTACCTGTGTGGGTAAAGTTGTCAGTGAGTGAGTGGGTTTTGTTTAGGGTAGAACAGTATGTAAGTTATATCACGGTGTGTCAAGCGGTGACCTCGTATTTCACTGTCAGTATTTACGTCGACATGTCAATATTCGCAATGTGATCATAATTTGTATTTTTCATATCTTAATTTGTTGAAGGGCATAATACCAGCAACCGGTTTTTTTAAGATTTCAAGTGTATTGTTAAGCTATCTGAAACTGGAACTAGTGAGTTTTAAGCTTTTTATATTTTTTCTAAATTATGATTAATCTTATATCATTAAAGTTTTTGCCAATCAATGTCTGTGTTCTATATACTCAGAACATGCCCATATCCCATCAGTATTTGAACTAATGTGCAACAGTTGGACAGTTTGAAAATGAAAAGAAATTTCGAAGTGTTCATGAATCAATCGGAAATATTTCCCCCAATCAAGCTACCTGGTCTACTTTGAAAGACCAAAGTCAATATAACCATTAATTATTGTTAATTTTCAATTACATATGCAATGGAGTGACAGCATCATCCCTTTGTTGTCACACCTACCTATGTTATCCCACTCATGTATGCTTTTGTTGTTACTGTTAATCCTCTACTGTTAATCCTCCACCTACTATATATATTCTGCACTATGTCCCTCATTCAGTCTTGCTTGACAATGGTATAAGGATCTATACCGAAACGTCGCTTTTCACAGTATTAAAGAAGTTGTTATCCATAAAAATATTGTGTCTATCTTGTCATCCGTCAACTTCTAAGTAATGCCTATCAAACAAAGAGTGAAATAAAATGAGCTTTTTTCACTTTCGCTCCCTATAATATAGCAATCGTAAGATTAGTCCAACTTTCATCGTTCTAGTTCAGCGTAAAACGGCGACTGAATACTGCTCGTATCAAATGCAAATTACCTGGTCATTGAAAAATTGAAAAAATTCAAACACAACCAGCTGAAGAAAGTAAACATGGGCCAAAGTCGGTCTTGTCCCAACGTTTGACACTACAAGCTTATTGATAACATTGGGTCGGACTGGTAAGTGCAAACTGTTTGATAAAACACATTCGATGAAACGCGAAAGCAGAATAAATAATATACATGTACTGTGTTCATATACTGTCGAATTAAGATTTTAAAATGTGTAAATTTTACTAAATTCATATAAAATTATTACTGCATACTGACAATTGACAGAATGCACCTGAGCCCTCCTAAATCACCTGTGCCAGGTGTAAAACGCCCTCCCTGCACTTGAATATGCTGCTTCATTTAAAAGGATCACGGATTAATCAACACAAAAAAATTGACATATAAATATATATATTCCTGATTGACTCCTACAAAAAACGTACCTAAATGATACTTTTCAACTACAAATTTATAACAATATAGACTGACAAACATGCATACTTACTGTTTATAACTCTATCTCGGTACAAAGTTATTTACAAAGCTCAAAGTAGCAGGCATTTGGGTTACAGTGTTTGACTGACATGTTTACAAAATACACTAAAATAATCTCATGACACTTCGGTATCATTATACATAAACAATAAACACCGAAATTAATAATCCGCCGCAGCAGCCTCATTACACTGACCCTAGGCTACAGACGAAACCACGCTAGAGAAGCATAGGTACACATATTAATATAAAGCTGCACAAGTCAATTGTATCTCGGTACTTTGATTATTTCAAATTACGATACGGTGGGAACGCATCTTTCACTTTAGGCAGCCACTGCTACCAAATCATACGAAAATACACAAACATCACCTGTATTTTGGAGGGTAGAGGCGCCCGGTCTGCGTCTCACGTTGTATGTATGAAGTGTGTCTATTTGAAATCCTGAAATGTCTTAGTCGAGATTTTTGTCTCCTAAATCGATTTTGGCTCTTGTAAGCATGGCAACGGCACGAGACACAAGACCTGGTACATCAAGAGCATTTCATCCCCACAATGATCGAATGTGCCCCTTTTAACCAGATTGAGAAAAAGCTGATGTTGTTTGTAAATTGTACATAACGCATTTTCGTTGAGAACACTTCCGGACACAACTGCCCCGTCGTATCTAGATTGCATTGATCACTTAGCCTCCTAAAACACATCGGTCGATTTCTCTTTTAATTTATTAACTGAAACAATGTTCAAAATTATTATAATACTTACCGATCGCCAGTACAGAGGCGAAAAATAGGAGCACTCCAATCACTCGATCTGTCGCCATCATGGCGGATGACTATTTTGTGTGTCAACGAAGGTGGCGCTTCTCTTCTCCTCTCACCTGTAAATTGCATTCAGGTAAGTCAGGTGTGTCAAAAATTATATCACCTCGTGTAACGAAATGTATTCGATTTTTAGCTTTTTTAAATGGATACTTGTTATATATGATGTATAATTCCTATTTTTCAAACGAAAAATAGTTTGGGTCCTGGAATGTTTATTAGTCATATGTAAAACGCGCATGCGTCATTTGGGGCCCTGTTTGGGATACAGGTATAACGACTTGTGGTGGTTGTGAGGATAGCAAAGATAACATGCTGATGTTATTTTAAAGCATTTGAAATAACTGATGTAAGACAAACAAGATATAATTTATATTTTTTATCTATTTTTGTAAAAACACTCCTATTAAACGATACATGATCGAGTGCGTAAGTGGCATACAAAGGGTGTTTTTATTCATCAGAGCGAAGCGAATATTTTCATAGGACAATTTATTTCTAACTTATATGAAGATGTTGTAGTTAGGTGTAATGAAATATGTCACATTTCAATAATATAAATAAACATTGTAAAAATACGCTGATACATTTTGTTTTTTTATAAGGAGCCCTGTGACGTGTGTAGACATTAGCAAGCGTGTAACTGATCTTGTTACTGTGTGCGTTTGTAGAGGTCAGCATCTATGCCTGTAGTTCGGACTTGGTGATGTCACACAAGCATGACGAACTTGGTGGTGATGTCACACAGGCATGACGAACTTGGTGGTGATTTCACACAAGCATGACGAACTTGGTGGTGATGTCACACAAGCATGACGAACTTGGTGGTGATGTCATACATAATATTGATGGTGGCTCATTCAAAAACATATGATGGACTTTGCGTTAGTGTCACACAGAAACATGGCGGACATAGCGTTAATGTCACACAGAAACATGATGGACTTGGCGTTAATGTCACACAGAAACATGATGGACTTGGCGTTAGTGTCACACAGAAACATGATGGACTTGGCGTTAATGTCACACAGAAACATGATGGACTTGGCGTTAGTGTCACACAGAAACATGATGGACTTGGCGTTAATGTCACACAGAAACATGATGGACTTGGCGTTAGTGTCACACAGAAACATGATGGACTTGGCGTTAATGTCACACAGAAACATGATGGACTTGGCGTTAATGTCACACAGAAACATGATGGACTTGGCGTTAATGTCACACAGAAACATGATGCACTTGGCGTTAATGTCACACAGAAACATTGGTGGTAAATGCAACGTTAATTAAGACTTTGCTAGAGAGAGAAACCACAGGACCATGTATAAATGGTATAACTAATGATAATAACAAACAAACTCGCAAAACCCTAGGCCTCGCCTGCATGTTTGTTTATTATTATTATTATTATTATTATTATTAGTTACGTATGATGCTGTGGTGAAACAGACGGGCCTTCTGTCATTTTACAAAACATCTTCGCATAAGACTGATGTCCTATCGTGAGTGCATCTTTACTACCCTAGCAGCTGCGTGTACCCACCATTATCCTATAACCAGCGAATATTGAATTTCAGCGAATTATTGAATATTGATATTTGAATATCAAGAAGCTAAAATCTGCTGACAAGAATGTCCCAACCCAGCGAGGGCCCCTGAGGACGCTTGTCACACCTGTGCAAGAGGCGACCTAGTTATCAAGCGGCTAAGGTAGTTCCGCAGATACGGTACGAGTTGACTTCAACGATGAAGGCGATTCTTGCCACTTTCGCCTTTATTGTGGCAGTATTTGTGATTTTGGATACAGGTAAGTTTTGGATAACTACTAATCACCGCCAGATGCAGGCGGCTTTTTAAATTGATCTCCAAATCTTCAGTCGTCCCATTTGCTATCAGGTAGTACACACACGGAAGTGCCCATAAGATAGCGCAGACCGCCATGTTTCGGGGTTTGAATAGTTTCATGGAAGATGTGTATAAACCAGAAACGTCAGATAATAATAAATAGTGATGTAGGCAACTGATCTGCGGAGTAAATCGAAAATGCATTAAATACGAATCGTTTAATGTTTAAATCTTATAAACTTTCAAATACACTTGTTACTAGTATTTTAAAAACACATTGTGTGTGTGTGTGTGTGTCTGTGTGTGTGTGCGTGCACACACACTTATGTTTTCAAATAATCTTTCCTGAACGTTATTTGTATTTTAAGTATGAAATACACAGTGCATTATTTAAGCACGGACATGCCTTCAAGACTCCAAGAAGTAACTGTCCTGAGACCGGAAAGTTGGGGGTTTGATTCCCAGGAACATTATACCAACAGAAGCTAAAAGATAGAACTTGTACCAGTGACAGACACTCCGCATTAAGGGGCTAAAACAAGGACTGGTCAGCTCAGAGTCAGTATACTGTATCTGAGTAGGGTAGCCATGTTAAACTTCCAAATGGTATCTCAATGGGCTAGTACTATAAAACAGACACTAGTCCGGACTAGTAAAGCACCATCTGTGTCTGTCGAAGGCCCAGTGTCTGTCGTAGGCCAAGTGTTTGTCGAAGGCCCAGTGTCTGTCGAAGGCATCTGTCGAAGGCCCAGTATCTGTCGTAGGCCTAGTGTCTGTCGAAGGCCCAGTGTCTGTCGAAGGCCCTGTGTCTGTCGAAGGCCAAGTGTCTGTCGAAGGCCTAGTGTCTGTAGAAGGCCCAGTGTCTGTCGAAGGCCAAGTTGTCTATCGAAGGCCCAGTGTGTTGGAGGCCTAGTGTCTGTAGAAGGCCTTGTGTCCGTTGAAAGCAAAGTGTCTGTTGAAGGCCTAGTATTTCTTGAAGGATTAGTGTATGTAGAAGGCCAAGTGTCTTTTGAAGGACCTGTGTCTGTTGAAGGCCCACTGTGTTGGAGGCCTCGTGACTGTAGAAGGCCTAGTGTCTGTTAAAAGCAAAGTGCCTGTTGAAGGCCAAGTGTCCCTTGAAGGCCCAGTGTCTGTAAGTGTTGAAGCCTATTGTCTATTAGAGACCTAGTAGCGGTTAGAGGTCTGGCATCTGTTTGAGGAAATACAGCACATTGCGTATTGATAGCCTAAATAAGCCAAATCTCAACAAAAGTCAGGCTGATTGTGTGTTGTTTCACCTGGATGGAAATGAACGATTTCACACACTATCAGTTTGAAACACTGGTGTCCTTAGGCCTGTTCTGATGACGTTATCATGCATGACTGTAGTAATGAACTCTTGTGTTTGCAGGTTCCGCCATCAAGTGTTTCCAGTGCAACTCCTACCATCAGCATGACTGTGCCGACTGGTTCGACAACGTCACACAACATCTGACGCAGTGCCAAGATAATGAAAACCTTTGTCGAAAGGTTGTGCAAGAAGGTAAGGCTAATAAAATACACTCGCTTGACTGATTTCACATAACTAGGGCAGTCAGGTTGCTTAGTGGTTAAAGCGTTCACTCGTCACACCAAAGACCGAGGTTCGATTCCCGACATGGGTACAAGATGTAAACCCCATTTCTGGTGTCCTCCGCCATGATATTGATGGAATATTGCTAAAAGCGGCGTAATACCATACTCGCTCACAATTCAAATGACTATGCTTTGAAGAATGTTTCCAAACACTGTGAAATGAGAGTTTGGTCTTGTTGCTTGTAGAGGGCACTTATGGGAGGTCAATTTTTAATTTGATAAACTACCTGTGATAAAAGTTCACATGCTACTGAATTTACCAGTCAAAAAACTGATATAAACAAATGTTATACCGCAATGACCCTAACAAAAATTAAGCAATATTGGCATTTAGCCATTTCATTCTTTCATATATCAGCTGTCTTTTAGATTCTGCATTATTCTTACTTCCTTGAGGGCAAGACATTTTGTTAGCATGTATAACACTACAAACAAATTCTTATTTGATTATTTTACTAATATGCAAGTGATTCAATTTGCATGTGATTGGCTTACCAAACAAATTTCTTTGCATTTGTTTAAAAAAACACTTGGCCATACCCACTAACAGACTACTATCCTGATAAAAGAGTGAGTGAGTGAGTGAGTTGGGTTTACCACAGCTTTTAACAGTATTCCAGTTATATCGCGGCGTGTCAGCTTAATGTGGGAGGAAAGCCCGAAGTGATGCAGGTCTCAGACGTTTACCACTTCGGTGAAACCTACGAGCACGGGTATGGTGCTGACAAACCTAGAAACATAATCGGGGCGAACCGGGATTCGAACCCACAGTCATAGGTTTCTGGCGTGCCCAAGGGACGCAATTCTGCACAGCAAATCGCGACGACTGGGCCACCCGTACACCCTCCTGATAAAAGAGTGGGTGGGACTTGTGTTGCATTGCTGCGCTGATCATATCACATCTACAGTTGTTTTATCTTAATGATTAAAAAGAAGTCTGTGAAGTTATTATTGTTGACTTATTTATAAGAATTGACTTCAAAATCATTCATGAAATGTTACAGAGCCTAATAAAATGAGTCAAACATACCCAATAATTCTGACTCAATCTTTATGTTGCTTCATTACAGTGTATTTTGATGGAGCGTGGGAGATCCGCTACGTCCGACAGTGTGCTAGTGCTGGGGAGATCGGGATGTACGAAGGACGGGTGTGTCAGGAGCGTCTCGGGACGTACCGCGTGAAGATGCGCTACTGTCACTGTGACAACCAGGATGGCTGCAACAGCGGTGCAACTTTGACAACATTGACACCAGTCATTGTGGGGATATTTGTGACATTTTTTCAGTATGTGCTACCAAAGTTATGAAGCTAAAACATTTTGGATCTTTCCTTGGGGAATCAGTAGATCTATGCAAGTCTTGTGAAAACAAAGTCTGAAAAACACAAGATGAATAAGGTGATATGGAAGATTGAAAGAAACAGATGTCTACACAATCACTGACCAAATAAAGTGATCATGGTGTGTAAATGCATGTCAACTGAGAAATTTGTTTTCCGGCAGATTTCACTTAAAATTTTATAATTTAATAATTGTTGAAATATTGATGAAAGTATCAAAGTCATATCTTATCAGATCACATGAAACCAAATAATGTGACATAAGTATTTTCATTATTTTCGATCATATAAAATGTTTTTGTCCCATTTTATGTTATAACCATATTACTGTGAGAGGGGTTCTACTTCCGTGTAGTACACTTTATAGCTAGAAAGTTCTTCATGTTTTACCGTACTCTGTAATTACCACTTGTGAGAAAGAGTCATGTCCTACTATACAACAAACCAGAGCCATTAATTCACCAAGATTCATGATCATTTCTGGGATTTTAACATGTTAACAATTGAGAAAAATAAGAATCAGTTAAGGTCTAATCAGACAAGAACTATCCTGTCTATAGTCGGCCATTATCATGATTGCTCATGCCCTCCCTGTCATTGACCTGTTGTATATAGCGGTCCCTGTATATTTGTACATTTGATATACCCTTTTGATCATATCATTTAATCAAACATGAACATTCTTTATCCATATGCCTTTAGGTTAGGTGACCATTTAATTCTTGTGAATAATTTACCATTATAAGGTTTTATTAGTTCAAGTGAATACGATTACCAGAAATGATTTTCACCACTGTTCGTATTAGGCCAACACTTTGGAAAAGTGGTTTCCACACATCACAGTCTGATTTGAGGCTATGATAACAGTTAAGATACATATATATGGTCCCTCTCTTGCCTGTCATAAGACTAAAATATGTTCATTCTGTTCATATAGTCTACTTTAGTTATTGCATTCCAAGCACTAGGGAGTTTACCTGCATGGTATAAACATTATTTGTTAAGTGATGTATCATACATCATGTATGGCAGTATCTGAGGCTGTACTGTATGTCATATAGTTTTATATATGTAATGGCATATACAGTGTTTTACAAATAAAATGTGCCTTTTAGTAATTTTATCTTTATAATAAATGATAATTTTGTACATGATTCATTTGTGTTGTGTTTTTATTGGTTCCTTGAGGTCAAGTCTATCCAGGATTCTGACATTTCCCCCATCCCACAATAGCAAATTGAATCCATTGTTGCCAAAAAAATGGGACATAAAATTGTTAATGAACATCCTGAGTATATGTCTTACCAGAATAGAAATGTCCGATTCACACAACATGCAGTCTACATTTGGATAAATTTTTATGATCAAAATAGTTTTAGAGTTTTTGAGAAGAAATATATCAACCTATACCAAAACCAGTTTTGGAACTCTGTGACATGAACTTCAACATTATGCTATTTGGATGTCAAGCACTGAGCTAATGAACAACCACCTCATTGTCACCCCTTTATTATCATGACTGCTGTTTCCAGCGAATGTTACACCTACAGTGCCAAGAATCACACCTTTGCACAGCACCTTCAGTAGACTACACCTACAGTGCCAAGACTCACACCTTTGCACACCACCTTCAGTAGACTACACCTACAGTGCCAAGTCTCACACCTTTGCACACCACCTTCACTAGACTACACCTACTGCAGTTCCAAAAGAAATGCAGGTCTCATGTTGCAAGTTCCCATCACACTGTCAGCACCATACCCGTGCTCATGGGTTTCACCGAAGTGGTAAACGTCTGAGGCCTGCATCACCTGGGCTTTTCCAACATTAAGCTGACACGCCGCGATATAACTGGAATACTGTTAAAAGCAGCATTAAACCCAATCCCAGCACACAGACATCCATTGAAAGTGATGTATTTGCACAAAACAAGATGCACAGTGATAGAATAACATGTCTAGAAGGGTGTGCATATTGTCAAAAACAAGTCCCGAGCATGTGCTGTGGACACTATGCATGCTCTTAATGTGAAACATCAACTGTTGGTTGTTGAGGCGAGGTGAAATGGGGTTTAACGTCGCGTTCAATGGTGAGTTGGGTTAAACGCCGATTTTAACATAAAATTTACATTATTCCAATTATATCACGGCATGTCAGCTTAATGTGGGAGGAAAGCCCGAAGTGATGCAGGTCTCAGATGTTTACCACTTCGGTGAAACCCACGAGCACGGTGCTGACAATCCTAGAACAATAAATTGGGGCGAACTGAGATTCGAGATTTGGGTGGTCGCTGACTTGGTTCATGCATGTTATCGTATCCCAATTATGTAGATCGATGCTCATAATGCCAACTCCTAGATTTTCTGGTCCAGATTTGATTATTTACACACATATTTACCGTCATATGAAATAACAAACAAACAGACAAGGCATGGAATGCACAGACAAACAGTGCACAGGATTGCCCTAGTCTGTCTTACAGACCCTGATACAAATATATATCAAATACAGCCCATGCAAGTCTATAATGTTTGGCAAGTCTAGATCACTGCAGTATCTGAAAATGAAGAGAGTCACTGGGCTCCTTTTTATTATATTTTTATTAAGATAACTGAACTGTTATTTTATGTACGATATGTTCATTTCAGAGACTAGATGTTAGTCTAAGGATTGCCCCAGAAGCGGACTTCCATGTGTACATTTGTCATGTCAACACAGGTTATCATCTGTTCTCTGCCACATATTGCAGACAGCTGGAACTCCCCACAGACCTGTGTCTGCAAACAGTGCATTGACTGTCAGCAGTAAGTCCAAGGTGTTGATGTCCTTTTGGAATTGAGTATACTATTGGGCTGAAAACCCCTGGTTCACTGACTAAATATGTTGGTGGTATTGTTTTCAGTGTGGAAAGGTGTGCTACCTGGGTGCCTAAACTGTCCATGTTATGTTGTTGTGATGAGAGTATTCTGGGTTATCATAGGTTCCCAGCAGCCTGTGCTTGTGGAATGGATCGGGTGGTCAGCCTGGTTGATGGTGTGTCAATTCAGCTTAAGATTCAGCCAATAAAATCAAATTGACTTGGAGATAACAAGTACTTGTAAGAACTATTTTCCAGGATACATGAGGTCATCCTCCATATCTCGCATTTGGTAAACCAACACTAACCACTGGTTCATTCCCCTTGTTCTCGCAACCCATAATAACCGGCCCTTGCCTTGATCTTCATTATTATATTACCAACAAATGAAACGTTGAAATCAGGAAATGGGTAAGAGAGGACTTTTCATCGCCAGTTTTGATGGACAATAAGACATCCTTTCCATCAACAAGATTTTTTAGGGTTTTCTTTTGTGAGTTTTGCAAAGTTGAATTTTGCAAACTCTATCGTAATGAATAGGCCTGGCCTTCACATTGTTGATATTGTCAACCCAACATTGAGGCTGGGTTGTAGCTCGCTTTCTGATTCGTCCATTAGCTAAATCAAGGGCAGATAATCTGAGATTGCGAGAAACACAGGAATGGATGCAGGGGTTAGTGTAGGTTTACCAACAGCGAGCCATGGGGGTATAGAGGATGACATGAGGTTGATGCAGCTGAATAAACCAATCATTATGCACATTCTTAAAATTAAAAGCCCTACACATGTTCCAAATACATTTGTCCTCACAATCAACTATTCTAATAAGAGGGAAAACTATCAGGATGTGTATTGAGCACACTTTAAGATTCATCTCATGTTCTTAGTTTCTCAATAAGTTAATACTGTCTAACCCATTTATTATCATGATTTTTTCAGATGCACAAACAATAATATTTCAACTTAGAGAGAAAAAGAAGCAAGGCATTTCTATCTAAAAAGCTTTATTAACATGTTTCCCATAAAATCAGGTATGTGACATCTGATAAACAGTTTGTCCTTCGGAGTCAAATGATGTTGAATGTCCTGGAATGAGAGTGTTGTCCACAGATGTCGTTCTTATGACAGATAAACAGGATGGCTTATGGTTGCTGAAGATGTGTTCCCATGGTAACAATTAAATGTCTTTGTTTCAATGATAAGGCAAGTCACAAAAACACACAGATCACCTTTTCTTGAAGCCATATTTCTTTCTCTCATAAAACAAGTCTGTCTTGGCACTTCCCAAATTCACAATTTTAGGACACCCGTCTCTCTAAAACATGGAAATGTGTTATGATTAATACACATGACATACATGAAATTAAAAATATATAACATTGGGGGGCATGGGTGGCCCTGTCATCTAAGGCGCTGCGATTGGCTGTGCAGAGTTGCATCCCTTGGGCACGCCAGAAACCTATGATCGCGTGTTAGAATCCCGGTTTGCCCCGATTATGTTTCAAGGTTTGTCAGCACAATACCCGTGCTCGTGGGTTTCACAAAAGTGGTAAATGTCTGAGACCTGCATCGTTTCGGGCTTTCCTCCCACATTAAGCTGACACACCGTGATATAACTGGAATACTGTTTAAAACCAACTCACTCACTCACTCATATATAACACTGAATGTTAAAGATCACAAAACAGAAGGGCAATCAACCTGCATTTAACACATCACCTATATAACAACCAGGGATACAGGCACATTTAGGGGAAATGAAAAAACAACAACATGTATATATATATATGTGTAATTAACCATTGTACTGATCATACTGATAAATCCTTTGAAGAAATGACAGAAAACATGTATCATGCCAATAGCAAGTAGGATTTCCAACATAAACTGACTGATATATTGCTCATATCCAAGCACATGAATTAATTAAAATATGCCTTGATAAATCTAACTCTTATGAAAAAGGTCTGGATGTTGTTTCAAATATATCAGTCAGATGTATTAATGCAAGAATTATATTACAATAGCACATATCACAATAATGATACAGGCCTGATAAATCACCAACTTGGATTGTATCGTCCCCCCATGTACAAGGGTAGACACTATTGCTCATAGCCAACAACTTTTTAGACTAGTCGTTTATGTAAAATATCTACACTTTTGGGAGTATGAGCCAGCAAGATTTTCACTTGTCTCCGACCAGTGCCGTGTCTACCTGCTGCCAAGTACATAGACCTACTCACATCCTTCTCCATGATGGTGCATTCCTTGCAGTAGTAGGCATCCGACACACCAGGCCCTCCACAGATCACACACCGACCCTGGTAGGACCCGTAGTTACACTCGTCACAGATCCGGACCAAGGTACACGGACGCACGTAAGAGTCACAGATAACACACTTTCCATCACCTGCAAATGAAAACAATTACAACATTAGTAATTTCAACTTCTTTGATGTGATGAACAAGGACCATTAACCATCCATCAATCATAACCCCAATACTTGGCTTGAAAAGTGTTAGAATCTACACTTAAAATGACATGGCTTATCCCCAAGTCCTTGTTGCATTAGTGAGGTGAGGTGAAGTGGGGTTATATAGTGACATGCATTCACATGTGGCTGCTTGAAGTGGGGTTATAATATATAGTGACATGCATGCACATGTGGCTGCTTGTACTTGACAGGACATACCGGTTTGAAGGTTTTACTAGTCTGCTGAGATACTTTGATGCATATTTATGTGTATACCCCACTCAGACACAGTATACTGACTCTGACCTGAACACTCCTTGTTGTATCCCCTAAAAGCCCAGCTACAAGAAGGCTAACACGACCAGGAATCAAACCACCGACCTCCCTCTGAGGCAGGCCATGAGGCAGTCACTGTTCATAGGTTATCTTGTAACCATTGATGGTCAACCTTATTTTAAAGACCATTACATCCTATCACCTTGTCGTAATCGTAACACTACTAGTTAAAGGAGTTCGGGGTTGGGAAGGGAGGGGGATTAAATACCATAGGAGCAAACCTCAAGGACCACCTTTATTTTAAACATTCTCAAGAGATACTAGGATTAAATTTCACATCAGACCTAACACAAATTGATTTTGCCATACATTTATTAATACATAATTGGGCTTAATCATTCTAATTGCAACACATGTTTATCATGTTTAAACTGAACTCCGAAATTACTGATGTAGTGTTCTTTTCATGATTTGACAGTTTTACACATTCATATACTGAGCTAAGAAAGTAACCTATCAACAGTGTTAAAATCAGTACATGTATATATCATACTTATGAGTCATGTATTATATATAATACAGAGTGTGTATCATGTTTATCTATTCTTAATGAATATAGGCAATGGTAACAATTAAACTTGGTGATCATGGTGATAGCATGAAATATTATTTGAAATTTTATTACAATTATCATGGTTATACTTACATTTTTCACAGAGCCTCCCAATAGCTGAAATTGTAACCAGAAAAAATTAGTACAGTGAATCATTGGTACCATTCAACTGAACAGTAAATCATGTCTGAAATCACCCCTGGTAGCTGTGGTAACCGTATCTGTGTGCAGCTCCTTATTAACGATTTTAATACTGACTTGTCACACAGAGCTATGGACTATCACATAGTGTTTTCCTAATAGATTTCCAATGCAATTCTGCATCAAACTTAATATGCTATATTCTATATTCTTACATTTTTGTTTGTGCAACTTTCAAAGTACTTGTAAGGTTGGGATCAAGAAACAGTGAATTCATAGACACTCCCAACTTGTAGACACAATTTATGGTGAATTCGTTGGCAAGTCTGGAGTGAATTTTGTATGTAGGCATATGATTGGTTGCATCACTTCCAAAATGCAAGATAAGTGTATGTTTCTGAGTGTTTTCTTTGGCAGGCTCTTTTGTGAATAAAGTAATTTTTTTTAAAATACATTAAGTATTAGTATTTCTTTAGCAGGATCTTTGTAACTATTATTATAAAAAATAATCAGGTAAGTATATCCACATGATCCAAGCCGAGAAGGAAAAGATCCAAGCTGAAAAGATTACATTGGAGGTAACACATCCAAAAAAGATAATTGGCAAAATGTCATGCCAGGCCATAATGTATCAAGGATTTATTTTTCTTTAAAATTTGAAATAACTTTTGTCACATAATAATTCTATAATTATATGTAATAAATCATTATACAGTCCTACTTCTCCACTGTATTTGTTTTGACCACTAGTTCACCGTGAATTTTGTCTGCGAGTAGGGAGTGGCTATGAATTCTCCATGATGGCTACAATTTGGTAAGATTACAAGTTAACCTACAGCCTTGGAATCATGCACTTGGCTGAAGCATATAAAGGGTGATGCAGATTTGGATCAGGAATCTATTAAGAAATCACTTCGGGACAGCCCATAGCTCTGTGTAGCGACAAACAATATCAAAATCGTTTATCAGGGAGCAGCATAGAGGTACAGTTACTGCAGCTAGACCCCCAATAACTAACAAACGAACATTGTTAACCACTTTCTGAACTATCCGACCAATGTTGGGGACATAAACATGATGAAAGAACAAATTATGAAAAACAGTCAGCCATGCCATCAGCAGTTGTGCGTCTACAAATGTTAAACCTTCCACCAGTAATATTTTAGCCTCATGGTATGTGATAACAGGCTCAATACACAACACTCTTACACCAGCACTTGATGAGTGACAAAGTCTGACAGTCCTCCCTGGATCAGTGACTGAATGAGGATAAAGGTCCACACAAGAAACGTTTTCACTACGTCTGTTACCTGTTTACCATGATCCGATCAAAATATTATCCTCTGTGTCCATCTGTTATCTCTAACCATCTCTATCATGGCTTTAAAACATTTGACCGGACAAACCTGGCTGCAAGGAACATAAAAACACCCCGAATAAACACAAATTTACAAACCAACGCCCGGCTGCTTTCGACAGAAAATCAAATCTGGATGATGCTTCGCCATTTTGTAAGAGGGAATACAGAATTGTGGATTGGGAATGGAATCAATAACAAGTATCCGTACGAACCTCATACGACTAAAAATCTATGGTAATACGACAATTATTTAATATAATTATGTTTAGTTTTCTTATTGTACTTACGCTTATGTTATGGTTAGGAAAACAGTACTTAAAAGAAAATATCCATTTTTTAAAGAATTTACTATTCGTATTAAACGTTTTTCGGATTCTTTCATTTCAACAAACCCAGGAAAGATAATCCACTTCCGCCTGGAAGCTCGCACGTGTGGTCATCGTTGAAATCCTAAACAAAACATGGAAGAAGAGGAAGCGATCGCTTCATCAAATGTTGAAGAGGATGCCGAAGAAACACCTGTTACATTCAAGTCACTTGTATGTGTACTTTGAATTCCTTGATTTGGTGCCTTTTAGCGTGCTTAGTTGAGCATGTACTTTGTAATGATATGTAGAACCCAGCTTGTTTTGACAAACGAGATTCCATACTTTGTAGGAATGAATATTAACGTGAATAACATGGATTCTCCTTCCCGGGCCCGACTATGCCTAGATCATTCTGTTTAGAAAAAAAACATAACAATATAGATTTTTTAATAAAGTTATGTTGATGATGTCTCAGGTGTAAATATACTCATTTATTGCGTGTATTTTTGGTGGATGTGCATTACGGGTGTCTTTTGATTTTCTAAACAACACAGTCATAATTATCAATGGCAAGTTTTTGAATACATGTTACCATTATCATTTATCGTAAGAGCCGACTGATGGTTTGAAAGATCACCGATGGTCAGGCTCAGTGACTTGGTTGATTGTGTGTCATCACATACCAATTGTTTGGATCGATGATCATGTCAATCACCAGATTGTCTGATCCAGACTCTATTATATACGGGTGCAGGCTAAAACGGCACCTCAGCATAACGTCACCGATTTCTCTGGCGAAAACGGCACCGCATTTGGCGAAAACGGCTACTATGTGTCGGGCGAAAACGGCACCTCTATTTTTAATAACGATAACAACGATCTTTGTGGTAATATACATGGTTTATTTACATGGTATTTGATGTATAGAGTACATCTGAAGCCGTAATGTGAATTTCCGATAGGTTTGGTACTCTCATTTCTTCAGCGCCTTCTGAATGGAAACTGACATCAAAGTTACCGATCACCTCTTCAATGAAGGGAGCAACGCATTTCACACAGCGGAAAGGGAAGTCTTCTTCAGTCCGGCAAATTTCTCTTTAACGGGCCACAGAAATTCCGTTCCACATACACAATGGGTCCACTGGTCACAGTTATCAAAGGATACAGCATGTTGATTTTTTCTGACATTCGTCTCGCATGCAACACATCGAAAGGCCTTTGTGAATAATTGTGAACTGACAGCCCCATGTTAGGCCTCTTAAATACAGTTTCAGTTTTAATTGAGTAAAGGTACTTAAAACTTCAAAGCGTATAGTGTTTTCACAATAAGTTTAGCTTAGTTGGATTATAGTTGGAGCAGAGGCTAATTTCTAATGTAAACTTGTTTTAACATCTCACAATTATTGGCCTTTGCAAGTTACAATGTAAGTTTAATATCATTTATTTGACCAAGGTAAAAAATAAATAAGGTGCCGTTTTCGCTCGAGTCGAGGTGCCGTTTTCGCTTGAGTCGAGGTGCCGTTTTCGCCAATCGGTGCCGTTTTCGCCCGGTGACGTTTTGCTGAGGTGCCGTTTTCGCTATAACCCTTATATACTGACTGCCATCATGTAGCTGGAAGTTTGCTGAGTGGCATAAAACAACAAACAAATTAGATTTTTTATTTAGATATTACTAAAATGCAGTTAAGTACATTTTGCTATTGGATCTCTGTGATGTGAGCATCGGCTATCAATTGTTGTCATTGTGATTATTGCTTGCAGGGCATTGTGGATGTACTTTGTGAGGCATGTGAGCAACTGAAGTGGAAAGTCCCAACACAAATACAGAAGGAATCACTCCCTATTGCCTTGGATGGTACAACAGTCTTATTAATTTCAGTTTTGAATATAAATAATTTGAGACTTTCAGGTTAACATAGTTACCATGATTAAATCTCACACTGACTAGAGCTCCTTCAAGGGTTGGAGTTCTAGAACAAAATACAATAGTTCTCTGTTTAAAGTGGTTTTTTTCTGTGAAACTACATGTTACTTCTTTGTTCCTTGTACATGTTGGTTATCAGTATCAATGAGAGAAACAAGTGACCTAGTGATCTAAGGCACTAGCACTGCAATCAATGAGAGAAACAAGTGACCTAGTGATCTAAGGCACTAGCACTGCAATCAATGAGAGAAACAAGTGACCTAGTGATCTAAGGCACTAGCACTGCAATCAGTGAGAGAAACAAGTGACCTAGTGATCTAAGGCACTAGCCCTGCACCTCTGTTTGCAGAGTTGCATCCCTTGGGTGTGCCAGAAACCTATGATCCTGGGTTTGAATTCCAAATTTGCCTATATCATGTATCATACCCATGCTCATTAGTTTCACGAGAAGTGACAAACTTTCAACAACTGCATCAGTGTCTTTCCTCCAACATCATCATGATCAAGCTGGATCACACAATGTGATTGGAACGCTTATCATAGAGGCATTAAAGGGCCAGTACATCCCCCATTCTGAAGCTTTGTTGCAAACAATAAATGATAACCCTCGTCCCTGCTTGTCATATCCTGCTTATTCCGTTAGAGAGGTTTCTGCATCCGTGATCACAGCATGTTAATGAGCTCATTCAGGCCGGCGAAAGAAATCTTTAGGATATCATATCAGGAAACGTAAAATATGCAAAAAATATTGCCCAACAAACACATTGAGAATTTCATGCATGATTTAAAAATCCCAGATCCATCTTCATACTGGCCATTCAGCCTTTACTCACACATAATAACTTATATCAACATAATCATCAAGTCAAATCCAACGTCAAGTGTGTTCATTTTCAGTCTCATTAAAATCTGGTCAAAATTCTGACATGTCTAATAGATGGATGAAATTGTATGGCAGTACTTCCCTAGGGCTATGGAAAGTCTGTTCCACTTCAAATATTTATCCCATCTATCGTTTGGAATACCCCATGTTAACCATTTGGGGGATGCATGATTAGAAAACACATTCTGAGTCAAACATTTACTTCCTCGGTCTGGTAAGCAACGCTCTGATCATGCTGATTGGTCAGATGAAAGGTTGTTCAGCTCGCATAAAAACCCAACAAAGTTTTTTCAGCATGCATACTACGGAGCTAATTTCCGAAACACAATTACGAGTTTACTTTCTGAGTTGAGCCTATATTTAGAACCATTATATACCGTTACATCTAAAACATTTCATTTAAAATCTCAAAATCTTTACTCATTTTTGGAAAAATCCATAAGGGTGATGAATAGATAAGTGAAAAAATATTGGTTACCCAATGAAACATGTAATAACCCAATTAAAATAGAAACCTCGAGTAAAACCTCAATTGCTTAAAAAGTTATATGGGGCTCTATGAGAACATGTTAACAATGAGAGCAAGGATTGATCATGTTGATCAGTGTTGATTTTCCTCTTTGTATTTCCAGGTAAAGATGTGATAGGCTTGGCTGAGACAGGGTCTGGTAAAACAGGCTCGTTCGCCCTGCCCATCCTCCAGGCTCTCCTGGACACGCCCCAGAGAATGTTCGCCCTTGTTCTGACTCCCACCAGGGAACTGGCATTCCAGATCTCCGAGCAGTTTGAAGCTCTCGGGGCGAGCATTGGCGTCAAAACTGGTATGTAGAGTTTCGTTGTTTATTGTTGAACGCCACACTCACCACAATTCCAGCCAGAGGACAGCACAGGAATAAAACTGACGGTTTTTTTTGGCCCACTCAGCAAAGTTCAGCTGCTTTGGATTCAGAAACATTGTGTACTAACTGTGACACAAAAGTAACTGCCTTTCCTGACCTCCCCAACTGACTGTTGTAGTTTGATGGCCCACTCAGCAATATTCCATCTGCATGACAACAAATTACATTAAGTAATACGTTACCACTGTTATACCGAGGCTGTTGTCTCCCACAACTGCTGCTATAGCGAAATCTACCACAGAGATCTCAATTACCTCATGCAGCACGTGCGTAGCCACCTAGCTGCCATGTGACACCCTTCACTCTTGTCTGCTTAGCAAGACGTGTTTTCTCCTGCTGAAGCGTTCCTTGAAGATTTGGTGATATTTATTATAGTTTATTCTCTAATAAACTGTGCTTTTATGGGTCGTTGCGGTAGCTACGCTTGGTAATAATTTTCCCGCCAAACGAAAAATTTTTCCCGCCCTTTTTTCTATATACTTGCGGGGTTCCCGTATGCACGTTGTGTTTTACGTTTCCCCTGTTCTTGTATGTTTTGGGGGTTAACATAACTTATTTCTTTAATAAAAGTTATATGTGTATGTTATATGTTCACATTGCTCGTTTATTTTCTTGTGAAAATGTTCGTTTGTGAATCATTGTGGTGCATGCGTTGTAACCATGTTTTGTTCTTTGTTTATAGCAAACAATCAATGTCTGACATGGATATGTCCCCAGTATCCACCCCCTCTACCCCTGCTCCTCGGAGTTGTGGGGTGTGCAGAAAGTTTTTGTCGTCCCGGGATCCCCACGATCATTGCCCGCGGTGCAGGGTTCCTTGCGGGGACACCCGGTGCATCCTGTGCGAAGGTCTGGGGCCTGCGGAGTTTGAGTGGTACCGGCTGTACGTACAGTCCGTCTCCACCCCTGTGGTGGCCGGTTCGTCCGGTCGGGGTCCCCGTGCGGGTACCACCTCCTCGGCTGCGGCGGATCCCCTTGCGGCCCTCGGGCTGTCTGGGGATTCCGTCGCCGCATTGTTGTCGAAACTTGTGGACTCCAAGCTGGCGGCCTTATCGCAAGATAGGCCGCTGGCTGTTCCGTCCCCGGCCTCTTCGGTGGCCGCGGGGTCCACCGGTAAAGCGGCGGATCTCTTGGCGGCCCGTGTGCTGTCCGGGGATTCCGTCGCTGCATTACTTGCATAACTTGTGGACTCCAAGCTGGCGGCCTTATCAGGATAGGCCGCTGGCTGTTCCGTCCCCGGCCACTTCGGTGGCCGCGGGGTCCACCGGTACGGCGGCGGCTCCCGTGGTCACCGGTCCTTCCCCTGAACCGTTGCTCCCGCTATCGGTTTAGGACCACGTGGCCATGGTTTATGACCTCTTTGAGGACATGCCCCGGCCGGTACCGCGGGGAATCCACGACTGTGGGTTCCTCCGAGGTATACGATGAGTCTTCCGACACGGCTTTCCCCGCATCGACCTTGCTGCACGGTTTCAAGCCTTCCTTGGAGAACGCCTTCGCGGCGGCCTCCGGTCGGGGTCTCCCGTTGCCTCCGACGTCGTGGAGAAAGGGTTTATTCCCGGTACATGACCTTGCCTTTCCCGAGGCTGGTCCTACCGCGGAGGCCCATGTTGAGCGGTTGGGTGTCCGTGCCCCACCGGCTGCTACGGTAACGCAAGCTACCTTGCACCAGCTGGACGCCCTCGCTCGGCACTCCTTGTCTCACGGAGACACTTACTTGGCTGCAGCGGCCCGTCTGGTCGAAGGTTCTCCCACGGACCGTGACCAGCGCATTTACAACTGCCTGCTCAGTTTAAATGCTTCCCTGGAGTTCGTTGCCGAGGACTCTCGGCACACACTTGCTCTTGTTGGGTCCCTGCATAGGCGCCTGGGTGCCGCTCCTAACCGGAGCGCGCCCCAGGCTGCTGCGGCCTGTAGGTCTAAGGGGTTGGGTTCTTCTTCCTCTGGGAAGTAGCCCCGCCCTGAGGGCTCCGGTATGGGCAATCAGCTGCCCTTTCGCGGGAAGACGGGGAACTGGGGGAAGCCCAAGTCGTCGACGGACGGCAAGGGCCCCTCCAGGTGACTCTCATTGGAGGGGTTCGTATGCCGACAGCGCCAACTTCGGTTGGCCCTTAGGCGAACCCGAGTCACTTGGCCCTGGACAGTTGCGCCTGCCGCAACCTGTCAGGGCCCCCTCTCCTTCCCCAGTGGGAGCCAGACTCCAGACTTACTGGGAGAATTGGGAACAAGTGTTCGACGACCCGTGGGTGGTCAACACGATTCGGTACGGCTCTTGGCTTGATCTCAAAGCGAATCCGCCGCTCACCGTTGCCCTGTTGGCAGGTTTCGATTCGGAAACCGATCTTCCCATCCTCGCCGATGCCATCGGCAGGTTGGTGGAGAAGGGGCAGTACGGGAGTTAGCTCTACCAGAAATAACACCGGGGTTTTCCTCCAGGATATTTCTCGTTCCCAAGTAGGACAGTGCCGAACTCAGAATGATTCACACGTCCGCTCCCTGGCTGTTCACCCGGTTAACCACCCCCATAGTGGGGTTCCTCCACAGGAGGGGTGTCCGGTACTTCGCGTACCTGGACGACTCGCTAGTAGCAAATCGAATGACGGACACCCTGTCACGCCATCTCGATTTCGCACGTCGGCTCTTGGAGCATCTGGGACCTGCATCACTTCGGGCTTTCCTCCCACATTAAGCTGACACGCCGTGATATAACTGGAATACTGTTAAAAACGGCGTAAAAACCAACTCACTCACTCTTGGAGCAAATTGGGTGGATTATCAATCTCCCCAAGAGCGAGTTAACCCCTTCTCAGAACTTGCTGTTCATCGGAGGTCGGTTCAACACGGTGTCCCATCGCCTCTTTGTCCCCCCAGACCGGTGGCACAAAATTCAGGCGATGATTGCCAAAGTCTTAGCGGTGCAACAGTCTGTTCACTTTTGGGAACAGCTGTTAGGGCTACTTGTATCAGCCCAGGACTGCACCGCACGGGGTCGTCTCCAACTCCGCCCGCTGCAACGGTTTTTAATCCAGTTGTTAGCAACGGAGGTGAACAGTGCGACCGTCGCCCTCCCGGATCGGCTCCGACCGCATCTGGAGTGGTGGACGGTCCCTTACATTGTCTTATCAGGAGTCTCTATGCGGCCCTACCGGGCCACGTTGACCCTGTATACAGACGCCTCTCTAGTGGGCTGGGGCGCCCATCTAAAGGGGGAGGTGAGCTCGGGGCTGTGGTGCGTAGACGAACTAGGTCTTCACATCACTTGTCTCGAGTTCAAGGCAGTGATCAACGCAGTCAATCACTGGAAGCATCGTCTCGTCGACGCCCGGCTCATGCTGGCGACCGACAACACGACGGTAGTGTCCTATGTGAACAAACTGGGGGGAACCCACAGTCACTCGCTACTCGATCTCACGTTCGAGTTTTACGCTCTGGTGGACAGTGTCCCGTGCCAGATACGCGCCCGTCACATCCCAGGTGTGCGGAACGTACTGGCCGATGCTCTATCGAGGCCTCAGGATCCGAGCCCCACAGAGTGGATGCTGAACCCAGTAGTGTTTCAGTGGCTGTGCGAACGTTTGGGTCGTCCGATGGTCGACCTGTTCGCAACGCGGTTCAACAATCAACTCCCGTTGTTTGTATCACCAGTCCCGGACCCGAGGGCCATCGATCACGATGCTCTCGCGTTAGACTGGACGGGCTTGGTCGCTTATGCTTACCCGCTGACAGCGTTGATACCACACATTCTAAGCCGGCTCCGAGGTGTTCGCTGTCGAATGTTACTGATCGCGCCCATGTGGCCGAACAGATCGTGGTACCCCGACTTGCTGACCCAGGTCACGCAGTCGCCACTTCCACTGCCTGTGAGACCGGATCTCTTGATCCACCCTCACACCCGTCAAATTCATCCAAACGCAGGGCAGTTCAATCTGCACGCGTGGATGTTGTCACCGAGCGTCTGAGGAGTAAAGTTTTTTCTCGCCGGGCGTCTCGGGCATACGTTAGTATGCATCGTGATTCTACCCAGAAGGTGTATAATGCACGTTGGGTTATTTTCACGAAGTGGTGTTGTAAACATCACATTCATTCGCCAGATAAGGTATCTGTGCAGGATATTGCTCGTTTCATGTCTCACTTGCGAGAGACCCGGAAACTCTCCGGGGGTTCCATTGCCAACTATGTCTCGTCCGTTGCTACGGTACGGGACGTTGCTATGGGTACCAGTCTCTCCAAAGAGCCGGTGATACGGGGTATTATCAAGGGTTTCAAACAGCACGATCTTAAGAAGGGCCGCCTTCGGGCACCGGCCTGGGATCTTTCCCTAGTGTTGCAATCACTTACGGAAGCTCCGTATGAACCCTTGCATAGTGCTTGTTCCGGCATGTGACTTGGAAAACAGCATTTCTCCTCTCCTTTGCCACGGCGGCACGTGTATCCGAAATTCATGCACTCGATGTCGCCAAGGTACGATTCGATAGGGGTGACGAAGGAGCGGTCCGCCTGAGCCTGCTCATGGGCTTCGTCGCCAAGAATCAGAGAGTCGGGCAAACGGAGAGAGAATTCACTGTAAGATCACTCAAAGAAATCTTACATCCTGCTGATACTGAGGACAGAGCGCTGTGTCCGGTTAGGGCCCTTAAGTATTATCTTAAGGCTTCGAATGAACGTAGACAAGGGCGTGACCGTCTGTTCATATCGTGTAACCCTAATCGCACGGTTGACATAACTCGCAACTCGATTGCGTTGTGGCTTCGTTCTGTCATCAATCTGGCGTACCGGTCTCGGGGGTTACCGGTAGCGGGGTCAAACCCGCACGAGATCAGGGCGCTAGCGGCAACATTTGCCCTACACTCGAATATCTCTGTTCGCAGAATATTACGAGGTTGTTACTGGCGTTCTGACTCGGTTTTTGCCAATCATTACCTCAAACAGGTCGCTGATGCCGTCGTGGAGAGTGTGCACCGTCTTGGCCCGCGGATCGCGGCGCAAGCGGGCACCTAAGGGGTGTGCCCAGCGCAATTCCGAACTCCTCAGGCGTCTGACCTTGCACGGTGGTCAATCTGGGTCGACTCCAATGTTCCCACTGCCGTGGGTACAGGAGTTGGGGTCCCGCAAACCAGCGCACTCACACCACAGGTGAGGGCGGCTTTTTGTGTGCTTTGTCCTTATTTGTATTTTGACAATTATGTCTTTAATTGTCTGTCGTGTATCCCAACCTTGTGATGCATGCTTACAAATACTGGAATTAGGTCACGCGCCTAATGCATACTTTAAGTAGGCTTGCTCTGGGATATACGGTCTGAATGAAATTAATTTCCCTCTTTTCGACTGTTTAACCTGATCTAAGATTAAGCTCACGCGGATACAGTGTTCTCATCCGCTGCGGCGATGAAATACCTATCCAGTGGGGCCGTTTGGAGTCACCAATCGTTTTGGCAATGACGATTGAGCCTTACGGTATGCGCTTGACAGTGCTTTGGTATTCCTATAGGGTAACGCCTAGCTAGGTGCATGCACATCGAGTGCTTCCGCCTTGGTGTTTACTTCCGCTGGTCGGAAGGAACGCTAGCAGTCAGGATTCGGGTTGTAGGTGCTCCCCACCGCCTACTGTGGTAGTCAGCCTCGGTATAACAGTGGTAACGTATTACTTAATGTAATTTGTAGAATTTTCCTATTCGGAATATTCTATAAGTAATACGTTACCACTGGGCTGCTGCCCGCCCGTCCGTCCCCCGAGCACTTGCTCTTGCAGGAGACAAGAGTGAAGGGTGTCACATGGCAGCTAGGTGGCTACGCACGTGCTGCATGAGGTAATTGAGATCTCTGTGGTAGATTTCGCTATAGCAGCAGTTGTGGGAGACAACAGCCTCGGTATAACAGTGGTAACGTATTACTTATAGAATATTCCGAATAGGAAAATTCTACAAATTGTAAATAATCAAGTCTGGATCAGACAATCATGTGATTGACATGAGTGTTGATCTATGCAATTTGGATACAATGACATGCATTAACCAAGTTAGTGAGCCTGAGCACCAGATCTCGTTAGTAGCCTCTTACGGCAAGCATGGGATGCTGGAGGCCTATTCTAACGTGGATATTTTCAAGTGGGAGGAGAATGTTGGAAGTAGATGGAACAAGGGAACAGCACTTTTCTACTATACAGTGATAATACACAAAACTGTAGCTGCTTTGTTTCTATGTTGGATGTTAAAGGCCACTGAAGAACACTGAAACATGAAACTAGAACTTTGAATGTTTGCTGCGTGACATGTTTAGAATGTGCATGATGCCAGTCTCATTACCGGTGATGGGATCTTTAGCTCTTACTCAGTACTTGTCTCCGCATCTGACAACCCCCACCATTGTAGGTTGTACCAGGTGAACCCTGATTGAAATGCATATCAAACCAAATGATGCATGTATTTTCAGCCAATCAGATATCTGCCGTAAAAGGCGACTATGCTTGTCATAAGAGGCGACTAACTGGATCGGGTGGTCAGGCTCGCTGACTTGGTTGATGCATGTCATCATATCCCAATTGCGTGGATCAATGCTCAATGACTGGATGTCAATCACTGGATTGTCTGGTCCGGACTCGATTATTTACAGACTGCTGCCATATGGCTGGAATATTTCTGAGTGCTGCGTTAAACAACAAACAAAGAAACAAATTGTACTACATCTTGAAGAAATCTTGAAGAACATTCAGTTAGAAGAAGATGGTGCTGGGCTAGATGCATGTCATGCTGACAGGTGCTGTTATTCATTGCAGCTGTGGTGGTCGGCGGTATCGACATGATGACACAAGCACTGGTGTTAGCGAAGAAACCACATGTTATAATTGGTAAGAACTGCTCTCTCATCTTCGTAATACAGACAGACACCACTGTCAAACTTTGATGTGTAAAAATTGAATTCTACATCATGGACATGTTAGATGGGTCAAATTTTAAGTTGCATGAACATGATGAAGTTATTTTGCATGTTTGAGGTCCATAACATTGAAATCTTAACAATTCCCTTACTACCATGATCACTATAACATGAGCCAAAGTCAATCCTAATAAGAAAAAATTGTCTTTCGACACTAATTTAGTTTTGTGCTTCCATTCTATAGTTAATGTAACTGTTTACAACAGAAATTCAGAATGGTGCATTATTGTTACTGACATATTGTAATATTGTAGTTTAATAAACTGGAGAAGCCTGTGAGTAAGTGATGGTCATTCAATGTGTTCATAGTATGATAGTTTATTTAATTCAATTGGATTAACATACAATAGTGGTGTAAAGGGGGTTATAAAAGTTGGTATATTTTTACTGACATTGGACATTCTCATCATGAGTTTGAAACGAAAACGCCATGCTTACGATGCTGAATTCAAACTGCGAGTCTTCGCTCTAGCCGATATATTTTCTCACGGGTTCATAATTCTATATACACCGATTCACAAAATGGCGCTTCGTTGTTGATGGCAACATATAACGATCATTATGAGATTAAAAAAAACCACGAGAAACAGCTTCCCACATTATGAAAGTGGATGACTGGTTTGTTAAATCTTTATTAGAAATAATAATGACTTTTTCAATATAATTACAACGTTTTTCATCTTATATTTTTGAATATCTGCGAGTACCGGCACATGTCTTGCAGTCCGACTTCGCAGTGTTTTTTGCCTTTCAATTCCTGGTTCGGCTTATCTGCGGGTCATACCATTTTCTTTCGTATTTCAATGGTCAAGTTAACACCTCGGCTTATCTACGGGGTCGGCTTATCCGCGGTCATATACGGTAATGTGAACTGAAATATAGCTGAATGTGCTGAAAGTGGCTTAAAACGTCCTCATTCACATTGTGACAACTTTAACTCAGTGATGTTCAATTCTGTACTTTCATACAAACCAAAATGTTTGTACCAATGGAACCTACACTGAGGGAGAAGCTATATTGGTTAGATTTTCAAAAAACTCCTCAGAGGAAAAGTTATAATAAATATTTTCAACATGACTAATGATATATATTCAAAAAGACATACCGTATTTGACGCTCTCAAAATTAGAAATAGGGGGCTCTTATTAGAATGTTTTTTTGGTGACAGCCTGAAATGTTTATATACGACAGATATATTTTTCCAGAATTTAATTGCCCATAATTAAGGATGCATATAACACACAAGTGCGTATTATACGCGAATAAATAAGTCTTATGTACATGGATCAATCGGAAGGGGTGCTAATTGGGATTGTTCACTAGCCAATATATTAACAAATATCGCCGTGGGCGCTTTTTACGTCGAATACGTTATGCATGTCATCAGTATAGATAGTTTTGAAATAGTGGTTTTGCTGACTGTTCACGATGATCAATATGCTGTTGTCGCTTTCAGCCACCCCAGGGCGACTGGTCGACCATCTAGAAAACACAAAGGGCTTCAATCTGCGTAATCTGAAATTTCTGGTGAGTGTGTGCCTGTAGTCTGCTGTGTAGGGTCGCTACAGCAAGTTTGACTGTAAATGTAGCAGCTGTTCCTTACCATGAAATCTGGCTTTGGAAAGTTTTTTATGTTGTTACATGTTTGTTTGTTTTTTGTTTAACGCCACAGTTACATATAATTTCCTGGTACGTCTCCAGGTTGTCACGCTTGTCCCTAGAGGTGTCTAACATGGGGAACAGGTGGTCGGTCATCAGGCCTATAAGTTTAATTCTTTAACTAGTAGCCATATGGCTACAAGTACTTTTTTCAAGGTAGCCACTTGTAAAATCAACAGAACAAGCCAAGATTTTAGGTAGCCAAACAAATTTTAAATTATCTTTTATCAGATAACTATTATGATATGTGTACAAGTCATAGCACTAGGCTTGAAATTGTATATTAGTGGAAACTGTACTTGATTTTTGTTATTTGTGTTATTTGTGACTCGAACAATGATGCAATTTATTTTACTAGATGACGTAGGTATATCCTTGCTTATCCAATGAGCATTGTCAACTAAAATAAAATAGTATAACAATCTGCCATTAACAGATTTCTATAGGTCTTCGACAATGTGTGTTTAGATCGTAACTGAATATATTGAAAGTGAAAAGACATTGAAAGCGAATACCGGTATTGTAAATGGTGTTACAGTTTCATTATGCAATAAACATGAAGAAATACCTCCGTTTTCGTATGAATAACACGTTCGTCGAAGACTGTCATATGACACACCGCTAGAAAGTTTGTTTTTTCATCTGCTTGTTATTGATAAAAATTGGTTTCTAATGACTCTTTCTTGCAGAAATCTGCTACAAGGTTCGTGATTGGTTAAATTTGAGCATGTGACCTAAGGCAGCCAATTAAATTACAGCTATGTTACTGTCCGCGTGTGTCATGAATTTCAGATTTTGACCAAAAAAATGTTTTAAATCTTGTTATTCCTAATGTTTTTAGGCAGGAAATTGCAATCTGTATTAAAAATATGGAACTTCACGGTGTATCATGTTAGGTCACGAGCTGTGACAGCATGCATATATTTTGGCATTAAACATCGTGTCCGAGCTGAGAAATCGAGACGACGATGTCATTTGACTTACATTACACGCGATTGCATGGAAATAATAACTTAGATGTAAGTTTGACAATTTTTAGTAATATTTTTATTAATAGTTTTATTACTTTGTATAATATATTTAAAGATTTGCTTGAAACGTCTTTATTTTGCTCTTTGACATGTTCGATGTGGACATGTTGTCGAAGTGTGTGACCGAGAATTATATTTTCAATAACATTGCTGGAAATAGAGGATATTTTTTTTAAATTATTGATAAAAAATTATAAACTGAAATGGAAGGCATATTTAGACATTGTGATAATGTGATAGATTTTATAAATGCATGATAGGAAAAATGCATGATTAAATTATACATACTATCTTGACCCGTCCGACTGTGTTGAAAGAGTTTATGTAACTGAATCCCCCGTAATGCTGCATTGATCTGTGGGAATGTTAATGAAACAGACGATGAGTACAGTAAACGCGTTCCATTGCGACCGTGAAAACACTGGCGAACTAGAAAATGGCATTGCAAATGTCAATCAAATTATATATGTTTGTGTCTATGTATGTGAAGCAATAGAATTTAGTCACCACAAGATATTTTTCAAGGTAGCCATTTGACGACCTCTGAATTTTAGTCAGTAGACAAATTAAAATTTAGGTCGCATTGGAGACTGTTTTAGTCGCAACTTTGAGGTCTGGGTCATGCTTGTCCCCAGAGGTGTCTAACATGGGGACCAGGTTGTCAGCCCATGACTTTACTGTTCATATGTCATTGTAGTACATCTTCCTGAGGTAAGGTAGTTAACTGACTGTAAAAGTCCAGTTTCCACCCTTGCCATGATATTACTGGAATAAAAAAAGATATGGATAAAAAAGATATGGGCCAGGTTACCCTCCCCCGAAAAAGAAATGCAATTTGCGCTGACCAGGCATTTCGAACATGTTACATGTCCCCAAGACACGAACACATTCATGCTTGCCGTAAAAGGCAACCTTTCTTGTCGTAGGAGGTGCAAAACGTGATCGGGTGGTCAGGCTCACTGACTTGGTTGATGCATATCATTGTATCCCGATTGTGTGGATCGATGCTCATGATATCAATCATTAAATTGTCTGGTCCAGACTTGATTATTTACAGACCGCTATGTTGTAGCTGGAATATTGCTGAGAGCGACATTAAACAACAAACAAAACAAATCACGCTTCCGCTTTATTTGACATGAACTTTGTATTATACTTTGATCATTTAAGAGTTGTGCATACAAAACTGACTGAAAATAGCCAGCATACATATTTTCTGCATCCATTTCCTAAATCGTGTAAAACACTGTCACTGTTTGTACACCTTCTCTATTGATTCCCACTTGTGTCTTGTTGCAGGTGATGGATGAGGCAGACCGGATTCTCAACATGGATTTTGAGCAGGAGGTAGGTCCTGAAGCACTGTACTGAGTGATATGAGGGGTAGCTGAACAATTCTGAGCCCAGCTACGAAGGATGTATAGTGCATTCTTAACAGTTTGTATGTATTAAGTAGAATACTGTCCTTGCTGACATACTGCATTTGAACCAAACACAGTGAGGCAGCACATTCCTGCAGGCATTAATGTGACTGGGTATTCTCTCTTGATGAAAATGGACGAAATTGGCCGATGTGCTGTCATGAAGTATCTCCAACTGAAAGGGCTAACTCCAACAGCTATCCATGCGGTCATGGTTTCAGCTTTAGGGGATGATGCTTGTTCCTTTGTCACTGTTAGGAGGTGGTGAGCAGAGTTCAAGAGGAGAAGAGAGAGCCTCATTGATAAAATACATGACATGATTATGGATGATTGACAACTCACCACATACAGAAGGCATCTCTCATTAGAGAGTTGAGGAAATTCGGAGGAATGAACTGGGGATGACAAAGGTTTGGCACTCGGACTCCAGATTGGAAACATTCCAGGTTGATCATTTCTCGTGAGAATTTGCATTGTTTTGAAGAAGACCCAGCTGATTTTGTTGAGTGATTTGTAACCATGGATGAGTCTTGGGCCCACCACTATCAGCCAGAGACTACACAACTGTCAAAACAGTGGAAACATCTAACGTCAACTCCTCAAAAGGAGGCAAAGTCTGCTCCATCAACTGGCAAGGTAATGGCTTGGCATTTCTGGGATTCCAAAGGAATCCTTCTGTGGACTGCCTCCCAATAGGTCAGACCATTAATAGCCAATATTATGTGATTCTGCTCAGGCAACTGTGTGAGAATATCAAGGCTAAACATCCAGGAAAACTCACTATAGGTGCGTTGTTTCATCAGGAGAGTGTCACCATGACTGCAATGCATGACGTGGCTTTGATCTTGAATATCCTCCACATTCACAAGATTTCACACCATCCGATTTCCAACTCTTCCCAAATGTGAAGAACTGTCTGGCAAGTATTATGCAAATGATGATGACGTCACGTCTGCTGTGAATGTTTGACACCACCAGGAGGAAGCCTTCCACACCAGTGAGGTCCAGGCACTCCAGCATTGTCAGCAGTCGTGTGTGGTCCTCAGAGGGTACCAACCAACTCCATCAACGCAGTCTCTCATAGTTAGGCTCAGAACGTATCGGCCACCCACACTGCTCCCTACCCTAGAATGTTGGCAGCAGTAGTGTGTGGTCCTCAGAGGGTAACAACCAACTCCATCAACGCAGTCTCTCATAGTTAGGCTCAGAACGTATCGGCCACCCACACTGCTCCCTACCCTAGAATGTTGGCAGCAGCTATGCATGTTATTTGCATGATGAACATTACAAAGTCAGCTCTTCAGGATTTTGAAAAAAATAATAAACATCACCTAAAATAATTTCAGTGACAGCACCACTGGTAAAACGTCTTCCCCTCTTCAGTTGTAACTGTAAAGAAAACAACACGCTGTGAATCCATGTTTGTCAGATGGTACATTTCCAAATGGAGTTTCCTGGAAAAACAAATTAAGGGTATAGAACTGTTTCCAGCAGAAAGCATTTGGAGGTCAGGGTTTCCAGACAGTCGAGGTCCAGACTGTTGAGGTGTCACTATAGTCAATATCTCATTTAGCATGTTTAGGAGATAAACATACTGTGTCGTCACTATGAAGCTGTTGTACCTACAGACTGATGGCACTAAATTGAAACTGAATGTGCTGTGTGGATTTTCACATGTTAAGTAAAGCTTGGACAAATCTACTGGTCACAGCTCTATGTATCTGTGTGTGGTGTTATTTCTCACTTAGTGAATTGTCATGGGGTGAGTCTTATGTTTAGAGTAGGTTGCCATGTGAATAAGCAAGGTACTTCATAGCAAACATTAAGTTGACTCTGGCCTGAGCCTCTCTAGTGTTCCTGATTTTGTTTTTAAACACTCTCCAGGCGTATTTGTATTGTGGTCTACCTAGTATGTATTGCCTCATTCTATCAATAATGTGGCGACGCGATTATGTGACCTACATTTGTATAAATCATGAATCAAGTATTTCCCCTGGTCATGAGGATCTTCTTGTAGCAGTAGTGTACTGTATCGTAATGTTTCTTGTTTTTCCTGCTATGCTCGCAACTGCCTCATTTTTTAATAGCAAATATGAATTAGCTACGCGATAAATCCGAAAAAGCAATTAAGAACGAAGCATGGTATATTTCACAAAAAAGCATTATTCTATCAAGACATCATTTCTGGAGATTCGAAAATGCCCTCGCAACTTCATGATATCGTAGATTGGACGACGTTATTTGTGAGGGGGAAGTGTCTAGTTAGGTTTTCCCCGTAGATGTAGCTGGAAAACACAACGATCGCATATGAAAGTGGGCGAGATATGGCAATCTCTAATCACGTTAAAGGTGCATATAATTAGCATGAAAACTCACACTTTGCACCCCCATTCATAAAATGGACTTGTCTGACTTTGCCAAGGTCAGATTGTATTGAGGGAATCATGGCTATTTAAATATGGGTACATATTTTTAAGTCTTGTCTGTTTACTAACATCCTGAAAGAGGCTGTACATATTGTGGATATCTCGTATTAGAAATATACGACTCGTGGTCACTGTTGTATGATCTGCGCCTCTCATGGTTTATTCTCCCGGCAGTCGTTTGTTTGTTGTACAATAAACAACTCCCACTGGTTGGGTATTTCTTATATACATGATCTCTATGTTGTTGGTTCCAGGTGGACAAGATTCTCAAGGTCATCCCAAGGGAGAGGAACACCTACCTGTACTCCGCCACAATGACCAAGAAGGTGGGGTTCACTCAACACAGGGATCTTCAAGATCACTGGTCTTTATGCACGATTTAGAGAATAACCAACAAGCTAAGAGGAATGATGCATTGTCTGTCCTGAGTGGATAAATGCTGTCAGTCCCGAGCCTTTGCCAAGGCATTCATTCATCTGGGATTCGTAATTCCTTGTAGCTCGTTGGTTGTTCCATGTTTTACTCATTGGCAGGGAGACAATGAAGAAAAAATGTATTAAATGTCAACCCAACAGAGAAACCTCACTGAAGGCAGCCTATTGTTTAGATAGAGGGGCGGTGGGGTAGCCTAGTGGTTAAAGCATCCGCTCATGACGCCGAAGACCTGGGTTCGATTCCCAGCGTGGGTACAATGTGTGAAGCCCATTTCTTGTGTCCCCCCACCGTGATATTGCTGGAATATTGCTAAAAGCGGCGTAAAACCATACTCAGACACTCACTATTGTTTAGATACAGTGATGTTATCAATTTGTGAACAATGGATGGCGTCATATTGTTCTCTACAATAAAGCACTGTGGCTTCAACTGACCAATCAGTATTGAGATTCACTAAAATACACATGCGCAAAAGTTATTACACATGATCATTCTAATCTTAAGCATGCTGAAGACCCAGGTTTGATTCCCGACATGGGTACAATGTGTGAAGCCTATTTCTGGTGTCCCCCGCTGTGATATTGCTGGAATATTGCTAAAAACTGTGTAATTCCATACTCCATACAAATCTTCAGCATTAGGTGAATGAGTCCAAATTTAACGTCACATCGGCAATATTGCAACCATATCATGACTATCTTCAGCATAGAATCTACACCAAAACGTTGCTACAATTGTGTTAATGAAGATGATCATCCCTACTATCTTGGCATCACTTACTTTTCCAACTTCTAAATACCACTCCCATGGAAGTTGGTAGGACTTGAGAGGAATGTATGTGTGACTCTTAGGGCCAGTGGCGTAGCCCAGAAATGGGTTTCAGACATTGTACCCATGTGGGGAATCAAACCTGGGCCTTTGGCGTGACGAGCTAAGGCTTTAACCACAGTGCTATCTAACTAAGAAAGGAAAGGGCACTTATTACTTAATGGAAAACAGTGGCTCATGAGTTTGTGAACAAGCTTTACGACATCAAACCTTTGTTCAAAGACAGTTGTCTCCCTTTATCCAGGTTCAGAAACTACAGAGGGCGTCGCTGAGGAACCCCGTAAAGGTGGAAGTATCGACAAAGTACCAGACAGTCGAGAAACTTCAGCAATCCTACATCTTTCTACCAGTCAAGTATAAGGTGGGAAATGGCTATTTGATCTTTGGTTAAAATATTAAGCTAATAAATATTCTTGGTTTGGGGCAAAATTTGTGTCTGTGAACATGTTGAACTGATTTAAAAAATAACAACTTCAGCCACATTGCGATATATGTCTGTTATCATTGTTATTAGATACCTGTTTTAGTTTAAATGGATTATACATCATTATCTAAGTCAGGGACTATCTAAACCTGATTAGAAGCCAAATTGGAATTTAACATTCCCAGTTCATGCTGGTATATTTATGACTAATGTTATGGCCATGTAGGGAGACTTGCCTGTAACTGATAACAGGACCTGTATGGAGGAAGAGGCTTATGCTCAGTTTAACATTGAATGCAAGGTTAACATTTAAAGTTAAAAAAACCCTGATTGAGGAAAATAAGAACTGTAAAAAAAGTTTAAACAATTTCCAAAATGCCTTTCTAGGACCCTTAGTGTGTATCCCAGATACTTCCAAGTAACGCCTGTATGATGTTGAAACACTAACAAATGTTATGTGTTTAGTCTGGATGTGTTGTATGATACAGGATGTCTATCTGGTGTACATCCTCAACGAGCTGGCCGGCAACTCCTTCATCATCTTCTGCAGCACCTGTGCCAATACCCAGAGAGTAGCGCTCATGTTGCGTAACCTCGGCCTGACGGCTGTCCCCCTGCACGGCCAGATGTCCCAGGTAAATAACTTTCTGTGTTAAGTCGGACTTTTGGTTCATTTGTTTGCCATGATCAATATGCTGTACAAAGTGGCTACTTCTAACCTGTTTAACTCAGTATTTCATTATGAATTATATTAAGGGGATGCAACTTCATCGTCCAGGCGATCACCTCCGTGGTCTAGTGATAGAGCATCTGCTTGGACAGCGGAAGGTTGACGGTTCTATCTTAGGCTGTGTCATAACGAAAGACGTTAAAAGATGGTCCTTTTTGTTACCCTGCCTGGTGCTTGGCATCAAGGAGACAAAACAAGGACTGGTCGGCTTTGAGTCAGTATACTGTGCCTGAGTTGCATGTCTATGTTAAACTGTGGCATGGAATCTCAGTGGACTTGTACGACAGAACAGGTTTTAGTCTTGACGAGTATAAGCAGCAACACACACACATGTCATAAGTTCAATAATGTTCAATGTGACCAATTTGATGGTCCTTATGGTCCATGGTCCCTACTGGTCCTTCATGGTCCTTATGGTCCATGGTCTCTCATGGCCCTTATGGTCCATGGTCCCTAATGGTCTCTCATGGCCCTTATGGTCCATGGTCCCTAATGGTCCCTCATGGCCCTTATGGTCCCTCATGATCCCTCATGATCCCTTATGGTCCCTCATGATCCCTCATGATCCCTCATGGTCCCTCGTGGTCCCTCATGATCCCTCATGGTCCCTCATGGTCCCTCATGATCCCTCATGGTCCTTCATGGTCCCTCATGGCCCTTCATGGTCCCTCATGATCCTTCATGGTCCCTCATGGTCCTTCATGATCCCTCATGGTCCTTCATGGTCCTTCATGGTCCCTCATGGTCCTCCATGGTCCCTCATGGCCCTTATGGTCCAACTCCTGGTTGACCTCACAAGACAGCGTAAAATGAAGTATGAAATCTTGGTATATGTTTGTGTATTTATTTGTCTAGACAAAAAGACTGGGTGCCTTGAACAAGTTTAAGAGCAAGAACCGATCCATCCTAATAGCTACAGATGTAGCCAGCAGGTGAGTGACTATATACTCCCAACGAACTGAAGCCAGTCAGTCTGAACCCCATGGGGATTTCAAGTTAGAAGTGTTCCCCAGCACTAGGTTGACTTTGTTGATGCATGTCATCATATACAAATTGCGTAATCGGTGTTCATTCATGATGTGATGTCACTTGATGGTAATGATAAATTTGTTACATGAGTGTGAGTGTACAAGCCGAACATTTGTGGACACTCATCGACTTCAGTGCAGATGTGTAAGCCCTATCAGTTCCATAAATCTCATACACGCCTCTACTGACACCTGTAACTCAGCATGTTTTAGATAGAAAAATAGTGTTTCTTATGAGGTTTCTAAATAAGTTTAGTTGCATTTGTCAGTCTTCCGTTGTGTCTGTGAAGACTACTCGTGTGGTGCGTGCGTGCGTGTGTGTGTGCAGACTACTCGGTGTGTGTGTGTCTGTGCAGACTCCTCGGGGGTGTGTGTCTGTGCAGACTACTCGGGTGTGTGTGTGTCTGTGCAGACTACTCGGATGTGTGTGTGTCTGTGCAGACTACTCGGGTGTGTGTGTGTCTGTGCAGACTACTCGGGTGTGTGTGTGTCTGTGCAGACTACTCAGGTGTGTGTGTGTCTGTGCAGACTACTCGGGTGTGTGTGTGTCTGTGCAGACTACTCGGGTGTTTTTGTGTCTGTGCAGACTACTTGGGTGTGTGTGTGTCTGTGCAGACTACTCAGGTGTTTTTGTGTCTGTGAAGACTACTTGGGTGTGTGTGTGTCTGTGCAGACTACTCGGGTGTGTGTGTGTGTCTGTGCAGACTACTCGGGTGTGTGTGTGTCTGTGCAGACTACTCGGGTGTGTGTGTGTCTGTGCAGACTACTCGGGTGTTTTTGTGTCTGTGCAGACTACTCGGGTGTGTGTGTGTCTGTGCAGACTACTCAGGTGTTTTTGTGTCTGTGCAGACTACTTGGGTGTGTGTGTGTCTGTGCAGACTACTTGGGTGTGTGTGTGTCTGTGCAGACTACTCGGGTGTGTGTGTGTCTGTAGTATATTGACGGGCTGTCATGGAAGGTTACTGACTGTGGACTAACACAACATTCCCTCACCGAGTCACTCTGTTGCAGAGGTCTGGACATCCCTCATGTGGACGTTGTCATCAACCTCGACATCCCCACCCACTCCAAAGACTACATCCACCGCGTGGGCAGGACGGCAAGAGCAGGGAGATCAGGAAAGGCAGTCACTTTTGTGTCACAGTAAGTACCCACTGTTTCTGAGTCCAAAGTTGCCAAAAAACTTGTTACGAATTTACAACTAAGATGACACGATTCCTCCCTAATTCATACGAATAATGTCCACTCTACGAACACAAAGAAAACTCACCAGTAAAGAGATGGTAAGGATATAGCCTTACACCTTCTGCTAAGAACGTAAGCGCACCTTGTTTACAGATTGGTATGAAGTCTATTTATGATGTTGCTTCTGTTCAATTGAGACACTCAATTCATATTATGGAAAGTTGCTGTAGTCGAAATAGAAACTAAGCAGTTAGTCTATCAACCAGGTAACGAATCACATAGCCGTATTGTATTGTACAATAATATCATTGGTCTTTGGTGTTCCGGCCAGAAGATACTTAATACTCACTTTAAATGGGAAAGTTGGCAGCTATGTGAATCTGACACACCAGTTGTGAAGGTAACTTGCCATGTTGGACTTCATCACGTTCAAGTAGTTTGTCATGGTGGAGGAAGTGCTACCTTTAACATGTTTAAGCTGCTGCTGTGTGCATCATAGTCTCATATTTGTTCTGGATTTATCGCCTGAGACGCCCTCCTGTGTGTAAAGGGAAGGGAGATAACCCAGGAAGGGACTCATCCCTCACTCCCGAGAAATACCTTATGAGAGAAGGTATCGGAAATAACCTTGGGCTCGGACATAGTTATAGGACTTATTTTGCTGCAAACAATTTTCACCAATTATGACTCAACTGATAAATATGCAAACAAGGTCACCTGGAAGTCTCTACTTTTAATAGCCTCCATGCATCTATACAATGTCTAATTGCTCTGAAAATATTTTGGATGACATTCCAGAAAAGGTTTAGAAAGAGGTTCACTGATGTGTGAGTGCTGATGTAAGCTAAATATGGAGGCAAATTATTGGGCACTATGTTATAGATTGAGCAGTTCACTCAGCATTGTATTTATGCGCAGTGTCAAATGTTGCTACAGTGAATACACATGTCTTGAACTTTGGTTATATTAAGTATAACATTATGTGACAAAGAGATCATTACTCTCAACTGTTTCCATGTCGTAAACTACTCATAATAAATAAGTTCTCCAAAGGGTCGCATTCCTATTTCATGATATTTATGACAGTAAACAATCTCCATTCATTAACTCTGCTGTTGTCATTCTGCGGCAATCATCACAATAGGTCCCAGGCCCCCAGTGTGATCCATTGTTGTCATTGTTACTGTGGACCCGTGAAGATCCGGGGTAGAATAGGTCTTCAGCAACCCACGCTTGCCTTAAAAAGGGACTATGCTTATCGCTGACTTGGTTGATGCATGTCATCATATTCTGATTGCGTGGATTGATGCTCATGGACTGTCATGGATATTGTACCAGCATATCGAGCGCCTAACTCCAATGTTTGCATTGTTTGTGTGACATATGACATTGAGCTGTACAAACCTATCAACCACCTGACTCCAATGTTTGCATTGTTTGTGTGACAGATATGACATTGAGCTGTACTAACGTATCGACCACCTGACTCCAATGTTTGCATTGTTTGTGTGACAGATATGACACTGAGCTGTACTAACGTATCGAGCACCTGACTCCAATGTTTGCATTGTTTGTGTGACAGATATGACACTGAGCTGTACAAACGTATCGACCACCTGACTCCAATGTTTGCATTGTTTGTGTGACATATGACATTGAGCTGTACTAGCGTATCGAGCACCTGACTCCAATGTTTGCATTGTTTGTGTGCCAGATATGACACTGAGCTGTACAAACGTATCGACCACCTGACTCCAATGTTTGCATTGTTTGTGTGACAGATATGACACTGAGCTGTACAAACGTATCGACCACCTGACTCCAATGTTTGCATTGTTTGTGTGACATATGACATTGAGCTGTACAAACGTATCGAGCGCCTGACTCCAATGTTTGCATTGTTTGTGTGACAGATATGACACTGAGCTGTACAAACGTATCGACCACCTGACTCCAATGTTTGCATTGTTTGTGTGACATATGACACTGAGCTGTACAAACGTATCCAGCGCCTGACTCCAATGTTTGCATTGTTTGTGTGACAGATATGACATTGAGCTGTACAAACGTATCGAGCACCTACCTCCAATGTTTGCATTGTTTGTGTGACATATGACATTGAGCTGTACAAACGTATCGAGCACCTACCTCCAATGTTTGCATTGTTTGTGTGACAGATACGATGTTGAGCTGTACAAACGTATCGAGCACCTGACTCCAATGTTTGCATTGTTTGTGTGACAGATACGATGTTGAGCTGTACAAACGTATCGAGCACTTGACTCCAATGTTTGCATTGTTTGTGTGACAGATATGACATTGAGCTGTACAAACGTATCGAGCACCTGACTCCAATGTTTGCATTGTTTGTGTGACAGATACGATGTTGAGCTGTACAAACGTATCAAGCACCTGACTCCAATGTTTGCATTGTTTGTGTGACAGATACGATGTTGAGCTGTACAAACGTATCGAGCACTTGACTCCAATGTTTGCATTGTTTGTGTGACATATGACACTGAGCTGTACAAACGTATCGAGCACCTGACTCCAATGTTTGCATTGTTTGTGTGACAGATATGACACTGAGCTGTACAAACGTATCGAGCACCTGACTCCAATGTTTGCATTGTTTGTGTGACATATGACACTGAGCTGTACAAACGTATCGAGCACCTGACTCCAATGTTTGCATTGTTTGTGTGACATATGACACTGAGCTGTACAAACGTATCGAGCGCCTGACTCCAATGTTTGCATTGTTTGTGTGACAGATATGACACTGAGCTGTACAAACGTATCGAGCACCTGACTCCAATGTTTGCATTGTTTGTGTGACAGATATGACATTGAGCTGTACAAACGTATCGAGCACCTGACTCCAATGTTTGCATTGTTTGTGTGACAGATATGACATTGAGCTGTACTAACGTATCGAGCACCTGACTCCAATGTTTGCATTGTTTGTGTGACAGATACGATGTTGAGCTGTACCAGCGTATCGAGCACCTGATCAACAAGAAGCTGCCGCTGTACAAGACGGAGGAGGAGGAGGTGATGATGTTGATGGAGCGAGTCAGCGAGGCACAGAGACACGCCAAAATGGTCAGTATTCCCCTGAGCTCCCTGTACCTCCAGCACAAAGGTTATCCGCTGGTGGACAGACAAATACTATTCACAGACTGTTAATATCAAGGACAGAACTCTGTGTACACAATCTCATTAAAATCAGATTTTAGTTCTCGCTGCCACTAGAATATCTAAGGACATCCCCTTACAGGTCATGTCAGAATGACCTTTCGCAAACTTTGATGACCAATGAAATGATTAACATAAAGTCAACATTAGCCAATTAGAAAGCAGCTCTGGTATTACAGCACTAGTTTCAAACTGGTGACTTCCATTCCTGACGACGCTTTGAAAACTGTTTTGACAACGTTATCCTACAGGCGCTTCTGTTTCAAATCTGTATCCCATTGAAGCGAGAGATAGACGATGATTTTGATGGAATCAGTCGTACAGCCTGTTGTTTGGGTTACCCCGTGTTAACCTTTTCAAGTTTGCATGATCAGAAAACATAATCTGACTGTCACTTTCCTGATCTGGTAGGCAAGGCTCTGATTGGTCGGATGAAAAGTCATTTTGACGTGACCCGTGATTGGATGTCCCAAGAACTTTGTGTAGCGAGAATAATGAGATTATTTGCATAAATTGAGACATCTTTGAGACATTATATCAAATTTCATTTAATGTCAAAATTTGTTCCTGAAAGTTTTATTTGTTAGTCACTGATGCTTGAACACATCTGAGATGCTGTTTACATCTACGGTGGTAGGCACTTGAGTGTCTCAGGGGTTCCAGGATTCTACTGGACTTGCTCAAGCCCAGCACAGAGCCACACTTCACTACTGAGAGTTGTGCGTTAGCCATTATCATCAGATTCAGAAATCATCCGATTTTGTGAGTGATAAAAAATTCCTATGATCTGTTTGAATATGGTTAAGTCACTTGTATTCAATAGCCCTATGGTAATTTGGGGTTAGAACAGGTCCCCAGCCACCAATAAGAGGTGACTAAATGGATATATTGGTCAGACTCTGTGACTTGGATGATTGCATGTCATCAAACTTTGACTGTGTGCTCATAATATCAACCACTGGATTATGTAGCGATTGCCGTCATGAAGCAGGACTATTGCCGAGTACACTGTACACTTGCTTTGCTTGTCTTGATTGAGAGTGCTCGTAACGGGTGGAGCAACAGTTTCTTGTGTAAATGACATTATCATCGCTCTTTGAAGAATTAAGCTGCAGCAAAGAATAACATTTAACAACATGAACACCATGAACAACATAGTAAACTTGTTCTGTCATTCTCCTGTCAGACATTCTAGGTGTGAAAGATGGTTTAAAAAACAGCACAGATGTTGATTCAGTCGTGTCTCTTACAGACACCAGAGCTTTTTTTTTGTCAAAGTTATTCCACCCTTCATCCCATTCTCAATCACTCACTCACTCACTCACTCACTCACTCACTCACATGTGATAACGTCTATATCCGTCACATCCACACAGCCGGAAGACGGCGAGTGATATACCCATCCCATTCTCACTCATTCACTCACTCACTCACTCACTCAGCCTATACACATCCCATTCTCAGCTCACCCCATTCTCACTCATTCACTCACTCACTCACTCACTCACTCAGCCTATACCCATCCCATTCTCACTCATCCTATACCCATCCTATTCTCAGCTCTCACTCACTCATCCTATACCCATCCCATTCTCAGCTCACACTCAATCATTCACTCACTCACTCACTCAGGCTATACACATCCCATTCTCAGCTCACACTCACTCACTCACTCACTCATCCTATACCCATCCCATTCTCAGCTCACACTCACTCATTCACTCACTCACTCACTCACTCAGCCTATACACATCCCATTCTCAGCTCTCACTCACTCAGCCTATACACATCCCATTCTCAGCTCACACTCACTCACTCACTCACTCACTCATCCTATACCCATCCCATTCTCACTCATTCACTCACTCACTCACTCACTCATCCTATACCCATCCCATTCTCAGCTCTCACTCACTCACTCATCCTATACCCATCCCATTCTCACTCATTCACTCACTCAGCCTATACACATCCCATTCTCAGCTCACACTCACTCATTCACTCACTCACTCACTCACTCAGCCTATACACATCCCTTTCTCAGCTCACACTCACTCACTCACTCACTCACTCATCCTATACCCATCCCATTCTCACTCATTCACTCACTCACTCACTCACTCATCCTATACCCATCCCATTCTCAGCTCTCACTCACTCACTCATCCTATACCCATCCCATTCTCACTCATTCACTCACTCAGCCTATACACATCCCATTCTCAGCTCACACTCACTCATTCACTCACTCACTCACTCACTCAGCCTATACACATCCCTTTCTCAGCTCACACTCACTCACTCACTCATCCTATACCCGTCCCATTCTCAGCTCACACTCACTCATTCACTCACTCACTCACTCATCCTATACCCATCCCATTCTCAGCTCTCACTCACTCAGCCTATACACATCCCATTCTCAGCTCACACTCACTCATTCACTCACTCACTCACTCACTCAGCCTAAACACATCCCATTCTCAGCTCACACTCACTCACTCACTCACTCACTCATCCTATACCCGTCCCATTCTCAGCTCACACTCACTCACTCACTCACTCACTCACTCACTCAGCCTATACCCATCCCATTCTCAGCTCACACTCACTCATTCACTCACTCACTCACTCACTCAGCCTATACACATCCCATTCTCAGCTCTCACTCACTCAGCCTATACACATCCCATTCTCAGCTCTCACTCACTCATCCTTTACACATCCCATTCTCAGCTCACACTCACTCATCCTATACCCATCCCATTCTCAGCTCACACTCACTCATTCACTCACTCACTCACTCACTCAGCCTATACCCGCCCCATTCTCAGCTCACACTCACTCACTCACTCACTCACTCATCCTATACCCGTCCCATTCTCAGCTCACACTCACTCATTCACTCACTCACTCACTCACTCACTCAGCCTATACACATCCCATTCTCAGCTCTCACTCACTCAGCCTATACACATCCCATTCTCAGCTCTCACTCACTCATCCTATACCCATCCCATTCTCAGCTCACACTCACTCATTCACTCACTCACTCAGCCTATACACATCCCATTCTCAGCTCTCACTCACTTAGCCTATACCCACCCCATTCTCAGCTCACACTCACTCACTCACTCACTCACTCACTCACTCAGCCTATACCCGTCCCATTCTCAGCTCACACTCACTCACTCACTCAGCCTATACCCGTCCCATTCTCAGCTCACACTCACTCACTCACTCACTCACTCACTCACTCATCCTATACCCGTCCCATTCTCAGCTCACACTCACTCATTCACTCACTCACTCACTCACTCACTCACTCAGCCTATACACATCCCATTCTCAGCTCTCACTCACTCAGCCTATACACATCCCATTCTCAGCTCTCACTCACTCATCCTATACCCATCCCATTCTCAGCTCACACTCACTCATTCACTCACTCACTCACTCACTCAGCCTATACACATCCCATTCTCAGCTCTCACTCACTTAGCCTATACCCACCCCATTCTCAGCTCACACTCACTCTCTCACTCACTCACTCATCCTATACCCGTCCCTCATCTCTGGGAGCCTGTATTCATCCCATTCTCACTCACTCACTCACTCATCCTATACCCGTCCCATTCTCAGCTCACACTCACTCATTCACTCACTCACTCAGCCTATACACATCCCATTCTCAGCTCTCACTCACTCTTCTTATACCCATCCCATTCTCAGCTCTCACTCACTTAGCCTATACCCACCCCATTCTCAGCTCACACTCACTCTCTCACTCACTCACTCACTCATCCTATACCCGTCCCTCATCTCTGGGAGCCTGTATTCATCCCATTCTCACTCACTCAATCACTCACTCATCCCATTATCAGTTCCGAGCGTATTGTAACTGATAGATTGATTACAGAACTGTGACGTGAGTATCTTGTTCTTCAGGAAATGAATGATGCTACTGATGGGAAGAAGAAGAAACGTCATCGCGACGAGGATGACACCGAGGAATCCCGGGGGGTTAGAAAGAAGATGAAAATGAAGAAGAAGGGTCGTTGATGTTGTCATGGATATTGTCTTGGTTATATTGTACAGTTATGAATAAAATATGGCATCCATTCTCGTATTTATTTGTCAACCAACTGTGGGAGGAGCTGTGACCTTTCCTTCCACTCAGCTATGGCTGGTAGGGTAGTCCCATGGATAGTGTGGGGCGGTTGGGTAGCCTAGCGGTTAAAGCGTTAGCCCGTCACGCCGAAGATCCGGGTTCGATTCCCGACATGGGTACAATGTGTGAAGCCCATTTTATTTCTGGTGTCCCCTGCCGTGATATTGCGGGAATATTGCTAAAAACGGCGTAAAACCATACTCACTCACTCAATGGATAGTGTGTTTGATAGTCATGCCAAACACCAAACTTTTGGGATTCACACATTTTGGCCATGTGGTAAATCATTCTTTTGCCCACTGCCATGATATAGCTTAAATATTGCTAAACAGCTTAAAATCATACATTCTCACTGCTTCATATAAATATAGTATTAGATTGTATTTGGAATGTCACAATTGATAATTAATTTGGAATAGCTATCAATTAGTTTTTGTTTGTTTGTTTGCCATTTCATGCCACATTCAGCAATATTCTAGCTATATGATGGCAGGCTATAAATAATCGGGTCTGGACCAGACAATCCAGTGATTGATATCATGACCATCGAGCTACTCAATTGGGATACGATGACATGCATCAACTATGTCAGCAAGACTGACTATCCGATCCCGTTAGTCGCCTCTTAAGACAAGCATATAGCAATTAGTGATTAATCAGGAATGAGGAATGATAATAGAAATATCTCATGTTTTGATCAGTCTTCCCCAGTATCCTTTGGAGGCATGGACAGCCCTGTTCACAGGGGCAGAAATACATATAAGAGCGTAATTGCATGGAGAGTAAATTTACTCATGTATGTAAAAATAAAGATTTGTGTTCACATATTATATTATTGATGTGTGCAGCTCCATATTTTGTTCCCCCTTAAAGGAAGAGAATTGACCATTCCTTCCTGGTCTGTCTATATGAAGACCTGGAGGAAATCTCTCCTATTTCCTGTGTGGGCTAAGATCTGGGTCACGAGAGTGGTGGAATGAAATTGTGAACAAAACTTTCACCGGTGGTCAATGAATTGAGAGTTTTAGAGTGACAAGGCAGACATTTCATTTCATTTGTCAAGAGCTCTATATGGCTCTAGCAACATAGTCCACTGCCATCAGGGAACCACTTGCAACCCACGCTTCCATGCTTGATGTAAAAGGCGACTATTCTTGTCGTAAGAGGCTAACGGGTGGTCAGGCTCGCTGACTTGGTTGGTGCATGTCACCATATCCAAATGCGTGAATCGATGCTCATGCTGTCAATCACTGGATTGTCTGGCCCATACCCGATTTTTTACAGACCACCGTCATATAGCTGGAATATTGCTGAGTGCAGTGTTTAAACGACGAACAAACATAACATCTTGCCTCGAGTCGCCTTCAGGACATCAGGACTTCATCACTCACATGTGATAACGTCTATATCCGTCACAGCCGGAACACGGCGAGTGACTCGAGCCAGAGACTCCGGTTCACGTGCTGTATTCAGCCTGACGTGGACTTATTCCAGGACAAAATATTAATACGCAGATAAAATCATTTTGTCACAACGCCATTTGTCAACTACATTTGTCCCAGCCTCTTGACGGAGAACTCGATGATTGTACCCACTGTAGGTGACACCGACTATAGTTCGTCTGCAGTCTACCAGAATGAGCCCGATGTTGGTCGACCAACCCAAATGTGACAAACTTTGTGATTTCAAAATGGCGGAGTGCAACAGAAAATTCAAGAAATATGTGGCGTATTTCTGCCATGCCAATGCTGACACAAAGTGGGTCATGAAGTGGATCAACACTCTGGAGTCGGAGAAGTATGGAATTAAGTGTGGTGAATACGATCGGAATTTCAGCTGCGGGGGGAAGTACATCACAGATCTGTTTCAGGAGTTTCTCGAAAACTCCCATCATGTAGTTGTGGTGCTGTCGCCGGAGTTTGTACAGTCTAAGTGGTCTATGTACCAGCTAAATCTAGCTGTTCAATACAGCATTAACAACAACGGCAGCATTGTACCCTTAATGATAAAATCTGTCGCTGTTCCCGATTGTCTGAAATGTTTCGAAATGGTTGACGCAACAAAGAAGCAATGGTTTGTTCAGCTGCTGGAGCGATTGTGTTCCCCAGGTAGGTCAACTTCCTTTAACACATTTATGGCGAATGTTATTGGTACTGCCCTCATGACTGGATGATATCAACCATGGCCACCCTGAAACATAATAAACACGTAGCTGTACACAATTCACACACACACACACACACACACACACACACACACACACACGCGCGCGCGCGCACACCATGTTAATTATTTGCAGTCGTCTAGCACCCCTCTCTTTTCATAGAATCTGCCGTACATGACATATTCGTGTTGGAGCGAAATGCTGTTTACTTCCAACGATAAGATCCGGGTTAGAATAGGTCGTTAACAACCCATGCTTGCCGTAAAAGGCGACTACGCTTGTCGTAAAAGGCGACTAACGGGATGGTCAGGCTCGCTGACTTGGTCGATGCATGTCATCTTATCCCAATTGCGTGGATCGATGCTCATGATGTCAATCACTGGATTGTCTGGTCCATTAATTACAGACAGACGTCATATAGCTGGAATATTGCTGAGTGTGGTGTTAAACAACAAACAAACAAATCCAACGATATGAAGAACTATGAGGGTTTTATTGAATGCCAGTCAGAGATTATCCCCTGAGTAGACAACTGAAGGTATCTTCAATCTTGTTAAGGAATTAGGTGACATAAAATTATTGGAAAAAGCAGGCAGATCGTTGAAATTGCACAGCGCGTTAAACGGAACCCGTTTTAACCTCAGTAAAGGGAATCCCCTCAGTTGCGGTGCACGATTTCGCCTGTCGTTTTTCATCGTCTTTTTTTATATCCCTTTTTCAAATGTAATTTTGGCCAAAAAATTGTGATGAAGTTGCAAATGGTGACTTTACTTGCCCTTTAAGTGTAAACATCGTATGGAAATGACATGTGTTATGATTATTTCCAGCTGTGAGGGTTCCAAAACTCAAGCCCTTCTGCACAAGAGAAGGTAAGAAAATATCATCTTAATGAAATGTCCAATGCCAGGCCTAGTTAGGATAGCAGCATTGAGTTGTCTCTGTACAACCATTATAGCAGCCACACACGAACCACGTACTTCTTTCTCTGGTATAGGTGGTCTGTTACCATGTAAGAGTCAAGCGTGTGCTTCAATACAAACAGTCTATTCTTCAGTATAGGCGGAACGCTAAATCACAGGACACCAGCATAAATCATGTGCTTCAAAAACACGTGTTCCACTCTCCAGGATAGGCGGAACGCTAAATCACAGGACACAAGCATAAATCATGTGCTTCAAAAACACGTGTTCCACTCTCCAGTATAGGCGGAACGCTTAATCACAGGACACCAGCATAAATCATGTGCTTCAAAAACACGTGTTCCACTCTCCAGTATAGGCGGAACGCTTAATCACAGGACACAAGCATAAATCATGTGCTTCAAAAACACGTGTTCCACTCTCCAGGATAGGCGGAACGCTAAATCACAGGACACCAGCATAAATCATGTGCTTCAAAAACACGTGTTCCACTCTCCAGTATAGGCGGAACGCTTAATCACAGGACACAAGCATAAATCATGTGCTTCAAAAACACGTGTTCCACTCTCCAGGATAGGCGGAACGCTAAATCACAGGACACAAGCATAAATCATGTGCTTCAAAAACACGTGTTCCACTCTCCAGTATAGGCGGAACGCTTAATCACAGGACACCAGCATAAATCATGTGCTTCAAAAACACGTGTTCCACTCTCCAGTATAGGCGGAACGCTTAATCACAGGACACAAGCATAAATCATGTGCTTCAAAAACACGTGTTCCACTCTCCAGGATAGGCGGAACGCTAAATCACAGGACACAAGCATAAATCATGTGCTTCAAAAACACGTGTTCCACTCTCCAGTATAGGCGGAACGCTTAATCACAGGACACCAGCATAAATCATGTGCTTCAAAAACACGTGTTCCACTCTCCAGGATAGGTGTCACGCTATAATGTAGGAGACCAACATCAAATATGTGCTATATCAAAACGTGTTCAATCCTCTACTAGAGGTGGCACCATATAGGACAGAAGCCCAAAATGAATCATGTGCTTCAATAACATGTGCTCCATTATCTAGTGTCGTCGGTACGCCATAGCACAATAACTCATCCTGAGTCCTGTGTTTGAATAACCGGTGGTACGCCATGACACAGGAACGGCACATGAATCATGTGCTTCGATAACATTCGTTCCATTCTACGGTGTAGGTGGCACATTATCGCACAGGAGCACATGAAACATGTGGTTCTATATACACCTGACTCAAATTTCACCGAAAGCTTTTGTTCGTAGTAATTTGATGACAGGCAAATATTGATGCACTCGTCTGTAAATATTGATACACTCGTCTATAAATATTGATACATTCGTCTGTAAATATCGATACACTCGTCTGTAAATATCGATACACTCGTCTATAAATATTGATACACTCGTCTGTAAATATTGATGCACTCGTCTGTAAATATTGATACACTCGTCTGTAAATATCGATACACTCGTCTGTAAATATCGATACACTCGTCTGTAAATATCGATACACTCGTCTGTAAATATTGATACGCTCGTCTGTAAATATTGATACACTGTGCCTGTAAGAAGAAAAAGTACATTCCTCTAAAATGTCAGTTGTTAAAAGCTAATAATAGCATATATTTATTGTATGTGCTTGTTTAGTTATGTGTTTACACATTTGCTACACTACTGGTTTGTGGGGAAATTGTCGAACTGCTATTATTCTGACATGCTATGCAAACACTTCAGCCTCGTTTATCCCCCCCCAGTTTCGTTTCTGATCCGCAGATCATATCAGTATTGATGATCTGAAGGGACCCGCCATTCGCGAGATTGCGAGTTTGACGTGCTGCTTTCGGAGAGACATTACACTTTCCCAGAATAACTTTGACAAAGTTAAGGTAAATAAAGTATTGTTTAGTATTGTCATACTTGTTTGTCGCAGGGCCGGTCAGGCCAGGCAGCATTAACCGTTAGAGCTTGTGATGCCTTGGACTGAAAACAGGGACGTCATTTAAGTGCCCCGCGAAACTCCGGCTTAAAATTGATCTTCAGCAACCCATGTTTGTCGTAAGAGGCGACTAACGGGATCGCGTGGCCATGCTATCTGATGCTTGCAATCGTATAGCTGGCATATTGATGAGTGCGGCATTAAACAACGAACCAACAAACAAACATTTTAGTTTTAGAACATTTACTAGTTGTGCATGTGAAGTCAGCACCATAAACCCATGCTGTTGGTTACGGTCACCCCCAACTCAATGGTGTTGTTGTACAGTTTGTAGGTTCTGAACGTCCAATGATTTGTTAAAACACACCATACCACGTGGCTGCCTGTATCCTGATCCTCCTAGCTATTGGGGGCGGTCGGGTAGCCTAGTGGTTAAAGCGTTCGCTCGTCACACCGAAGACCCGGGTTCGATTCCCGACATTGGTACAATGTGTGAAGCCCATTTCTGGTGTCCCCCGCCGTGATATTGCTGGAATATTGCTAAAAGCGGCGTAAAACCATTCTCACTCACTCACTCACTCCTAGCTATTGATTAATTGATGACTCAACCATTTCTCGACCATTACTGTTACTAAAGTCATCACTGAATTACGGAATATTTCTGGTCTGTATTCTTTTCCATTATTCATTTACGGACTATAACAGAGCAGTCGACAACAGTTTTGTCAGATTCTACTTTTCTACTTTTCTACATTTCTACTTTTCATCTGCCAATATTTGTTTCAGGCCATAAAGTACATGAGCGAAGCACCGGTAAGTCAATATCATGTCACTTCCACTCTAGGTAACTGAGATTGGACAAGACAAATCAGTCTTAGATAGCATAATAAATGTCCTATACATGGTCATGTGATACAATCAGTGAAGTCAGAGCCTGACCACCCGATCCATTTCCTTGGCTCTAACTTCGGGCCTAATCTGACCCGGAATCTCAAAATCTGACCAGGGGCTTCAACATCGCGATTGCGCGTTTAAAGTTTGCATCCGAAAATGAGAAATGTGGTTTAAGTTGAAGGTGAGGTGAAATGGGGTTTAACGTCGCGTTCAAAATTATTACACTTATAGTGAGTGACAGTATTCCATTTATATCACGGCGTGTCAGCTTAATATGGTAGGAAAGCCCAAGTGATGCAGCGTTTACCACTTCGGTGAAACCCACGAGCACGGGTATGGTGCTGACAAACCTAGAAACATAATCAGGGCGAACCGGGATTCGAGCCCACAATCATAGATTTGTGGCGTGTCCAAGGGACGCACATCGCGGCGCCTGAGACGACCAGGCAACCCGTGCCCCTTATTGCACTTACATAACACGTAGTAGTGCTGCTTGTACTAGTCCAGACTGATGCCGGTTTTATAGTGCTAGCCCGCTGAGATACCATGCCGCAGTTTAACATGAATACTTCACTCAGACACAATATACTGACTCCGAGCTGACCAGTCCTTATTTTAGCCCCTTAATGTCGAGCGCCAGGCAGGGCAACAACAAGTACCAACTTTTAACGTCTTTTGGTGTGACGCGGCTGGGGATCGAACCCCGGACCTTCCGCTCTCCGGGTGGACGTTCTACCACAAGACCACGGAGGCGGTCGTCTAAGTTGAAGTCTATTCTTCTCCCTGGTGATGTGTCAGCACCACTCCCGTGTTCGTGGGTGTCACCCAAAGTGGCAACCGCCGAAGACTTGCATCTTCGGACTTCTGTTCGAAGGGGGGTTGTTCACTTCACACACTCACATCACACTCACTCAGACTCAGATATGTCTTAAATATCTCAATGTCTTTACTTCCACTATGTATTTTACAGAAGTTTTTGGACAAGGTCCGCCGTGAAAGCTTCGCAGCCGTTCAGAGGACTTTATTGCGAAAAAGCGTGAAGAAAACCCACTGAGAACGCACAGGCAGCTCGTGAGAGAGTGCAGAATAGAAGCAGGAAACAACGCTCTGTGAAAAAAACCCTGAAAAGATCCGGGAAAAAACCCGTCAGTGAATTCAAACTTAAAAAGAGTTAGTGACTGGGCTGAACTGGGTTTATATCTTACAATCCACATAAAACGTAGCCCATGCTTTTCTCTTAAGAATGAAATTAGCTTCATTGACATGGCGGATAAAGACAAACATGTATATGGTATGGAAAATCATAAGCAATGGGGAATAACGTTATGTAGGAAGTGATACTATTATAGGCATGGAATTATAATACAGTAGACTACGGTTATAACGAACTCGAGGGGACCACTATTTTTAGTTCGTAATAACCGTAGTTCGTTATAAGCATACATACAGCATATAAACAACAAATTATCAGGACACAAAATAAGTTCGTAATATCCGTCAGTTCGTTATAAGCGTGTTCGTTATAAACGTAGTTTACTGTAGTCACTTAAATAAATAAATAAAAGTTAAATCATGAATTGTAATACGTATTTGGACAATTAAACAAATAAGATATTATTGCCATATTATTGTTATGACAAGAATTGGCAACATTCTTGAGTATGTATCATCCTTGAGTAGATACACAGCCCTCCGAGGTGAGAGCAGTACTAGGCCACGAGGGCAAGGGGTCTATCAGGTATCATAGTAAAGGTAATGAGGTTAGAAATAACATCCAAGCTACTAATAAGAGACCAACCGACAGATAAAACATATATGGTATTAGGGAAGAGAGTTCAGATTCCTGGAAATCGGGGAGTTCGTCTTACGTTCATCCCCAAGTTGTCAGGACCAGGTACGAGGGCTAGCCTTAGTTCAGGTGAAGGTACGCAAATTATCTTCAAATTACTATCATATAACATCTTAAAACGCCTTGGACAATACCGTCACATATCAAATATTATTGGTAAAACTTCAAAAAGGATCTTTTCCATGAAAAAATTACATTGACTAAAAATATGTTTCTTAAGACGTACACGGTATTGACAGGTCGTCACTTTGAGTAGGCATTGAAGCTGTGGGTGGCTGTGGACAAGGAGTTGCGTTTACAGTTAAAAAGACTGCAGATGAAAGCATACAGAATAATTACAGGTCCTCGAAAATTTATTTTTTACCAGTCTCTCCACTTTGAAACAGTTCTAGAAACAATTAAAGCAGAACGTAGCCGAAAAAGGAAACTGTTTATTTAACAATATTTACAACGATAAAGCCCCCTCACAAAATAGTGAAGCATCCTAGGAAAGTTTTCAGTGACATGGAATACAAAACGAACGCAACCCGCGAAGATTCGGAGTAGAATAGGTCTCAGCAACCCATGCTTGTCGTAAGAGGCGACTTACGGGATCGGTTGGTCTGGCTCGCTGACGTGGTTGATCCCAATTGCGTGGATCGATGCTCATGATATCAAGCACTGGATTTTCTGGTCCAGAGTCGATTATTTACAGACCGTCGTCAAATAGCTGGAATATTGCTGAGTGCGGCGTTAAACATCAAACAAAGACAAAATGAACGCGAATCAACGAATGTGATCTGTAAGAATAATTTTCAGGCAATACAAAACGACCACCGTTGTCAACTGAGGTTTAATTTTAATCACGATATTGTAGCACAACCAAAGGTGATGTTTTAAGCCCCATAACGATATACCTTTTAAGTATGGAACGGCGGAGTTCATTCGACCAAATCAGGTTGCAATTTCAGGTTATAAATGTCACTTTGAGAACCCATATGACATCCGTTGTTCGAAGGTTCAGGAAGCCGCCCAGGTGCCCGGATGACAGGGTCTACCTTGTGTCTCCTCCCCCCCCCCCCCCCCCCCCCCCCGCAAGTTGAGAAATCTTTTTTTCTTAATCTGCTCTCTCAGCGTCTAAAGACAATTTTCAACAACTCTGGCACAGCGACTAGTTGGATTTTATGCTAATTTAAAAACACTTTTTGTATGTGCAGATTACTTACAAACTATGTAATCGGGCTAACTTTCCCAATTTCGGCTGAGCTGTCACAATTGAGCGAGGACAACAGTTCAATATTCTGCTGAAATTTAGAAACTGTAATGTATGTACTCTGATTACATTGAAAATGAATACCACTTGTTGTTGATATGCCCAGCCTAAGCTCACCTTTGGCAATGTACATTGAATCAAATTATTATATATACCCAAATATACAAAGTTTGACGACTGCTATCATCTCCAAGTCCAAATATAATCAGTAACACAGCAACGTGTTTGAACCATGCAAATGTGGAGAGATGTTATGTCCCTAGTTTACAAAGGATTCTGTACTGCAATTATCCATATATCCTATATGTAATGTCCATCTGTTATGTATTACATGTATGCAGTGCACACTCGTGTGTACATTGCTGTATGTTATGTCCACCGTTATGTATTACATCTAGCAGTGCACACTCGTGTGTACATTGCTGTATGTCATGTACACAAAGGCCTGTGGCCTACACGTACTGAAATAAATGAGGATGACTTCTTTGGGGTTTTTTTGCACCTGTGGTGTCATACTTCACTGATTGATTGACCATTTCATATTCGACGGGGTTAGGGTTTGACAGTGGTGAAATATGTTTTCTGTCACTGTTCAGACACACAGACGTTTCGTTGCACAGAGGTGCCAATCTTAATATTTTGTTGGGGTAGAGAATACATTTCTTTCAGCATGACTTCCAGTATTACCCCATGTCAGCGGTACCTCATTTCAGAGGCAAAGAAGCCCAAATTGAATATGCTTTGTTTTAAATGTCAGTTTTTGCACGTGCATGCACCTGTCCATGTTGTTAACTTCAAGATAAAGTGTCTGAAAAGGGGTGGGTTGCGCACAACCACGCTGCATATTTCGGCAGGCATCAATGTGATTAGGTATTCTGTTACCCGTGAACAATAGGATTAGAATAGGATCAGAAGATGTATTCAGCAACCCATGCTTGGCATAGGATGCGACTATGCTTGTCTTAAGAGGCGACATACGAGATCAGGTTGACATGATCGCTGACTTGGTTGATGTATGTCATCGTATCCCAATTGTGTAGATCGATGCTCATGATGTCAATCACTGGATTGTTTGGTCCAGATTCGATTATTTCCAGACCGTCGTCATATAGCTAAAATATTGCTGTGTGCGGCGTTAAACAACAAACAAACAAAGCAAAACGTATTCTGTGGCTACCGTGCTCTCATGCAGTATCTCCAACTGAACAGCCAACAGTCATCCATGTGAACATGGTGCTATGGGAATGCTGCTGCGGCCCCAGTCGCTGTTAAGAGGTGGACAGCACAGTTCAAGAGGGGAAGAGAGGGCTTCGAAGATGATCCAATATCAGGAAGACCTTTACCATTGCAATTGCTGAGGAAAAGATTGTCATACCTAGTACAGTTGGCATCTCCCATGGGAGCGTTGGGAAAATGAGCTTGGCATGACCAAGGTTTCAGCATGCTGGGTTCCAATGCTTCTTATTTCTGATCAGAAACACCCCAGGATCATCATCTCTCGTTAGAATATACGTCGTTTTGAAGCGGACGATGTTGAGACATGGGTTTTAGGTTCACCACTATCAACCAGACAACTAAACAAGTCAAAGCAGTGGAAACATCTAACGTCCCCCCCTTCGCAGAAGGCAACGTCTTTCCCATCAGCTGGCAAGTGATGGCTTCAATTTTCAGGAATTCAAATGGAATCCAAGTTGGGAACTACCTCCCAAAACGTCCTGAACTTTAATTTGGCACCGTCAGATTTACCTCTTCCCCAACGTGGGGAAAGAACTGTCCGTCACGCATTATGTAAATGACGATTACGGCATTTCTGCGTTAGGCGCCCTTTTACATGATCAGGAGGAAGCTTTCTACACCAGTAGGATCGATTAATCAAGTCAGTCATAGGCTTAGTCAAATATGCCTGATGTCAATGTTGTAGGGTATGGACAGACTCCATTACATCTCACTCTTGATCGGGTCCTGGTGACGTAGTTCAAAGTGTGTTGTGTGATGCGTTAGTAATGTTGCAGATGTATAACGAAGATGATACCACACTGCAACAGACCAGGATGTAGACGACAGTGTTCAGCTGTTGTTGCAGGTGCAATGGCAGAATCGGCAGAGATCGGTCATCACCGCGCGTTGAATTATAACATCAGACAGCTATTTACCAACAAGTCAGCAAGGTTGACACACATACATTTATTAACGATATGAAAATATTATCTTGCAACAATTATCTTCCTATCAAAATGGGAAGATGAAAAACGTATTGCTTATCAATAGAATATATAACCTGTAACCGACAATGGAGATGACCAAAATACACTGTCTGGGTGTAGTAAAATGTGTTTCTATTCTGCAGAGCAGGAACAAGCTAATTTATACTTCATGTATATTCAATATCTAAATATTGTTTCTTATCCCGAAACTGTATACGATGGTTACAACAATCAAGGAACGACTTACACACGTTTATTTACCACTGAAATATAATAATAACATCCGATAGAGCAATAAAAAGTGAAGAATTGATTCGCTGGCAGAAAGTAAAGCTTGCAAATACAACATATAGGTTCCCCTTGTTCACACTCTCACAAACAGAGAGTCGGATTGGTTAGAATGTAATGTATACATACTTCAGTCATGACGTCACTAATACCGAGACATTGCTTGTCTTATCAGTTACTGAAATAGATACAACCTAAGTCATGAACAGTGTCTTTGAAAACCTACGACACAATCGCACATAAATAGTAAGTTAAAAACATAAACAAGATTACGAGAAAACATCAAACAGATTTATTTCAATTATCAGTCTTTGAAACAGATGTTTTTTTCTGAGAAAAGGTAACGCCTGAAGTTCGTTTGCCATTCGATAAACATGTTGCTGCACTTGTCGACAACATTCTCTTCATGTCAGTTTTAGTTTAGGATGTATTAATGGGATTTATGAGTAAACATGGACAGGGTGAAGAGTAAGTGCTTAAAACAATCGCTGTCGTACAAATCAGAGTGAACTTTCAGTGTTGTTGGAACTCTTCTGTATGCAACTCGATGTGACTCGATGAGGTGAGGCGAAATGGGGTTTAACGTTGGGTTTGAGATTATGCAAATGTGTTTTCCGGAGTATCTTCCTTCAGTCTAACAGCTCGTTGCGCTCTGTGCATCGAGAACTGAAACAGACCATGTTTATAGAATGTGATTCAAACAATATCGCTGGACGTGATCATGATTTATCATCAAAAACTGGCTCTCACAGGAGATATTGCATGGGTGACATCAAGCGATATCTACCTTGTAGCTATCGCCGCAATGAAATTGCATCACAATGCTTTGTAGGCAAGCCTCTGAGTTTTTCCACTTTTATCAACTCGTGTTGATATAACTGATATCAAAAGTCACGAGGGTGAGATTTTCTATCTATCAAATGGATGCCTTTTTGATAAATCGAGTTTAGTAGAAACATGGTACAACTAGCAACAAGTAAGTTCTCAAAGATTGGTTGTGATGCCACCGGCAAATTATGTATTTCAGTATTATCATATCATTGTATACCTTCTTCCGTGTTAATCTGGAGTTGCAGGTCTTCTGCTGGTTTAAACCCGCCACAGAATCCCCCACCAAGAATCTCAATCACGGCTCCATTGTAGGAACGTTGTGCACTTCCCCAAGGAAATACGCCCTTGTATTGCCACGTTATCTGCAACAAAGGTAATACGGCACCTATTGACTTGCTGAATAACAGAGTAGTCAATAATGAAGGTGTTGATCTGAATACAAGTTTGAATAGTTTGAATACAAGTTGCCAGTGCAATAAGTTTCGAATTTTCAAACTATTTGCTCCATATTTTCAGGTACAGGTAGGCATTAAATGTTACATTATTGTTACAGTACGCATGATATATTTGACTAAGTATATATAAAAAAAACATTTATTAAGCAGTATTACATATTGCTGAAATTGTCATGGAAAACTATACAAGCTAGCTGTGAATATATAGTTATTCAAAAAACGGTACATATAAAATGATAGTTATTAAGAACATCACAATATACAACGAGTATAGGTTTTGATATGCTTTGGAAACATTATGGATCGTTAATACAGGTTTTACTAAACTTTAAAGATAAGGTACATTAAGGTACATTCAGCAAATTACTACAGTAAGTGTAGAGATGACCAGAAGGAAAAGATTTTTTTCTTTTTCTCCACTAGAAAAATAAATAATTTTTGTAATCTCTCTTTTAATGTATTCTACATTTGGGATATTCTTGTTTATGCCAGATCTATAAATAATTTTCTTAATCAATAATATGATTGTATTAATAGGACTGTTGTTTTCCCCTTTTATGCCTAACATAATATTTTAATTAATTATTTTAAAAACTACATTCGTACTTGTATTAGGAGAATCCTTTTTCTTCTAGTTTGTGCCAAATATATTAGTAACAATTTCCCACTTATAGAATAAATGTTCAATAGTTTTAAGTTCTTTTTTTTTTACCGAATTCGCATAAAGATGAATCAATGTATCCCTTTTTAAATAAATTATTTCTAACTGGTAGTATCTTATGTATGATTCTAAATTGTTGCCATTTCAGGTTGATACTTTGGGTACACCTATTTGAAAAGACATTGAACGTTATTAATCGCTTTCAGCATAGTGACAACCAAGTTTTCGTTTCCATTTAGTATAGCAGGGTAATTTTACAAATTTGGAATTCAGGAGGTGATTGTATAAATATTTGCTTCCCAAGATATTGTTAACTTGTCTAAGATTAAAAGGATATACAGGGTTGCCTAAATCTTAATTAACTTTTATTATATCTAATTGATTCGGATATTGTTTTAAGGCTCTTTTAACGCCTTTGTAAATTAAGAATATTTTGTGGTGAATATTTCATAAGTCAAGAATCTACCTTCCTTGAGCATAAGATCGTTAACAAAAAACAACACCTTTATCATACCAGCTACTATACAAAATTGGTCTCTTGTCAATTCTTGTGTCATCATTGTTCCATAAACACCGAGATTGTAGTTCTGCCTCTATTAAGTATTGAGTCTTAACAAGCTTAAAGCACATCTGGAAGGGCAGAAGGTAAGTGATTCAGTTTCGAAAAGAGGAGTGAATCCAAAATATTCATGCGCTTTTAAATTTGCAGTAATGTTTCATTGTAATTTTGTTCTACCTTTTTTTCTAGGTCAATGTAAAACTTTATTCCCAAAAGAGTAAACTCTGATTGAGACCATATAAATTGCCTTTCCTTACATAATTTGTACCTTGTCCTCATTTAGAATCCATCCAAATGATCAAAACTTGCTAGGATTGAGTTTTGGACATTAGCACGCCAACAGCCGAACATACAGAAGTGAATAAGTGAGTATGGTTCTACGCCGCATTTATTCCAACACTATCCAACACTATGGATAACAACACTATATTCCAACACTATCACGGCGGGGGACACCAGAAAAGGGCTTCATATATTGTACCCATGTGGGGAATCGAACCCGAGTCTTCGGCGTGACGAGTGAACGCTTTAACCACTCGGCTACGCCACCGCCCGGAGTGAGACATGATGTCACTTGATTAAATCGGTGAATGTTGTTTAATGCCTTAGTCAACAATATGAAAGCACTATCATCGCGACCTGTAAATAACTGAACCTTTGTTGACAGTGGTCGACAGCACTTGCATCGGTCCACGCTGCCGCCACCATGAGCCCAGTCATACTTTGTAGTCTGATCGTTAATTTAGTATGCACGAAAAGCATTGGTTGGGGGACTTGTCTCCCTCGAGAACCTACTGGATTCGTGAAAGTAATGTTTGTGTTACACACATATCGAGTCAAACATTAAGATTAAGTAAATTACAACATACAGGTCGAGTTAAGCTTTGAGTTGCAGTCACGATATGGCTGAAATATTGCCGCTGTGACTTTAAATAATAACTCACTCACTTTGAGTTGCAGAACGTATAGTTAAGGATGGTGTTAACATGTAGGTCGCGTTGAGAAAATAGTTTATGACAGATAAGCGTACATTTGTATTGATCAACAGCCCAGTCCCTCTGGTGTCTATGCGGAATGTTCCTTTGGGGCCGCATGCATTACGAACATGGTCAGTATGGCGGGTGTAGCAGTCTTGAGCCACGCCGTACGGGTTCAGGTAGCCGGTCGAGGATGCAAACAGGAAGTCTATTTGTATCACAGTCATGGTCTGAAACAAGACAACGCTTTACAGGTTTTTACAAATGTAAGGGTTGATCACATCAGCGTATCTTCAAAACATCAACGTTCGTTCTACAGGCACGGTCACACATGGTGGGTAACCCGGGTTAGAACCTGGAACCTGGATGGAAGTATCTTAAGGAGGCAATGGAGTTAACTGACTATGTAACTGGACTTTATATAGTCAGTTAATTTCCTTGCTTCGGGTAGAAGGGGTGGAAGAGAAACATAAAGGGATCGGGTTGTTTAACTCTGAAACATTGGGTCTGTGATTGTTATTTTTGTTTGACGCCGCACTCAGCAATATTCAAGCTATACTATTTTAAGTTTGCTGGGGATAAAGTTTTGATGGAAAAAAAACATCTAACAAATAAAGATAAAAATACATAATGATTGGGTAACCTCTAATAGAATCTAAATTTCATGATGAAGGGACAGAGGCACGATGTGAACGAGGTGCTTGAAAAGTTGCTTTTGGAATTATCGTGACAGAATTGTTGCATATCATTATCAGAAAGCACAACAAAATTTGGTACTGAGGATTGCCAAAACCGTTTGCACATATGCCACCTCAGCGTCAAACACGTCCTTTGACGTCCGGAGAATTAGGCAGGTGCAAAGGCATGCTTTGAAATAGGTGCCTGTGGTGTCAGCCCAAGTGTGAGTTGCAGGGCATGGCATGAAAACCAGACGTATAGATCGGTTACCCAGGAACATGTTTGTGGTGCCACAACACAGAGGGAAGACGTGTTTCCCCTGACTGCAGCAAGACGCCATCAATTTGTGACTGCCACCATACTCAGAAATGACATGCGGTACGTCAGTGGCGTTAACGTTTCTACTCAGACGGTATATAATCGTACCCGTGAGGCTTGTCTCCAGTTTCGGAGGGCATGCATTTGCATCCCACTGACACGAGATCACAGGTAGGCACGTTGGGATTTGGCTGAAGATCACGTCAAATGGACAGACCAGGATTGTGCTCCAGTTCTTTTCACTGATGAATCGTGTCCGAGCGTGGCATAGACAAGGAGATTTCAGGATTCGAACGAAGCCGAACATGACTGCTATGGAGGGGGCTAAATCATGATTGATTAGGGGTGGAATCAGTAAAGCTGGAAGAACCGATCTCCATGTCCTACAGCGGGGCACGGCGACAGGTGTAAGTTGAAGGGATGACATTCTGGATGTGTACGTGAGACCGTATGCTGGTGAAATCAGACATCATGGACGATGATGCACGACCTCAATGAGACAGGCTTGTTGATGCCTCCTGAGGGCAGAAAACCATTGTCCGCATGGAATGGCCAGCCGGTCACCACGTCTCACGACGCCCTGTCCATCCAGAAACTCTACAAGAACTCGGAAATGCTCTTACTGAAAGTGGAACAACCCTCTCTTGGAAACCAGCCAGACACTTATTGGGAGCATGAGACAAGGGTGACAGGCTGTATCACGTGGATCACATACGCGTTACAGAGAGTTGTTTTTGACAATGAATTTGTTTTCGCGTGTTTCAGTTTTGGTCAGATATTCTCATTTTGATGGGTTATCTGACTGATTATTGGCGTTATCAACAAGTACATTGTCAAAGATTGGTGGCAGTATTGTGTTTCAGTATTTCGTATCACTTTGTGGCTTCTGGAGTTGCAGGACTTCCGCTGGGTTTTGTCTATTTCAACAAACGCACACAATTTGGCGCATTACCTTAAAATTGTGATCCACAGCAAACTTTGAGTAATATATATGACGGCCTCCTGAAAATAATCGAGTCTGGCCAAGACAATCCAGTGATTGATAATGTGCGCAAGGATCCACGCCGTAGGGGTACGAGGACACGCTATCAAAAAAGTGACCAAGTCTGACCACCCAATCCATTTGGGTTGACTCTCCACGGAGTGACTTTGGATGGCTGCGGTACCTAACGGTGTGAACCGTTGCTCATGTCATCGATCACTGGACTGTCTGGTGAGACTTGATCATTTACAGGATGGCGTTAAACAAAGACACAAAACATGTCTTTCATGTAGTTTATATACTCTTAAAAAAGTAGGGTGTCGTGAAACATAAATGTTCATACCAACTATTAGAACAAAGATAGTTGCAAACATCCAATGCATCCGTATTCTTGTTTTTGTAATCTCTGTGGACCATTATTTCTATCGATCCTTTTGATTTTGCTTATCATCCAGCTTTCAGTTACACGTCTACATTCATTGTTTGTGTATGAACTGGCAATGCGGCGTCTGCACATCTACTGGCTATGGCATACTTGAAACTGGCAGAAGTCAGCATGTAGAGGCCGACGAGCAGACTATGCAACATGTACCAACAAAACAAAAACGGTGAACCCCGTTCGGGGCGTCCCAGGTCAAAGACAAGAATACAGGACCGATTGATCCAAAACCAGGCTTTACGAAATCGAGCTCAAACGGCGATTTAAATTGTTGTAAACTTTCATCAGGCTGCTGAAGCACGAGGTGTGGGTGAAACGATTACAAATCGTCTGCATGCAGTTCATCTTCTGCTCGCCGGCCACGTGCTGCGCCATCCCTTAGGAGTCGTAATATTGCCAACAGATGGTGTACGAAACTAGGACAGTCGTCCCTCGCCACGTGTCATGTTTTCTGATGAGTCCCGATTCGCTTTGCATTTTCATGAGGCGTTGACGTGTCTGACAACGTCGTAATGAACGTCAAGTCAATATTAATCTGAGGCCTCATGACAGATTTGGCATCACTATGACTGGCCGAACCCAACTCCAAATTTTGCAAGGAAGATCACTGGATTGTACTATCTGGACAACATACTGACACCTTATGTTGTCCAGTTTGCAAGGCGTATGGGTCGACGTTCTGTCTTTCAGGAAGACAACGCCCATGCTCACCGTGCAGGAATGGTCAATGTTCACCTCCATAGAATGAGAAAAGGGCTGACCCCAGCGGAACACGTCTGGGCCATGAGGGGAGACGTGTGCGGCAATGTCGCAGGCCGCCGACCACGTTGGTTAATGGTTGAACGACCAGGCGCTGCAATAGGTAAGGGACGGACTCCCTCAAATCGCCATTGGGAGACTCATACGCAGTATGAATGAATGTTTGAGAAATCGTGGCGGTATTACGCACTACTGATCCAAAAACGCCAACTATGACATTTCCAATCTTACCCCTATTATCCTTTAATATCGTTGGCAGTCCTAACATCTACTTTCATACTTCCAGATATAATGTGTTCCCACTTCGTTCATTATTATCATACAACTATTACTAGAAACTAATATATGTTACAAATTTGGAGTATTTCCGAGTATCCCCTACTTTTATTAAGAGCATATATGATTCATGATCAATGTACCTCAACGTTGACCTTGACTTTCGAGAATTCTGTGACCCCAACTTTGACACCTGTCATCGCGTCATCGACACCGACACACTTCTTGTTCTTGACGCCTGGGTAGACGCCCTTGTTAATGTGAGCCAAGGTCACATACTCGCTGGGTATACCAGTCATGTTATGACAGTAGATTCGAACCTTCTTGTTGCCCAAGGTAGGTGAGTAGATCCAGTATTCACCGTCAGTGGCGCCAGGAAGACATTGTGTTATGTTGAAACAGTTTAGAGGTTTCGCAGCTGGGTGAGTTTCTGTAGGAACTCCTAAAAAAAACGACCATATGTTTTGTAAAACTACCAAGCTACATTGTCCTATTAAGAAACAAAGTGAGAACTAATTACTACCTCTTTATAAAGAGTATATATTTGTATATATAAACGGACTCCTAATATGATTACCGTTTAGCTGCACTATTCTTATTTCATCAACATCCCCTTCTCCCCCTTCATTATGATCAACCGTTCATAGATATTTGGAAGGGGGCAGCCCACAATCTTGATCGATCTACTGTGCCACCCTTCCACATGATCTGCCTGGTAGTTATGTGGCCTTGAAAGTTGACAGAGAGGTGTTAATGTGACTGGACTACCCTTTGAATGACGCTTACAAAATAGTGTTTCCTTGTGACGGTTCTCCTTTGCCGATATCCAGCACAAAGTAAGGTACAACCATAGTGGAAAGGGGTGCAAACTCGACGCGAACACAAGCATTAGCCATGATGACCTATGCCTAGAAAACATTGTCATAGGTCCATATTACTGATAAATAATCAGTGTAGCATACACAATAATCACAAGCTCAATGTGGACACAGCTAATCTGTTGTAGTATAGCCATGTCAACATGAACACAGTAATGATTAAATAATTACATACCTCCAAATTGAACTCAAGCTCAAGTGAGTGAATAGTGAGTGAGTGAATATTGCTTAACGCCCGCATCAGCAATTTTACAGATATTCACGGCGAGAAATGTCTTTTGTGCAACTTGTTAAAGCTTTTGGAAGGTAATTAGAAGAATTCGCGTGATCCTTCCCTTGTTTGGGCACAGAAATGATAGTAGCATCATGCCAAGAAGAAGGAAAATTACTAGATTCCCAAATATTATTGAAAATGAAAAAGAGGGTTAAAAGAGATGACTCAGGTAGATGTTATCAATAATTGATAAAGGATATTATCTGGCCCAGATGCTGTATCATGAGCTTAGTTAAGAGCCTCTTGCAGTTCACTTTAGGAAAGAGATTCATTGTAATCTTCAGAATTATCGGATTTGAAATTAAGAATCTTCTTTTCCTGCTGACTTTGATACCTTTGTAATTTAGGATGATGAAGTTTTACTAATTGTCTCTGCCAGCTTATTAGCGATGTCTTTTTGGAAGTTAATTTCTCAGTTTCAGCTTTTAAGTGTTGAACACTGCTGGTGGACCCTTCACCTTTTATCCTTTGAACCATATTCCATACTTTATTGAGTGAAGTACGTGTAGTCAGTTTGGAAACACAATGTCTCCAGCTGCTACGTTTATGGTTCTACGAGCTTTTGCTCTTGATATCCCTATTTGTTGTAAGTTGTCTTGAGTTGGATGTTTATTTAAAACTCTTTCAGCCTTTTCCCTGTTTTTTCTAGCTTTTTTGCAATCTTCATTGTACCATGGTGCACTAACACGTCTTGAGCTCAAGGTGACCACAAGTCTTTGCATGGCATTTAGAAGTGATACACATCACAGAGAGAATTTATGGATGTCGGCTTCTTCATTATAGAAACACAACGTTTCGGAGTATATGCTTACTCCTTCATCGGGCGAATTTTCTTGGTGACCACAGTGACCACAGTTCAAGAACAGTCTATAAAATCCCAATGCTCTCTGATTTTCAGTTTTGAGAACACCCCTTTTCGTAGAAGGCGTTGAGTGAAAACATGTGCTGGTACGAATTTGTATTGTTGTATCAATAAAGAGTTACAGGCTAGGGAAGCTGTAACTGGTAATTCAGAAGTCCGAGTACGCCCCCTGAGGCCCGCCAGACTGTGAGTGTGTCCTACTATTATCAGTGACCCCAATGACAGGACACACTATACTGTTATACTGACACATTCCGCCTGCTAGCTTGAAACTTGACCGATCTGTAACTGCACACGCTTGCCACCAATTTACCTCATACATGAATGGTATTTTTCCCAGACCACCAATGAACGGCAAAGTAAGCTTAGTCCAAGATGAACTACAGACTGAAGTCACCGAGGCAGACAGCTGCAATCACTGTGGAAGTGTCTAGGTTAAATTAAATTTGGGAGGCTCAAAAGCTTTATCTTACCAATACTCGGCTTAATGATGTTGACTTTGAACAGTCGAAACACCGTGTTACGTGTCTATTCCCAATAACAATAAAGTTGGTCTTGATGTAATGAAATGTGTGAGAGATACGAGAGGTATGCCTCTTTTCCCCTCACATACAGTCTAACTAGCTACTGGAAATTTCCACGCAGTGCCATCACCAGTCTACTGGCACTAGAACATTACAGAATAATCAGCCCAGGCTGTTCCAGGAGTTTACACATCAGACTAGCATCTAAATATAGTAACTTCCTCAAAACTACTTACGTTAAATAGTACTACATTCCTGACAACACTCTCCCCCTTTGGAAAAAGGAAGTGTGAAGTAAGTACATATTAAATCAAATGACAAGTGTTTTCCTTATATTCCCGAGCATTGAAGATGCAACCTTCGTATCTGTAGCACAGTAAGTGCACCACTTGGCTGCAGAGGGGATGATAAATCGTAATGCTTTTACGAGTACCGTCTTCTTCAAGTACCGTACGCTCGCAACAGATATTTTAGGCCCTTTTCCTCAGGTTCATGGAAAGTATATTTGAAACAAAAATGTTGATAATTGTTGTTTTAAGTTTCTTTCTTCGGTTAATAAGTTAGATAAAACATTCCCTTCTAGATATTTTTGTTATATTTGTTCTTTATTTATGAAAATAAGATAGGAATATTGCTGAGTGCGGCGTTAAACAACAAACAAACTCACGGAAAGAACGCGGAGACAGTTGTCTGTCCTGCCGTCCTTGATTCATGTTTACCTAGTTCCATGAAGAGCTGTACAGATAATGTACCTGAGAATCAATATGTTCACACTATTATAAAGATCAAGGCGGTATATAGACACACAGACAAATCAGCTCGTGTATTATTTGAAAGTTGACAGCGTGTTCTTGTGCGTATAAGATAGCTACGCAAAGAACAATGAAGAACGAAGGGTGGTTTATTTCATGGTAAAACATTGTTCTATTATGATGTCATTTCTGGAGATTCGAACATTCCCCCGCAACTGGATGATACCTATATTTTGACGACGCTGCGCCCCTCATGGTTTATTCTCCCTGCAGTGTTTTATTGAATATAAACAACTCCCACTCGTCGTTTATATTTTAATTAATTTGAACTCGGATAACTACAATCATGTCAGAAGTAGAAAGCGTAATAGGCCTGTATTGAAATAGGGACACGGGGAATCTCGTTAAACCATTAATGCACGTCACTAATTAGATAAAGATGCGTTTTGGCTATCAGCGAAAAGAAACTTGCTTTTCTAATTCCATCAGAAGATTGGGCGTATGACAAAGGGTTGCCAGAGGCAGTCTCGCTGCCTAAGCAGTTATAACATTGTAAGGATATGGTAGCACAACCAGTCAAAGGTGGAACTGGAAAGGAAACAAACTCTCTGGTTGTGAAAGTCAGCGGATGGCTATTGGTCAGAGGTTGATTTGTATTTGCAATCTTGTCATTACTTACGGTGAAAATACAACATAAATAAGATGGCACCCTGGTTCGTCGTCGACAGACAACTTCAAAGGTGGCGACTAGCTTTGTTATATTACGTTGTGATGCCAATTCGTCTGAATCTGTATTTTAAGATATGTTCTTTATTGGAACATGAATAAATTATCAGAAGATTAATAAGTGATAATAACTGATGCTGAAACACCATTGTTTGATTCATGTCAAACGGGATAAATAGCTTTCGCTCAGTCCCTTCGGTTGCCTTGGGGGTCGACTGATAATTATAAAGTATAAATTAGAGGGAAATGCGTAATAGTGAAATCTTGTGTAGTGTATATTACATGATGTCAGCGTGAATTGAAATTGGACTAACTTGAGAACGTGCAGTGAGTCAGATTTCACCCAAATCATTCAGCTTCGTCTATAAAGTTCAATGCAACAATGCGATTAATGATTGTATTTAGCAGCTGTCAATGACCAAGAAACCAACCTTTTTTTATAAGTGTAGCAAAACTTACTACTTCCTTATATAAAAATATTTTCTCGTATTTACATAATGGTGACTCCCTCAATACAATCAGTTCTCGGCAATGTCAGACTCCCTCAATACAATCTGTTCTCGGCAATGTCAGACTCCCTCAATACAATCTGTTCTCGGCAATGTCAGACAAGTCCATATTATGGACAGGAGGGTTAAGTTTGGTATTTCCCGGTCTTTTCATTCCGATTAAAGTTTTTAAAAGGCATTTAGAAGTTGGGGGAACGTGAATACATGATACCTTTTTATGGACAGCAACTTCATTTATTTTTTATACGACGTTTCAGAGCTACTTCTTGCTCCTTCATCAGGTGAATGCTAAGTAAGTGCATAGAGGAGTGATATTATAGTATATCTCGTTTTATCATGAACCACTACCTAAATATATTATGAAATATGAACATTTTGGCATACATTTACCCAACACTACATCTATCAAATAAAAAAAACTATATCTTAGTAGACTATTTGTTTGATTCTGGTAATCTAAAGTGTGAAAAATATGAAGACGTATATGCATTTCTTTCTTTCATTAATGCAAATTAACTATACTGATATTGTATACTCATATGGTAAATTACAGAATATTTAAAAAAAATTGTTTGTATTTATTGAAATATGGTTCTGCATGGTTTATGTTTTGGTTGGCTAGTGACAATGAAATGTGATCACAGTGGCGTACTAATCCAACCTGGCACAGTCACACCTTGCTCTGCATCTCCCCTCAGACTTTCAACTGCATCTCAGAATCTCTCGGCATGGCTTAGAAGCTGGTGGTAGTGTAGTCCACAAAGGCTCATAACCATATGCTACTGATATTGCCCATCCCCACTCAGTGTCTCTCTTGGCCTCCAGACTTCGTCGCCAACAGTGGTCAGCTTGAAATGCAGCTCCTTTGACATGTTGGTACAATGTAAGAGGAAACGAATCAAATGCTCTGCCTTTCTTAGTGAATACGTTTTTGCTTGCCCCTTGAACTCTTGTACAGATATCATACATTAAGACCACTAAACGCTGAATGACTGGCATAATGTTCTATACATCCTGATCTGTTGGTACATCACTGATGAGTCTGAAAGCTGTTGCAACAGTTCTGTCTTGTTCTCGTCAAATCTCATAAATGTCTCCCATGTGTGAAAAAGTTTGCTGTTGAACGCAGCGTGTGACTCCTTTTCCTCGTTTGCACCATGCTGATGACTTGAGTCTCTACTTGTACCAAACAATGTTAACTCTGGACATTCACAAGACACCCACGGGATCTTTGCATGGTCACTTATGCTCACCCCTCTAAGAGTAGTGTATGTATACACTGGGCTAGTGTTAGCACTGATCAGATGCAACAAAAGTGACTGAGTGAGTAGGGTTTTACGCAGCTTTTAGCAGTATTCCAGCAATATCATGGCGGGGGACACCAGAAATGGGCTTCACACATTGTACCCGTGTCGGGAATCGAACCCGGGTCTTCGGTGTGACGAACGAACGCTTTAACCACCAGGCTACCCGACCTCCCCCATGCAACAATAGGGATCGCTTCTGGATTGACTTGATGTGCAGCCTGTTATATTACACCAAGTTTATGTCTATCCATGGTCATTGATTTGGAATATTCCCAAACATCCTACTACGGAAGAGGAATTCAAGAATGGTAATTGTATTGTGAAAATTCCACGCAATCAATCACATGAACAACACAACACGCGTTGGGTTAACAGAGAATTCCTCTCAGCTTTTGAGACGGATGGTGTCAGGGCCAGAAATGGCACATGTTGTTTGCGAATTCGAGGCTTCATAATACTTGCTAAGAAAGAAATCAGAACTAGAAGTTAGGCATCATGAACAGAGGGGAGGTGTTCAACAAACATTCAAAAGACAGGTCTAATCACTTTGTGATGTATTTTAGGATATGGGTAACCCATATATGGAGGAAAAATGTAAGCTATTGGTGTTAGATATGAATGACATCATTGCAAACACTACAGTAGACACAATTCAAAAGGTAAAACAATGAGGAGCAATTGTTACAAAAAAATTGGGAAGGGAACATCTCCAATAGAAAACTAGAAGCCTTTATGAACCTTTATCCCAAAGATCAAACTTTCTCTGTTTTCTTGCCCACACTCAAGAGTCACTGCCAAAACCAAACAAGAAATTGGACGTCAAGCACGCAATGGCAAGCTTGAGGTTTAGAAACACTCTCTACAAAAGACAAATACTCGCCCATAGATTATGCACTACTCTTAAATGGGGCGACAATAGTCAACATTAAAACACCATGTGGGACAGGGATGCATTCTGGAGATTATTCAAAAAGACGTTTTCATTCCATTTGCACAAAAACAGTAGTGCCTCAATCAACAGCAAGAAATAAACGATAAAAAAGAGTCACATGCTGCGTTCAACCAAACAGCAAAATATTTCACACATGGGAGGCATTTCTAAGAATTGGCGGGAACAAGAGAGAACTGTTTAAGTTCTTGGCTGAACAAGTTATATCATGAGAATTTTGGGATGAACAAATCATACGCACTTCTGGTAAACAGGTACTGTGGTTAACAAAGGGTCAGATTTTGTCAATGTTCTATATTCAGATGAAGAAGCTGACACAGGACTCTGTTTGCACATGTCTAGTGCTGCCACACAGGGGCATGATAGGATTTGGATTCGAACAGTTGATACCGATGACCTTGTTCATTGTCTGCCCCGGATACTTTGGAACAGGCAAACAATTCAGATAGTTGACTGTACTTGTCCTTGCCGGATGCCGTGTACCAGAGAAACCTGTTCATTACGAGCTTTACTGCCTGTGCAACAACAAAACAGCCTGGGAAACATCGAATATGTATGATGAAGCAACAGAAGTTTTCAATCTCATTGTTGATGTACCAACCAAACAGGATTTGATGAACATGATGACAGTCATTCAGCTTTTTGTGGTCTTAATGAATGATTGGACCAGTATATGTACAAGAATTGATGAGGCACGCACTAAAAATCATTCACTAAGAAAGGTGGAGCAATTGATTCCATTCCTCTTCCATTGTACCAACATGTCAAAGGAGCTGCATTCCATGCTCGCCACTGTTGGCGACAAAAACTGGAGGCCGAAACAGACCTTCCCCATGGGGAATATCAGTAGCACATGGCTCTGGGCCTTTGTGGACTACACTACTTCAAGCTTCTAAGTCATGCCAAGAGCTTCTGAGATGCAGTTGTACGCCTGCGTGGTGCAAGAGCAAAGTCTGTGTGTTGCCACATTTGATAAGTACACCACTTTGTAAATGTGGTGGCAAAGGAATCACATTTAATTGTCCCAGCCAACCAAAACCACTAGCATATTTAAATAAATACAAATTCTGATCTTTAAATATTCATTTATTATCATTGTATTCACCATATGAATATACAATATTGCTATACTTTATTGGCCTTTATAACGTATGTCTTAAAGATATTCTTTCATTTCTACTTTCAATTACCTAAATCAACATAAATAGTCCATAATGATAAAATTACTTACTGTACAGATGTAGTGTTGGGTAAATACATTCCAAAACGTTCATGTTTCATATATTTAGGTTGTGGGTCATGTTCACATGCGATTTACAAGAATTTCATACCTCCGTGGCGGCCATATTGTATTTGGTGGCCATATTTGATTTTTGTGGGTGGCCACATATCTGAAATTATTTGGAATGTCATTACCTACAACTGTGCCAAGTTTCATGCTTTTATCACAAAGTGCACAATTGACCCTATATCTGTCACGAAACGACTCCACTATGACAGCTACATTCTTGACTATCCAGTGTTCTTTATCCATACACTGGGCCCATTCGTCACCATACCTTTTTAAGCCCGATTCATACTTCACAATGCCAAAGGTAAACGTCCCAAATACTCCCATGAGCGACAGAAATTATGTTCTGAGGCAGGGATTATAGAGATGGTGATATCACTTCTGAAAATAATCTTGGATAGAGAATAGAGCGTATTTATCACTATGAAACGGAGATGTAATGGATGAACACCATACTTGTGAAATGATCCTCGATACTGTTGGAGACACAAAACAGAGACGTTGATCGTCATACCCAGCAATGTTCGAATTAATTATCTTATTATCTGAGTGTGACCATAATTATCGTTTTCATTGAAACAAAAGTTAGTATGAGGAATCGCATTTCGACTGCAAGGTTTTGAGTTTGGACCAGACGATCCAGTGACTGAAATCAGAACCCACGTACAGACCAGCAGGCTACGATGATACATCAGTCAAGTCACAGACAATGACCATCTGACCACGACCGTGAGCGTAATTGTAAAACTTGAGTCATGGTCACGTTCAGGATAATCATTTAAATTATATTAATTGTTCAAAGTTTTTCGTGACATGGCATGTATGTTTTACCTGTTTCGTAGAACCGTGCACCAATGTCCTTTACGTCCACTTCGTGTGTTTGTGGGAGGGACGAGCTACGACGGCATACCCTTGTAAGGGGATTGAAGATGAACGCCAAGCATTGGTCCTTTAAGCAGAGCACCCCGCATTGTCGCATGTTCAACACATTACGTTCCTCCAATAAACCAGTAACACTCATATCATTGTATTCGGGACGGTTCTTAAAGTTCGTTGAAGTAATGCTAGCAACTCCACACTTGTATAGCACGAACACCAGCAGGATCGTGTTCATCATTGTCTGTTCTGTCGCCTTCTAGCAGTGACTGACTGTGTTCACCATCAATCAAGATTCACCACTGAACAATCAATATGCACAGGAAGGGACCGAGTCGGAAACGATTTTATGTATCGAATGGACGGCTAATATTAATTATAAGAAATAATAATTACCTTTGACACGGGGACAATAAAGCAATAAATAATTCCAAACCCCTTTCAAATAAACGCCACAAGCAATTACCGTTAACCAGGTTTTATTTCCCGTTTAGAGTAGGTCCCTAGCAACCTATGATGGTTTTAATATGCGTGACAGGCTCGGTGAAGTGGTTCGTTGCGTTCATACTCCGCCGGCGTGGACCGTTGCTCACAATGTTGATCACCTGATTGTTTAGTCCAGACTCGATTATTTACAGGCCGCCGTCATATACCTGGAATATTGCTGACTGTGGAGTAACACAGAGGTATATTCCATCTACGATAATGACATACACACTACCCGGTACCTGATATCACACGTCCAATGGATATTTGTAAGAGACCAGAACATGTTCATAAATGTAACACTTTACAGTCTAACTGAGTAACATATAACAAGGAGACACAAATATTATAATTATATGTATAGTTTGTTATCCATTATACCAACAGCTTGTTTGTTGGACCCAGATTCGGTAACTTACAGGCCACAATATTGCTGACTGTGGCTTAATGCCATATACACTGAATCAGTACGCTGATTTTTATTTCTGCAAGACTATTGCAGCAATACGTGTCTGTCCATCTTGATTTTAAATATGGTTCATGCGGCAATACAGTACTGTATTAGCTGGTCGTACATACCTGAGTGCATGGTTCATGCGACAATACAGTACTGTATTAGCTGGTCGTACATACCTGAGTGCATGGTTCATGCGGCAATACAGTACTGTATTAGCCGGTCGTACATACCTGAGTGCATGGTTCATGCGGCAATACAGTACTGTATTAGCCGGTCGTACATACCTGAGTGCATGGTTCAAGCGGCAATACAGTACTGTATTAGCTGGCCGTACATACCTGAGTGCATGGTTCAGGCGGCAATACAGTACTGTATTAGCCGGTCGTACATACCTGAGTGCATGGTTCACGCGGCAATACAGTACTGTATTAGCTGGCCGTACATACCTGAGTGCATGGTTCACGCGGCAATACAGTTCTGTATTAGCTGGCCGTACATACCTGAGTGCATGGTTCACGCGGCAATACAGTACTGTATTAGCTGGCCGTACATACCTGAGTGCATCTCAAAAATATTTATTTCTCATGATCCTCAATCGGCCTATGTAGGTGTTAAACCCATAGTGGAGGATCTACTCGCCCAGCAGGGGTACAACCGTACACAACTTAACCACACAATAATACAAGACCTGAGTGAATAAACAGTTCAATAGCACTAAGCAATAGAATCCTTACAATCAAGTAAAGAATGTTTTAATGATTGTAAGCATCCTATTGCTGACAACCAATTATAGATATACACATGTACGAAGAACATGTACATGACGTAGAAGGAGTGTCAATGATTGATACATATTGAATTTAACATAGCAGATCATGCTTATACAACATTCAACAATTAACATATAATTGAAAATATCATACCCGACACACTCTAACTAAAAACATTTCCCCAGTGGGCATGCACAAAAAATAACAATTGACAGATTCTCGTACTTGTTTAGGTTGATTGGGTTTGAATCCCGGACGGGAATAAACCTAAAAAAAAGTACGAGAATCTGTACTTTACTAAGAAAGTGTTATCCCAAATATAACATCGGTAACATGATCAAGGTAAACAAAATCTATTCACAGCAGTTTGACGAGAATATTTAAAGAACAAAGGTACGACATGATCAAATTACCACATGAAGTTGCAGATATTCCCACAGGAAATAGCATATAGTAAAGATTTAACATAGTACAATATTGTAACGTTTCTTACCTGGGCGAATTTATTTGTCAGCCACTGAGTGATGTGTGGCTGACTATCGTCTGTATTTATAGCTCTATTTATACTACAGATAATCTTATTTTCTGATTAAAGTGGCGATAAAAGTTGATATTTTGAACTTTAGTGGCGCTATCTCGACAGAAATGTGAAATTTAGTTTGACGGAGGCATTGATGACAAAAGTTGTTTATGAGTAAAGTATGAAGAAGTATGGCTGACGCGTGGTCCGTGTGATTTGAAAAGATTGAGGTGGCCCAGTCGTCTAAGGCGCCGCGATTCGCTGTGCAGAGTTGTGTTCCCTGGACACGCCAGAAACCTATGATTGTGGGTTCGAATCCCGGTTCGCCCCGATTATGTTTCTAGGTTTGTCAGCACCATACCCCTGCTCGTTGGTTTCATCGAAGTGGTAAACGTCTGAGACCTGCATCACTTCGGGCTTTCCTCCCACGTTAAGCTGACACGCTGTGATATAACTGGAAAACTGTTAAAAGCGGCGTTAAACCCAACTCACTTGATAAGGCTGATGATAGACATAGCCGTAATTGCAGATAATTAAAAATTGACTTTCACTTTGTTTGAGTTCATTGGAGCATGAACCTTCATAGAGTGAGGGCAAAACTGTATGGACGCCGGAGTTAGCGATGGACCAGAAAATCCGGTGACACGATAACGCATTTTCTGATTTTGTTGAAACTAAAAACGATATGTCATTTTGAATTACGTCTGCTGTATAGAAGTACAGATATTTTGCTGCTTGTAAGTAAAGAGAATTGCTGAGTGCGGCGCTAAACAACAAACAAACAAAGAGAAACGTATAAAAAGAAATATGTGCGTTTTGCAACACAGTGCCGGGGGGTTTTATGAGGGTATATGAATTAGCCTTATCGCCTGACTTAAACTGAAAACGTGCAACCACATGTCGAAACAACATAAATGCTGACAATATAAATATCCTTAAGCAAATACTCAACCAGTATATGTAAACACATATGCTGATATGTGATCTGTGGCATTGCCCGTAATATGAGATGAAGGATACTTAAAAGTTAATATGTTTCTATTATTGAAGAATTAATCAAATGTCGTGTATTTAAAGATTTGTCTTTTGCAGACTCCCACAGAAACATCGAATTCGTGATGAATCGGTTCAGCAAACATTATGCTCGTGTCTCTGTTAGCTCCTCTTCACATATGCATTCTTCCTAGAGTTGCAAATTAACAGTATTATCGTCATCATTAATGCTTATTGAAATTACTGAACCGTTATGGGTTCAGTGTATAAGCATAGTAATGGTCTGTAATCAATGACAAAGATACCGAGAAAGGGGCAGTGTCAAAAAAGTGTTTATCTCATGGCATCCTGTCATATGTAATAACTCAAATTGTATAAAATAATTAATTAAATCATGAATTCTGTAAATATGCGATTCTGATTTGTTAATCAGAAGTTTCAATTTTAGTAAATTTGGTAAATTAGTAAATATTAAAACTGCGATGCATTAACATGGGAGGAGATGGTTAACAATTATGCCAAATGTATAAAATTTTACGACTAATCGTTCAGGTTGTTGACATTGTTGGTCATCAATTATACATGCATCCACTCCTTTACTATTTAGTTTTTAACTCCACTAAATACATATTTGTAACGGGCTACACTACTGGATGGATTTCCTGAGACTGATCTGGACTAAATTCCCTCTCCTGTTCAAACGAGACAGCAGCGTGTCCTATTCCTTGCAGAACATGCTTAAACGTGGCAGTGCAATACTGAGAGAAGGCTACCCCAGTAGAAATGAGTGAGTTGGGTTTAACGCCGCTCTCAACAGTATTGCAGTTATATCACATCGCGATACTTTAATGTGGGAGTAAATCCCAAAGTGATGCAGATCTCAGACGTTTACCATGAGCATGGGAATGGTGCTGGCAAACCTAGAAACGTAATCGGGACTTTCACTTTAGACAATACAATGTTCCTGATAAAACAGTATGACTTTAATGTACGTAAACCGTGTTCGCAGACAATCATACAGAATGAATGCTTGCTGAAATATCGAACATCGGAATCACATCACAAGGTAATTTACAAATACAACCATAGTCCTCATCAAATGATAACAGCGTTTGTGTTGCATACGTACACCGACTACTCAAATACAGTGGCATAAAATAATATATGGATTTCAGCATACTGTACTTCCTCGATTAAACGCCCCAGCGTTGATTTCTTTCAGGCACTCTTTATCCCCGGTAGTTAATCTCAAATATAATAATGGGGAGAATTCCGTGCATAAAGACTAACCGCCGTCAAATCGTGTGTTCGGCCTTCAGTCGAGGAAATATGATAGACGTCAGCTGTGTAGAATAAAATACATTTTAAACTTATATGTAATTGCATGATGGATTGCATCTACGGGTCTCTCCTGACCCGTTCCCGTTAGTCACCTCTTACGACAAGCAAATTCGCCTCTTATGGCAAGCATGGGTTACTGAAGACCAATTCTAACCCGGATCTTCACAGGTCTACTTTTTCCGTTAGTATATATAGAGAGCCGAAATATTTTTGGAAGAACATGGAACAGGAACATTTAAAAAAAAATTATAAATGAATGTTCGCGTTTAGAAACCACATTCCCTCACAAGACGAATATGTATCTATTTTGGGGGTTTTACTCCCTTGCGCATCCATTCAATTAAGCACTGTCAAATCTACAGGTAACACAACACTACATACAATATATTTATGTTCTAACTGAAGCACGGATCACATTTCCCGGTTCTTGTTAACCCTTGATCTGTTTGCTGGTCTCCTTGGAAACTACTTCATTACTCATTCAGACTTTGTTATGGCGACATTACGTGATCCACTTTCTCAAGATCATTGGTTTCGTAGTTTACCTTAACAACGCAGCGTGTGCTTGTAAACCAGGATGCGTGGCTACTGGGGCTGCAACAAGCGATACACAATGTCTATTATCATTTGGTCCCTTTTACAACTATGTAATTGTGGAGGGATTTCAAATACATATTTTAAGCTTCGTCTTACATTCAATGACAAGAGTCTTCAAGGGGGTGCTGTAAAGCTGCAAGATCCAAGCAGATCCTTGTGTGCTGCGCATTGCTTTAACAGAGGATGCGTCGCATTTGTGTATGTCCATAGGACACGGAGATGTCGACACATGATGACCTTCCCTCGGATAAAACAGCTAGACCAGCAGATGGACGGAGCACGGTTTTACCGAAGGGGTTCGTCTTTTCTTCACATACATCCTACTCTCATACAATTCACTCATCTTCATGGTGCGTAGATTCTTATAAAATACGCCGAACAAACATTTCTCAGAATAGAATAGGTCAATTGCTTAGTGCAGCGTTATAAAACAAACACACAAACACATCAAATGTGAGACTACAATTTATTTTTGAGGACACCCGTAACAGACACGTAACTATTTTTTGCAAAGAAAAAAATTCATTGACCGGTCTTTCAATCCAATTCGTTTTCATTTCTTTTTTTTCACTAAGCGGCAGCTCTTTTTCCTAGCGATTAAAACAGCCCCATCATCTTCCAAATTGTGTCTATATTTCCTCATAGAAATGCGTGTTCATAATCGAAATATTAATACTCCTGCCCTGCGAAAATATATCGGGCGAGAACAAAGATTCTTCTCCCGTGGGCTGTCACAGAAGGGAAGTCATTGAAATAGATCAGGCAAAAATGAATACTTGTGATACATCACAAAAGGACACCAACAACAACCGTTGTGTCCAGACATGGTCCTGGTGTCCCTAGCGTCCTATAGATGGAATATCCCTTATCATATAGCTGGACGTTTGCTGAAACTTTACTCCCTATCATATAGATGGAATATTGCTGAAACCTTGGTCCCTATCATATTACGGGAATGATTCTGAAACCTTTCTCCCTAACTCACTATCATATAGCTGAATATGGTGAAAACTTAAAAAACTGGGGGTGTTTCAATTTGGTCTTTCCCGCATAGTCTCACAATTTTCACGTCGATTATATATATATATATATATATATATGTACCTTTTCTCCCAATACCGACTGTCCTATCTCTCCTATCGTTCGAGCAGTGCGTTTATTTACGTTGCCAAGCTACATCTGTGGGGAACAACTCACTAGACACTTCCCTCTAAAAATGACGTCGTCCAATTTACGACGTCATCGCGTTGCGGGCGTATGTTCGAATCTCCAAACATGACGTCATGATAGAACAATGTTTTATCGTGGAATAAACCACGCCCCGTTCTTCATTGTTCTTTGCGTAGCTATCTTATATACACAAGTACCAGCTGTCAACGTATATAATACACGAGCTGATTTGTCTGTGTGTCTATAAACCTCACTGATCTGTTTTTTAGTGTGAGAATATTTTTTTCTCAGGTACAATGATAATCTGTACACCTCTGTATGGAACTAAGTAAAAATGAATCAATTTGTATTCAAGGTCTCAGCAAAGCGACTTGAGGTGTGTGTGTGTGTGTGTGTGTGTGTGTGTGTTGGGGGGGGGGGGGGGGGGGGGGGGGGCAAGGACGGCAGGACAAACCACTGTCTCCGCGTTCTTTCCGTGTGTTTGTTTGTTGTTTAACGCCGCACTCAGCAATCTTCCCTGACAACGGTTCTTCATTATACAACTACGTTGTATGTCTGCAATCAGTGTTCGAGGGGTAAACGAAAGGATAAACATGGCTTACAAATCAGTTCCTTTTGCTCAAAGCATTACAATTCAGCACGTTGAACAAACTTCCTGATCGTAGTGGTGCATCAATAACCAGCACCATACAAGAGCGGTCCGCGCGACTATTCACGCTACTTAACGAATGAGGACTCAGTTAACTTGTAGACCAGAATGCGTACTGAAGTAGTGTGTACGTGTTGGCATGAGGAATGTGCATGTAAATGATAACGTCGACGAAGTCACAAAGTTACAAAGGGGAGAGGATATTGGAAGTTTATTACATCATTACTACGAAAAGATGAATATGCAGCAATGGTAACAGATATTTTAGACGAAACTAAACGTGAATACGCAGTTCCTAAATATGATAACGAAGGTATTAAAAATGTCCCTGGCCAAACTTTAGATCTTACAATTACTGATTCGCTATTCTTGGAGACATTTTTGGTGAAAGTAAGATGAAAAACTATCTCACATTCTACACACTTGAAAAAAATAAAAGAGAAAAAATATAAAGAAGAGAAAATGCTATGTTGGAATTAGAAACACGATTAAAAACGACTTTCAAAACGTAAGCGAAACATTGTTATCCAAACTGTCGGAACGGAAACAATTAAAGAAGGAGAAATGAGAGGAATTCAAATCCATAATCGAATACAGTGGTATAACGAAGGAGAGAAACCAATTAATTTCTGTTGCCACCTAGAAAACGGAAACTGTACCAACAAACTTATCAATACTAGTATTACTGATAAAGGTGGGGAAATAACAGATTGTTCTTTAATAACCAACGAACAGAAAAACTTTCACGAAAAATTATACAAGTCGATAGACAATATTGACGTTGAAGGTTTAGATTGTTTAAAGACATAACCACTCCATCTTTAAATAACATTCTTTCAGAAGAACTAGATGAAGAATTAAAAATTAACGAGACAGCTGCTGCTATTAAATCAATGAAAAATAACTTGATGATTTCCCTATGGAATTTGTCAAATATTTTTGGAGAGACATCAACATTTGGATTTATTGCTATATCAAGGACACTTACAAAAACGACTCTATGATTTTAACAATTAATAGAGGAGTTATAACATGCATTCCAAAACCAAATAAAGATAGACGTTTATTAAAAATTGGAGGCCTATTTCTCTTTTAAATGCTCTATATAAGATTATTAGCACTTTGATAAGAAATTGGATAAAAAAGACACTGGATCTCCTTATCAGCGATAACCAGATAGGATTTATCCCGGGTAGGTGTATTAGCGAAAACATTAGGCTCTTATATGACATCGTCTTCAAAACAAAAATATTAAAAAATATTATTAATATTAAAGAAAGGCCTATCAATATTAATTGATTTTGAAAGAAGTCTTTGACACAGTTTCTAAACGATTCATTATGAAGGTTCTAGATAAATTTGATTTTGGAGCTTATATGCAAACATGGGTAAATATCCTGATCTTAAACTCTACTTCTTGTGTCATACAAGACGGTCACTTGTCATCATTTTTCAGCAACGAAAGAGGATATAGACAAGGAGATCCTATTTCCCCATATTCGTCGCAGACATACTAGGGATGATGATAAGAACAAGTACAAATATAAATGGTATAGTCCTTGGAGAAAGTGAGCACGTAATAGGTCAATATGCCGATGACACCGAACTATTTTTAGACGAGGAAGAGAATATATGGATGTCAACTTCTTTATTATGAGGAACACAACGTTTCGGAGTATATGCTTACTCCTTCATCAGTTGAATGAATGCCATTCGGCAGAGAGCATATATATGTACATGTAAGGATTAGCTTACTTAATCGATATCTCTTACAATTATTACAATGTGTCAAAGGTGAACTTACTGTCTTAATCACATCCTGTACATATTTCTCATGATGTTTAACAATGTAATTTGATGCATCTTATTATACAATGACTATGTATCCTCTGGAATAAATAAAAAGTTAACAATTAAAAAAAGGTTACAAAGTCACACAGTTTCAAAGTTACAAATCCACAAAGATGCACAACGATGAGCTGCAGGGATGTTTGAGACAAAGTATTTGTTCGTCAGCGCAAAACATACATATAATTTCCTCTGATTGGGAGAGCCTAACAGTTATTTCACCCACAACACATTCTGCATGTCCTTCGATTTATTATTTTCGTAAAACGTGCGAGACATTCGAAAGTAAACCCATATGTGATTCGTGGGACTTAACCAGTGTATATGTTCATTATGACCCATATGTGTTAACATCTCAGTCTTTGTTTTCAGGGGCGGTGGGGTAGCCTAGTGGTTAAAGCGTTCGCTCGTCACGGCGAAGGCCGGGGTTCGATTCCCCACATGGATACAACGTGTGAAGCCCATTTCTGGTGTTCCCCGCCGTGATATTGCTGGAATATTGCTGAAAGCGGCGTAAAACCATACTCACTCACTTTGTTTTCAATATTGTGGAAACTATCTGACAACATTTATTTCATGTAATATTCATATTGTTCCGAACAATAGGCCGTAATAGTATAGCATGTTTATATCGATCCCAAATCGATAGCCACCATTACCCTGGTATAATAGCGATGGTGATATTTATATAACTTACAACATACTTGCCTAATTACGCGTTTTCTTTCTTCTTTTGTTTATAGTTCTGAAGTCTGACGAGTATTCAGATGCCGAAACAAGATCCAGGCTGTTAGTGGTTTCGGCCACAGGCACATATCCTGTTGAATCGAGAGAAATATTCCTCTATAACAAGTCAATGGAAGACTATCCGTACATTGGGGGAAAGTCCCTGCATGTATCTGCCATAGAGTGGGTCTCCACACTACGCAGGATAGTTGTGGCAGTTAAAACAACGAAAGAGATACGTTCCTACCGCATAGATAGCAGCGAATATACAACCCTCAGAAAAGGGGTGGACGCCAATGCAATCGCTGTGGATGAAGGGAGACAACTGATATTTTTAGCTATAACCAGCAATAAAGCCAAAGTGTATAGCTTAGATATCAAGGGTAAGAGGTTCAAAGAGGTGCAATCTTCAAAGAATGGACAATATTCAAAATTGTCTGCCATTTCACTTGATACTGCTCACAGGACTATCTATGCGTGTGACCATTCCAACATTATAAGCACTTCCTACGACGGCAATGGTTACCGACGGTTCAAATACGTCTTACGTGCCCATGGCGTAGTTGTTGGGCCAGAGAGGCAGCTCTTCTACTCCAGTCGGGGCACTATTATGCGAGTGAATCTGTCCAGTAAAGCCGCCACTTCTGTGGGTCGCATTCCGTTCGATCCGTATTCGCTACATTATTATGCAGATGATATTTATATTTCTCCCATGTACCGAGAATACATTACTGTTCTTAATATATTGACCGGTGAACAAGAAAATCGTTATTTGTACGACCGTAAACAGACACTCATTCTCACTACAATCACGTAAACAAGACATGGAGGGAGGGCGTTCCGACCAGTACCTAGTGTGACCACCCTGTGCTGCAATCAGTCACTGCTCTAAACTCCTTGACACAAGACCCGTGAAGATCCGTGGTAGAATAGGTCTTCAACAACCCATGCTTGCTGTAACAGGCGACTGCTTGTCGTAAGAGGCGACTAACGGGATCGGGTGGTCATCCTCGTTGACTTGGTTGATGTATGTCCTTGTATCTCAATTGTGTGGATCGATGCTCATGATGTCCATCACTAGTCGTCTGGACTATAACTGGAATATTGCTCAGTGTGGCGTTAAACAACAGACAAACACATAAACAAAGCACCCTTTCCAAACAACCTGTTTTGCTCCTTTGATGCAGATCCCGTAGACCAAACAGTGTGCTTATCACACACCTCGTCCTGTAGGTGAACACTTATCAAAGCTCAGTTTATCGATATCTGTTTCCTGTCGACAGCGTAACGCCTGTGTTAATGAATGCAACTGAAAGCCCTTTCCATAAACATAAGAAATCTCTGCTGAAAGCACACTCCATTGTGAGTAAGTGTATTTGGTTTTAAGCAGCTTTTCGCAATATTCCAGCAATATCACGGCGGGGGACACCAGAAATGGGCTTCACACATTGTACCCATGTCGGGAATCGAACCCGGGTCCTCGGCGTGACGAGCGAACGCTTTAACCACTGGGCTACCCGACCGCCCCAGACGAATACGAATATGTATTATAAGTATGTGTTTAGAAACCACTTTCAAATAATGATGGTAACCAGAGTTCGCGAAAAGGTGAATTACCATCAGGAACGTAGCCCGTCATAATTTGACATACAGATCTGGAATGCACTTGTCGGTTATCAAATAAAGACGAAATTTGTTAAGAAATATAGAAAATGAGATATCGCTTGAATAGACGAAAGATGTTGCAGGTGCAAAGGCACTTGATTTAAATTCCTTAAATTGACGAAACTATCGATGGCTGGCCAGGAATTATTTGCCATTTCGGCGTCTTTGTAATGTTTTGATTCAATAAGTCTTCATTTATTTGCGATTTTAGCATCCGGTTTATTTCAATAAAGACGGTATTTGTCAAACCACAGGTGTCCTCCCATTAGTTAGACGTCCCAATAGTTAGACAGCTTATAACAACACTTTAAACGGTTGAGTGCACACTAATCCTTATGCTTGTTACCTCAGACTTTAAAATGGAATAGTCCAGATAAGATCTGACAAACAAAGCAAAGATGCTTTAAATAGATACTTTAATATTATACTTAACATTTAATGACACTTTACATTTGATAAATTTTATACAGTTTGTAACAACACTTTGTGACAGTTTTTGGTAATGTACACTTTACATTTAATAACTTTTACAGTTTATTTATCCCAGACGAAGCAAGTGTGCTAGGTGACAGAGGTCTGTTGAGTCGCTCTTGAACTTCTGTCTTCAGTTGTCGAAAAAGCCAGCCATAGGTTGTTGCTTGGCGATCTGGCAAAAGGGCGAACACTAGAGGGAAGGTGTTGGAACCAACTCTGGCATGAATGATGTATACTTGATCCCATAAACCTGGACATGCTGTGAAGGTACCATCCATGTAAAGGGTGTCAGCTTCCTGGAGGTCTTGTATCTGTTCTGCAGTGGAGAAAGCCAGGATCTTGTCATCGTCGCCGTCGCTGAACAGTAGAAAGGGACGTCTGTCTGTTGTCTCTGACCATTTGTCTTCAATGTCTACTGTTGACCGCGACCTGGGTAACGCTGGAATGTAACGCCTGAACAAGAGCAAAGGAACAGTTACACATATGTTACATGAAATATTGATAATGTTTAAGAGCAAAACAAGTTATGTGGGACCTAAAAAAGAAGAAGTAAATACTAACCAAGTCAAAAATACGGTATGATTTTTACCTGTAAAGTGCACTTTTCACGCTCTGAAATGATGGCATCGCTGGGATGTTGGCTTCAACATGCAAGATGCAGGCATTGTACGAGGAGCAAGTCACTCAAGTAAACTTGAGTGACTTGCTCCTCGTACAATGCCTGCATCTGTGTGGTTTCTTCTCGCGCTCTTTTACGAAGATTGCTGACAAAGTTCACTCTGGTTTCATCTTCAGGCGGATGATTATGTTCTGACTGATTGCGAAGAAAGTCACCGACAGTCGTACATTTCCCATTGCACGTCTTGACGACACATCTCCAATGTGTGCAGGTTTGCCTCTTGCGGTTTCTGTTGTAAATATATCCATCTAATATCAACAGATCACTTACTTACTTACTTACTTACTTTGGAGATTTAACGTGCGCTTTCCGACTGATGCGTATTTCGCACACGGGCCCGGCCAGGCCATTTAATGTGTTTCCGAAAGGGGCGAAAGTGGTCTGTGCAACCCAAGAGCGGGGTTTTAGGGGTTGCTTATATAGAATTTGGGAATTTTGAGATTTGGAATAGATGCCGATGGGATTGGGGAGGAGAACTAAGGGAGCTGGGTATGGTGGATGTTTGTTTGTTAAGTGATTTTGATTTGGTAGGTTATAGTGTTTTTAGATGCGTTTTATTAGTTCCGTTTTTATTAAGAATACGCCTAAGGCCTTGAAGTTTTCTAGTTTATTTTGTGGGTTTAGTATTGCTTCTAGAGTTAGAGCCATGTCTAGATTGAGGGTGGTTTGTAATGCGGTTCGATGCGTTAGGTAGTGTGTTTAGTGGATGAGTGCGTGTTCTGGGGTTTCTGGTTGTTTGCAGTGTGGGCAGTTACCTGTAGTGTGTTTTTTATTTTTTTTTAGGTGGTTATATAGGTCGGTGTGTCCTGTTTGGAGTTTAGTGATTACTCTGTCGATTTTTTTGGATGGATGGAGAAATTTTGGTTTGGTTAGTGGTTTGCTAACACTTTTTTGATTTGGCTATTTGAGTTTAGATATAGGTTATGCCATTTTTTTGTGATTTTTTGCTTGTTTACACTTTTAATTTCTGATTTTGAGATGGGTAAGTTTAAGCTTATTTCTGGGATATTGAGGGATAGTTTAGCTGCTTTATCGGCGTTTTCATTACCGTATATTCCTACGTGGGCGGGTATCCACAAGAAGGTTATTTGTATGCCTGCCTTAGTTAGGTCGTTAGAGCTTTTAAGTAAACAGCTCACTTCCACGCCGAGAGGTGATGTACTCTACTTTCCTTAAACCAGCCATATCGATACTGATAATGATACGTACCCCAAGATCATTTTTATTTGTTTGATGAATAGATAATCTAAACTCAACTCCTTCAACTGATCATACAGTAAGACAATTAAGCTACTCCATAGATTACATTGTTAATCTCATGCCTATTGTAATTTAGGTTAATTTAACGAAATTATAACATATAAACTCCCTAAACTGTGAGTCCCCTATCCCTACTCAGTACTTTAATCTAATTAGGACTGATCCATTACACCTGTAGGTATATTCCCTCTTTGCCTAAATAAACATGTCTAACAATTGGGACGTCTAACTAATGGGACGTCTAACTAATGGGATATAACCAAACCACATGTTTTCTTTTCACCCTGAAATGACATCATAAAAAGGGGATTTGCCAAAGACTCGGTGCAGCATTACACGATTACATTTTTGTACAGCAGTCGCACTGCGCTAATTAAGGTTGATTATATTATAAGAACTTGGGCGATATTTTGCTGCCGACGCGCTGCACTGCGCTGCCAACTCGCTGGTTTAATGTGTGAACACCTTTAGGCTCTACAATGGAACCCGTTCGAATTTCACATGATAACGGAGATTTACTTTCGCATGTTAACGTAGACTTACTTTCACGTGTTAACGGAGACTTACTTTCACGTGTTGACGGAGACTTACTTTCACATGTTCACGTAGACTTACTTTCACGTGTTGACGGAGACTTACTTTCACATGTTAACGTAGACTTACTTTCACGTGTTAACGTAGACTTACTTTCACGTGTTAACGTAGACTTACTTTCACGTGTTAACGGAGACTTACTTTCACGTGTTAACGTAGACTTACTTTCACGTGTTAACGCAGACTTACTTTCACATGATAACGGAGACTTACTTTCACGTGTTGACGGAGACTTCCTTTCACGTGTTAACGGAGATTTACTTTCACGTGTTAACGCAGACTTACTTTCACATGATAACGGAGACTTACTTTCACGTGTTGACGGAGACTTACTTTCACATGTTAACGTAGACTTACTTTCACGTGTTAACGTAAACTTACTTTCACGTGTTAACGTTGATTTACTTTCACGTGTTAACGGAGACTTACTTTCACGTGTTAACGTAGACTTCCTTTCACATGTTAACGGAGACTTACTTTCACGTGTTAACGGAGATTTACTTTCACGTGTTAACGTAGACTTACTTTCACGTGTTAACGTAGACTTATTTTCACCTGTTAACGGAGTCTTACTTTCACGTGTTAACGGAGATTTACTTTCACGTGTTAACGAAGACTTACTTTCACGTGTTAACGGGGACTGACTTTCACGTTTTAATGTAGATTTACTTTCACGTGTTAACGTAAACTTACTGTCATGTGTTAACGGAGACCTACTTTCGCATTTTAACAGATATTATCTTTCACGTGTTAACGGGGACCGGCTTTCACGTGTTATCGTAGAATTACTTTCACGTGTTAACGGAGACATACTTTCATGTGTTAACGGATACTAACATTCCCCCGTCGTTGGGTGATTTGGTTAACGGTGTCGCCAATATTGTGCCGAAATCAAGGGTGAAATTGGGGTGAATCTTAGAATCGAACACACAATCAGTGGGTCATGTCAACGAATAACAGAGCTTTGGACGACCCTCACCTCAAAATCTGGTATTCAAGCTCACGATGAGCACACCTAAACCCAGATGGGCGCCTCAGTCAAGATGGGAAATCCAAATGGTAAAAATAGGTGACGAGCGGTTGAACGTTTTAAGCGTGTCATCAACATGCACGCCATAGAAGAGCTGCGAGTAAATAATCAGTTGGTCAGGCATGCCAGTGCATGTGCATCGACCCAAGGTTAAATGACAACGATCTGGTAGGACATAACTCAATTCTTCTTCGCTTCTTTCTAGCAGGGACAGTTCCAAGTATTTTGTTAGTTTGTTGTTTTAACGCCGCACTCAGCAATATTCCAGCTAAAGGAATCGAGTAAATAATCGAGTCTGGACCAGACAATCCAGTCCGTCGTTCTGCGAAGTTGGGACACGATGACATGCATCAGCCAATTAAGCGAATCTGACCACTCGATTCCGTTAGTAGCCTCTTACGGCAAGCATAGGTTGCTGAAGACATATTCTAGCCCGGATCTTCACGTGTCTATCAATTTAATAGACATATAGCTTGTTTTAGTCCTAGTCCTAGTCTGGGCCCATTGCTTAACCAATCAGAAGGTAGTATTGTAAGCTACGATAATGTTTGTTAATGGACAGGCCATTGGTCCTGCTGTATATGAAAGTATGCACTAATCTAGGCATCACAACGGAGGTGTATGAGGTGCCAGGAAATGACCGAGGAAGAAATGTGTCACAACATTTTTCTATTGTCGACCTCATTATTAAATCCGTCTGAGAGTCATTGAGTAGGTTCTTCACCGCTCTTCGCCATATTACATCGTCGGCGCACACGGGGATTTGGCTTCATGTATTTTGCCCATGCAGAAATCTACCAGAATGACGAGCGAACGGTACAATCTCAAGGCAACACCCACCACCTTTGAAGACACCATACATGATTCGGGTGTGACCTTTTTTGCAGATCAACTTAATTACCAAAATCTACAGAAACTTCGCAACAAAGATGTCACAATGATACAGCCAAACCATATTTTATTTCAAAACATAAGTATGTTATATTTAATGATTGCCCGTCTACTTTGTAGAAGATACAGCAGCCGTTGTGAATGTGGTACACGTTTGCATGTGGAATGGTCTGGAGCATTCAACACGTTTTCAATCGCCAAATTTAAAATGATCATTTTGACGGTCGTAAAACAAAAGTATACATTGTGATGTCAAAACCGTAATGCCATTGACAGTTCGTAATACTCCTTTATCTCATCAAATCCCATGAACAAAGTATGATCGAATGTGGTCTCTGGAGAGTGGGGTGCTTCTGTGTGGTATGGCTATTGTTTAGCTGTGCCTTTGTCTGGTGCACACACAACGTTCACTGTTTGCTAGTTTCTTGTTTAAGGCCGCACTCAACAATAGTCCAGCTATATGGCGGCGGTCTGCAATTCCAGTGATTGACATCACGAGCATGGATCGACGCAATTTGGATACGATGAATGCAACAACCAAGGCAGCGAGCCTGGCCACCCGATCCCGTTAGTCGCCTCTTACGACAAGCATAGTCCCAAGATAAGAATGTGCCGCCGAAGACCTCTTCTTCCCCGGATCTTCACAGGTCTCATTCTGATGAGGTGGTATCATGGACAAATGCAACGACCAGTCTCTACTCGTTCCACCTTGCCTTCACAACACCGTTCTATGTCGTGTTTCTCACAAGGTAACCGCATGATACACAAGCAGAATGGGTGACTCTCTTGATCATCCACATGTACCCTCCATGTGACCCCCATCGTCCAAATCCGTCTGGGTCATGATCAAAGCCTCCCCTGTCACTCTGATACTCTCTTCTTCCAGGATCTTCCTTCTCAACACTTCCGCCCGATGCGCCATCTTATTTGCAAACTCGATGAAGATGGTCCTCATGTCCCGCAGCGCCTCCTGGCGGAGTGTGAGGTTGAAGAGCATGGATGTGGCGTCGTTTCTGGACGCAATATCTAGACGTCTCTGCAGCTCCTCATCCTGATTGTCAATGCGCCGAATCTCCTCACATGCATCCCAGAAGTGCCGCTCGGCCCGGCGGAACTTCACCCATGAACACAAACTGTCCATAATTGATTCGGGGAGTATTACACAGTCCTTTATTCAAATGCAGATATATAGCTAATTCTGTATGAACTGCACTGAATATCTAACGAAGTTCAACGACACGACACTCTTGATGTTATCAACGACAGTTGTAAATGTTAACGCTAACCTCGGTTTATTCAGTATTCACTGCACTAAATTTCAAACGAAGGTTATCGACACCAGACTCCGAATGTTATCAACGACAGTTTTAAATGGTAATGCCTAACTCGGCTGCTTATATTCACTTAAGGGGAGATTGTGATTTCTACGCCAACAAAGGGACTTACTCGTAAAGGCTTCGTACATTTAAGACGAGCAGCACAACAATGGACTGAAACTACGAGATCTCTACTGTGTTTAGATTGCTGTACCATAGCTGTTCATAACAACCCTAACAACACCCGAGGAGGCCTAAACTGAAACAACACAGAAGGTGTTGTAACAACAATTGAAGAGAAGCATTCGGACTAAAACAACACAAGGGTGAGTTCGTAACAAGTGTACAATGCCCTTTTCATTTAATCTGTAGCCTTTGATTCAACAGAGGGCAGGGTGAGAAAGTGTTTCGTTTTCAATCAAGGCGAGCTGTAGTTCAAAGTCTAATATTATCTGCGCTCTTACTTGTGTAAATTGCAAATCCCATATATTTTATCATTGTAACTACAGCACACGACAAACAGGTGTAAAGGTATGATTGATGTAATTATAAAACCGTTTTCACATAACACGGCGTTTAACCCTTCTCACACACAGGAGTCCCAAAGGTCAGCCGAAATTGCTAAGGCAGAAGGCGACCTCTTAAACACTTAATACAACAACAACAAATACAACACGGCGTTTAGATGAGCCACGAGTACTTCAAGCAGCTAAACTGTTGGAAAGTTATCTTTATGAATAATATAACATATTTCACCTGATGAAGGATTAAGCATATACTCCGAAACGTTCTGTTCCTCATAATAAGGAAGTTGACATCCATACATTCTCTTCCTTAAAAATATTGAATTCAAAACATGAGTGATCTACGTCATTTGTTGACATTGTTAATAGAATGGTATTTATATAGGAAAATTGTCTGTTGACAAACTATGTTTCATAGGTTGTGAAATAACATATTGTCAAAATCAGAAACATCCTAAGAACACATGTATGTAGATGTGGATCGGCAAACATGTCTATATCTTATATATTTACCTGTGACAGTGAAATGAAACTATTAACTACACATGATATAAGCCCCACTACAACAGTGCAGTATATGGTGTTATTATAAGCAATGTTTTGCTTGTTTACCAATCGAGACTTCGTTTATGAAATACAAATATGTTTAAAAAATAGGCAGAATCGTTTATAACACCTTCAAACGAAGTTTCTTTCCTTTGTTTGTTTAACGCTGCACTCAGCAATATTACAGGTATATGACCGCGGTCTGTAACTAGTCGAGTCTGGACCAGGCAATCCAGGCATTGATATCATGAACATCGATTGAGATACGATGACATACATTAACCAAATCACGTAGCCTGACCACGCGATTCCGTCAGTCGCCTCTTACCACAAGGAAAGGCAGAACAACCAGGAGAGGTGGTGCAGCAATCTACATAAAGGACACACTGTGTGCCTGGCGAATGTATGACTTAGAACTACTCGGTCTTGAGGCGATGTAGGTAAAGACAAAATGGAAGTTTCAAAATATGCTGATTGGTGTTATATACAGGGCTGATATACGAAATTCATACTGGGAATAAACTGACGAATCTCTGCCATAAACCATAATGGTTCCCTTCCAAAAGACGACAGATGCTTGTCACCCCCAATAACTTAATAGTCCTTCCCAGCATTGGTATAGCATAGCAAACCAACCATCTACTGGCTGTTATACTATACGAATAGCAGCAGAAACGCAATCAACTTTTTTATTATAAAATATAGATATAAAAAATAATAATTTCAAAACACCCCTTTGTATTATATTATACCATCGTGTTAATTAATTTTAGTTATGTCTTGGCAAATATAGTTCATGGCAGACGGTAACCTTATTGACATAGACCGATTTTGAGCAAGCTGAGAATGACCCGGAACGAATTATTAAAAACAACATTGTTACTAATTAAGATAGTCTATTGCTTGATTAGATCTTCATAGTCAGATGCAACCTTTCAAAAAGAAAAGTGAATTTAATCTTCTTTTGGCTAATGATTGATAGTTAGTTTCTCTATGATGATTATCATGGCTTGTACCCCTTGTAGCCCCACAAAAAGTCCTTAGTGCATCTAAATGTAAAATTTCTAGAATTAATTCTTGTTCTTTGGTACAATTATCCCAAATATGAGAGCAATATTTAAATATGGGCAATATGAAAGACTTGTACATAATTTCTAAAGATTTCCGTGAAAGGCGGTATTTAAGACTTCTAAGGCAATTAATCATAGGGCTTACTTTTTAACTGTGTCGTCAATATGCGATTGCCATAAACACTCTGACTGGAATGTTAATCCCAAATGTTTATGATTTTGTACTTCTTTAACATCAATTCCTTTCATTTTAAGACTAGGTTTTGCATCTGGGCAGATTTTAAGTGAGAATTGAACAGGTTTTGTTCTGGATACAATTTTACATGCCATTCATGTGCCCAATTGGTAAATTCCTCTAAATTGGCATTAATATTATACGCAGTAGTATTTGGATCTCCTACAATTACATATACCGACGTGTCATCTGCAAACAGTCAAATATTGCTAACAATGTCATCAACGATATCATTATTAATGTATACATGGAATAGCAGTGACCCCTGTGGGACTCCAGCCATTACAGGTTCCAAGCAAGATTTACTACTTTGAATAACAACTCCCTGTGGCCTGTCTTCAAGGCAGCTTTTAAACCACATTAATGTTAAGATCTCACGGATTCCGCAAGCTTTAAATTTACACAAAATGCCCTTATGCCATACCTTCTCGAAAGCTTTGCTAATATCGCAAAATACTGCTCTAACTTCTTCACCATTATCGAGTGTTTTTGCTATATAATCATAAAGTTAATTGAAAAGCAGTACAAAAACCAGGCATAAATCTCCATTGCAAATCTCCATCTAAAGACATTTAATACGTATTTTAATACACATTTTTCACATACCTTTGCTAAGCAGCTTGTAGGAGAAACTGGTCAGTAATTTGAACATTTGTTCACACTGCCCTTTTTCTGAATAGGTATGACTGAAGCTTCTTTTCATGTGGATGGAAAAACAAATTGGATGGACAAATTGTAAAGTTTGGTAAGAGGATCAGATATGGAAAGTGCCATGAATTTTAAAAGTTTATTACTAATCCCATCAGGCCCTGTTGTGTTTGTTGTGTCAACTGAAGTTAGGACATCCTGAACCTCATTTCTGGTCAAATTTATGTCAGTTAAAATATTATTACTAAGCCCAAAGACTGGTAGCTGTTTATAAGGGACATTAACATTTGATTGTTCAACAAAAGAACGTTAGCAATTGATTCAACATCATCATATAGTATATCTCTATGATAAATTGGAGGACAAGGACTGCTTTTATTTTGATTTATTTTTAAATAGGATTTATCTAAGGTCCACCGGGTTTTAGAATTGCAACTATCATTAATTTGTTTATCAATCTTCGATGAATAATCCTTCTTTGTTTTTCGTACCGCCGAAGAGACTTTATTCCTAAATAATCTAAAATTAACCCAGTCTTTATCTTAAGTTTTTCTTCTTGGCCCTGTTATGTTGGCGTACGGGCGGTGGGGTAGCCTAGTAGGGGCGGTCGGGCAGCCTAGTAGGGGCGGTGGGGTAGCCTAGTAGGGGCGGTCGGGCAGCCTAGTAGGGGCGGTCGGGTAGCCTAGTAGGGGCGGTGGGGCAGCCTAGTAGGGGCGGTCGGGTAGCCTAGGAGGGGCGGTGGGGTAGCCTAGTAGGGGCGGTCGGGCAGCCTAGTAGGGGCGGTCGGGCAGCCTAGTAGGGGCGGTGGGGCAGCCTAGTAGGGGCGGTCGGGTAGCCTAGGAGGGGCGGTGGGGTAGCCTAGTAGGGGCGGTCGGGCAGCCTAGTAGGGGCGGTCGGGCAGCCTAGTAGGGGCGGTGGGGTAGCCTAGTAGGGGCGGTCGGGCAGCCTAGTAGGGGCGGTCGGGTAGCCTAGTAGGGGCGGTGGGGCAGCCTAGTAGGGGCGGTCGGGTAGCCTAGGAGGGGCGGTGGGGTAGCCTAGTAGGGGCGGTCGGGCAGCCTAGTAGGGGCGGTCGGGCAGCCTAGTAGGGGCGGTGGGGCAGCCTAGTAGGGGCGGTCGGGTAGCCTAGGAGGGGCGGTGGGGTAGCCTAGTAGGGGCGGTCGGGCAGCCTAGTAGGGGCGGTCGGGCAGCCTAGTAGGGGCGGTGGGGTAGCCTAGTAGGGGCGGTCGGGCAGACTAGTAGGGGCGGTGGGGTAGCCTAGGAGGGGCGGTGGGGTAGCCTAGTAGGGGCGGTCGGGTAGCCTAGGAGGGGCGGTGGGGTAGCCTAGTAGGGGCGGTCGGGCAGCCTAGTAGGGGCGGTCGGGCAGCCTAGTAGGGGCGGTCGGGCAGCCTAGTAGGGGCGGTGGGGTAGCCTAGTAGGGGCGGTCGGGCAGCCTAGTAGGGGTGGTCGGGCAGACTAGTAGGGGCGGTGGGGTAGCCTAGTAGGGGCGGTCGGGCAGCCTAGTAGGGGCGGTGGGGTAGCCTAGTAGGAGCGGTCGGGCAGCCTAGTGGGGGCGGTGGGGTAGCATTCGCTTGTCACACTGAAGACCCGGGTCCGATTCCCGACATGGGTACAATGTGTGAAGCCCATTTCTGGTGTCCCCCGCCGTGATATTGCTGGAATATTGCTAAAAGCGGCGTAAAACCAAACTCACTCACTCACTCTTATGTTGGCGATTTCTCTTACGAATGAGTCTATGGATATAGCTATTTATCCAAGGGGGGTCAACTAATCTTATTGTTACTGTCTTACTAGGTATGAAAATGTCACTAATTCTGATGATTGACGCAACAATATCCTGTGCAATAGCATCTACATTTACTATAGAAAACATTTTAACCCAATAAGTATTAGTGATACTTCTGCTCACACCACCAGCATCAGCTAAAACATAATTATATATTTTTCTCTGATAAGCTAAAAGAGGTGGAATCTTCTCTTTAATATTGCAGTATACAGGACAATGATCACTACAAATAGAATCATGTACACCCGACTCACGTACCATATCGGTATTCGAAACAAATATTTAAAAAATTAATATACTTGATGTTTGTGTGATCCTTGTAGGTTCTGTAACGATTTGTCGTACTGCATAAAGTGTCACCAAATGACTGATTCATTCCCAGTAATTATCGGTCTTATCTGATCGATTAAAAAATCCTATCAAATAGTTCTCATATTTACATTTTACCAGTACCCGTATCTCTTAGGCCCGGCTGGACTTAACTGATTAATATACTTAACATAAAGCTCATCTTTCACATAAATAGCAACGCCAACACCTCTTGTTGTCCTTTTCTGAAAGGTAAATGATAACCAGGAATGCACTTCATTTCTTGCTTACGTGTTCCTTAAACATCACATTAAGGCAAAATATGTGTTATTTCATAAAAGGCTAGTGGACGATTTAAATTCAATTCTAAATGGTAATTCACATTTAGCGACTGTAACATATATGGAAATCTGGAAATCAGTGCACAGTTATATTCTATAGTTATATTCTTGCCGATTGAAGGATTTTGTCTGAGATGTTGGCTTTGGTATATGATACTAGGAGGTTGTTGTGCTGGATGTAAATAATAACGTAGCTGTAGTCACCTAGTAATAAAACACTTACAGCACAATAATTATCCTTAATGTCAACAATAAAATGTATGCTTTTTTCACATGTCACTTTCAATACATTGCAATTTGTATGTGTATCATGTTTGGGAGAGGCATTCAGATAATCAAAATTTGCTTGTTTGCCAGTCCTTCCACTTTATGGAATTAAATATGTTTATATCATATGGAATAATTGTACAGTAGATCAGAGTCAAATATTAGAAAAACCTCAAAAGGTGTTTTGGCGAAATAATTTTAAAATGATGATCTACTATAAAATGGTATAAAGGTTAACTCTTGATTATCTTCCTGATCTCGTCTAAGTAATTACTCGCTAAGGAATAGTTCCAACTTACAAGTTATTAAATGCAGGAAAACTATGCAAATGCATTTATTCCAAATACTACCAACTATATGGAACAATTTATCAATAGATTTTAACACCGGTTCCATATGATCTGTTAAACAAGTTATTTTTATAACTGATGATAATACATAGCACTTTGACTTGAACTACGGATCGAGAATATGTGAAATCTATCACTCGCGACTCAGACATGGATAGAGTGACTTGACTGCCTATAAGTGCGATCCTTTGAGCAATTGACTCGTTCCTGCTTTTGGAAAGGTGTGAGCAACCTGAGAATCCATCGTGCAGACACCTTATGCATGTTCAAATTGTCATGGATGATTTTTTCCACAGACCCTACACTGATCTTGACATCTTGTGCTAACTGGCAAACAGTTATACGTCGGTCTGCCAAAATGGCGGTCTCCACTTGATGGATAGTGTCCTCATCAATGGCTGAATGGGGGCGACCAGGAATGGCAGCTGTTCCCACAGATGTCCGACCACACTTGAACTGGCGATGCCAGTGTTTAACAACGTCATATGATGGGGCATCTTCCCCATAAGTTGCTTTCATTTCATCGAAAGTTTCTTTTGGTGTGCGACCTTTCAAATATAAAAACCTAATCACTGCTCGGTATTCTACTGGCTCCATTGTCACACCCTACTCGATCATAACACCTGTAAAAGTGGTAAAATTAATAGTTCGGTGCTGCAAATTCAGACATAACCCATAGATACATGTATCATTACACATGTGAAATCTCAACCAAATATGATAACCCTAAGTGGTTTAGGGGAAATCTTTAATGAACACCCCTCGTATAAAGGCCTTTCTTGTTCCTCTGGTTCGATATGCGAAGACACTGCTCATTATTTCTTAATATGTTCATATTATAATGCTATAATACTATACTGAACCAATACTAGCCTGTAAACATACTTTGAGACATATTAAAAAGATGAAACTTGGCACAACTGATCATCAAAGTTGAAATTAAAGTGTCAAATGTTCTTAACACCAGTCTCTGAGAAAATGGACTCACAAGTCAGTATCTCGTGTGTCAGCCATGTGCATTGATGACTGCTGTGCAACGTCGATACATGGAATGGATGACGCGGTTGATGAAGGCCATAGGCACTTGAGCCCACACTCTGAGGAACGCCTGTCGCAGTTCAGCTGGAGTTGTCGACCTTGGTCGGCCGTCATTCAGCCGTCTTTGAATCTCGTCCGACAGGTGCTCAATGGGATTTAAATCGGGTATGAGGGCAGGCCACTGCATGGTTCTGATGCCATTCTGCTGGAGGAAGTCTCGTGTAGCTCTCGCAGTATGGGCACGGGCGTTATCATGCTGAAACATGTGGTTTCGGCGACGTGCCAAATGAGGTATTGCGTATGGTCCTAAGACTTGATCAATGTACCGAGCTGCTGTGACACCATTGCCTCTCCCTGGACCGATGTTCAGGAAGACCACAGGGCCGACCCCCTGTGCAAGACTAATTCAACCCCACACCACGATGCTCGGATCACCCCACGAGTCTATCTCAACAACACAAGCAACCTAATAACGTTCCCCACGGCGTCGCCAGACTCTCTCTGGCATCTGCTGTTGAGATATAGTAACGGCTCTCGTCTGAGAAGAGGACTCTTCTCCACTGCTGTTGGCGCCAATGCTGGTGCTGTGTTGCCCACTGACTGGTCTGTCGAGCAGTTTACGCAGCAGTAACAAAGCGATCTTGAAGATGCTGTCGCACAATCTGACTGGTGGTTACCCTTGGTCTTCCACTACGTGGTCGGTCATCTGTAGTGTTGGTGGTCTGGTACCGTTGCCGGAGCCTGTATATGGTCCCTACGTGGACTTGAAATGCATTGGCTACTTGCCGGGCGGTTTGTCCAGGTGGCAATCGTCCAAGGGCTTGGTGTCGGTTATTTCTTGTCAGTCTTGGCATGTGGTAGCACTTCAAACCAAATGAATGTTATCCGATCTGGGTGAATTTTTGTAGGGCAAAAAATGTGGGAACGCATGTGCATTTCAGTTTGCACGGAACTGACGTGCATCGGGTTACCATGGCCGTTGTCGTGATGCGTTTGGGCGATGGGTGTTGTTGTCATCTGCTTTGTTTTTTATCATCAAATTTCATTTTTCCGGACAAGGTAGTGTTAAATTTTAGAAACCTTGACAAAAATTACCCAGAAATTTAAATGACAAATTTTCAGGCAATGTTACTTGGGGTGACGTTTCTTTTGCGGTTCAGTATATGAGATCAAACTCATACTTCTGTACCCTGGGATATAACCTCAGTTCATCACTTAAAGGCAATTCCTCAGCAACCGCAAACATCAACCAAATAGCTTTGGCATCTGTACATGACTATAATTAACAGACAAAACGATTTTGAATTGATTTTTAAACATTTTATATAGCTTATTACTAGCACCCGACTCACCTCCATCATATCGACTGGTATTATGTACATATTATTACTAGCTTGACTGTATTTCAAGTTTTCACTGTATGTATTACTGGACCGTGTTTAATATACGGAAATAAAATATGTTTTTACCAATACTGATGAGTACGAATGAGTAGCATTCTTTACAGATTTAGTCGTTGATACTACAGTCATATGTTTAAGCCATGACGATTTGATGAGGTCGCCGTAGAGGTATACACGTAGCTAGAAGAATGTGGAATGCCCTTCTTGAACCGTGTCTGAACATCTCCATACAACATATGTCAACACAAGCCACTTGGTCCTGCCAAACATTGATGTATCCTGTGTTCTAACACACAGAAGAGTAATCAAGAAGCCATTACAAATTCGATATTTAGTGCTTCGCTGTCGCGTGTAAACACGGAAGCCCTTGTAGAGGGGTGTTGTTCCACGCTGAGCCGGAGGAAGACAAAGGCCAACAGCCATGTCAAATGCAACCAGGTTGAGCATCTTTGAATGACAGCTTCTGGAAGAATTTATGTAAATACATCGTGCAAAGACATTATGGAAGATTACAAAAAGCGACGCTTATAAAACAACACTTAAGATGTAAACATCAACATGGGTTTGCCTGTTTTTTACATGTCTGCCTTCATGGCATCTTACTCACACTCTTATGAGAGTTTTAAGTTTAAACATGCAACTATGGAAATGAATTTTTTTCTGAACTTTCAAAAGTTTTGCTCACAAAAAAACGTATAACTGTATGGATAATAACTGTCCCGTCGACAGCGTAACGACTGTTTAAATGAATGCAACTGAAAGCCCTTTCCATAACCATAGGAAATCTCTGCTGAAAGCCGACTTCGTTGCGACAATATATTATAAGTATGTGTTTAGAAACCACTTTCAAATAATGATGACAACCAGAGTTCGCGAGGTGAATTACCATCAGGAAAGTTGTACGTCATAATTTGACATACAGATCTTGAATGCACTTGTCGGTTATTAAATAAAGAAGAAATTTGTTAAAAAATATAGAAAATCAGATATCACTTGAATAGACGAACGATGTTAAAGGTGCAAAGGGACATTTAAATTCATAATATTGACGAAACTGTCGATGGCTGGCCAGGAAGTATTTTCCATTTCGGCGTCTTTGTAATGCTTTGATTAATAGCATACAGACACTGATGTTTCTGTACTTCAAGATTCAATAAGTCTTCATTTATTTGCGATTTTAGCATCGTGTTTACTTCAATAAAGACTGTATTTGTCAAATCACATTTTTTCTTTTTACCCCGAAATGACATCATAAAAAATTTACTGCCGTCGCGCTTTCGCTGCACTGCGTTAATTAAGGTTGATTATTTCAAAACAACGAGAGCGATTTCTTTGCTGTCGACGCACTGCACTGCGCTGCCAACGCGCTGGTTTATTTAGAGGAGGCCTTTAGGCTCTAGAATGAAACCCGTTGAAATTATACTTTTTGAAAATGAAATGATCACCACAAAAATGTTGGACCTCGAACTGGAAAATACTAATGTCGACTTATTGTCATGTGTTAACAGAGACTTACTTTCACGTGTTAACGGAGACAGACTTTCACACGTTAACGGAGACTTACTGTCATGTGTTAACGGAGACAGACTTTCACACGTTAACGGAGACTTACTGTCATGTGTTAACGGAGACTTACTTTCACGTGTTAACGGAGACTTACTTTCACATGTTAACGGAGACTTACTGTCATGTGTTAACGGAGACATACTTTCACGTGTTAACGGACACTTACTTTCACACGTTAACGGAGACTTACTGTCATGTGTTAACGGAGACAGACTTTCACACGTTAACGGAGACTTACTGTCATGTGTTAACGGAGACTTACTTTCACGTGTTAACGGAGACTTACTTTCACATGTTAACGGAGACTTACTGTCATGTGTTAACGGAGACAGACTTTCACACGTTAACGGAGACTTACTGTCATGTGTTAACGGAGACAGACTTTCACGTGTTAACGGAGACTTACTTTCACATGTTAACGGAGACATACTTTCACGTGTTAACGGAGACTTACTTTCACGTGTTAACGAGACTTACTTTCACATGTTAACGGAGACTTACTGTCATGTGTTAACGGAGACAGACTTTCACGTGTTAACGGAGACTTACTTTCACACGTTAACGGAGACTTACTGTCATGTGTTAACGGAGACATACTTTCACACGTTAACGGAGACAGACTTTCACGTGTTAACGGAGACAGACTTTCGCGTGTTAACGGAGACTTACTTTCACATGTTAACGGAGACTTACTTTCACATGTTAACGGAGACTTACTGTCATGTGTTAACGGAGACAGACTTTCACACGTTAACGGAGACTTACTGTCATGTGTTAACGGAGACAGACTTTCACACGTTAACGGAGACTTACTTTCACGTGTTAACGGAGACAGACTTTCACACATTAACAGAGACTTACTGTCATGGGTTAACGGAGACTTACTGTCATGTGTTAACGGAGACTTACTGTCATGTTTCAACGGAGACTTACTTTCACATGTTAACGGAGACTTACTGTCATGTGTTAACGGAGACGGGGTTTAACTTTGCGGTCAAAGATTATGACATACCACAGTTTAACATGGATATCCAACCCACTAAGATAGCACACGGACTCAGAGCCAACCATTCCTTGTTGTTTTCCTATTAATACATGGCGACAGGCAGGGTTTACAACAAGTACCGTCTTTGTCTGTGTACGATGCGAACAGGGGATGGAACCACAGACCTTACCTTCACGGTAGATGCACTACACCACGGATGCGGTTTTCACTACATAAGATGCGAGAATGGTGTGAATATTCAACGCTGTTTAACGCCGCTTTGAACGACCCATCGTTGGGTGGCTTGTTTAACTGTGTCGCCAATATTGTGCAGAAATCAAGGATGAAAATTGAGGTGAATCTCGGAATCGAACACACAATCAGTGGGTCATGTCAACGAATAACAGAGCTTTGGACGACTGTCACCTCAAAATCGGGGAGAATCTTGTATTCGAGAACACGATTAGCAGATCCTAAACTCAGATGGGCGCCTCAGTCAAGCTGGGCAATCCAAATTATAAAAATCGGTGACGAGTGGTGAACGTTTTATCCGGGTCATCAACATGCACGCCATAGCAGAGCTGCGAGTAAAAAATCAGAAGGCCAGGCATGCCAGTGGTTGACAGCATGTGCATCGACACAAGGTTAAATGACAACGATCTGCTAGGACATAACTCAATTCTTCCATGTTGAGATGGTGGAATGTTCCTGGAGTTCCTGACAACTCTTAAATAAACAAAGACAAAAACTATTTCTACTGTATTAAATAACAACAAGCGTATAGTTGACAAAGTCATCTATATCCCCCGCCCATTTTAACACGTTATGGTCCCAAACCAGGTAACTGACCCAACATTTCTCTTAGGCCATGTCAAAATAGCTGCAATGGAAATTCTAAAATAAACATTTCTAAAACTCCTTAATATCAAATGGCACTAGTTCAGCATGCGCTTTATATATAGACATGCAATGTTTGGCAAGGAAATATTTAACAGTTTATTTGTTATACTGCATAAGTAAACCAATCCTATATTAAAACTTAAATGCAACTTGTTGTCATGGAAACATAAACAATAACAATTTCTAAAAGTGCTATATATCAAAAGGCACCAGTTCAGTATGTGCCTGGTAGACATGCAAAGTTTTGTAAGAAAGTATTTAACTGTTTTTGAGTTACACTCTGGAAACGAACACCACCCCTGTAGAACCTAAGTCCAACGTATTGCAATGGAAACGTGAAAAATATTTTTTTTCTAAAATTCCTAAATACATGTAGCAAGAGGCACCTGTCCAGTATGTGTCTGGTAAACATGCACAGTTTTTGTTGGAAAGTATTGAATGGGTTTTGAGTTATGCTCCGGAAACAAACTTTACCCTATAGAACCTAAGTCCAACTTGTTGCAATTGAAACGTAAAAAATAAAAATTAATAAAATTAATAAATAGCAAAAGGCACCAGTTCAGTATGTGCCTAGTAGACATGCAAAGTTTTGTAAGAAATTATTTATTGGTTTTTGAGTTACGCTCCGAAAACGAACAGCGCCCTTATAGAACCTATAACGTAAAAAATAAAAATGTATAAAATTCCTAAATAGCAAAAGGCACCAGTTCAGCATGAGTCTGATAGACATGCAAAGTTTCGTAGAGAAATATTTAACGGTTTCTGAGTTATGCTCCGGAAACGATTTCGGGACGCACACACGCACACACACACGCACGCACACTCACACACACACACACACGGACGGAACCCATTTCTATATCCCCCGCCAACTTCGTTGGGGCGGGGGATAATAATAATAATCGAGGGCGTGATTTGATTAACGTGGAGGCTCTTCGTGATATCAATGAATGGTGAGTGGTGTTCAAAAAGCAACTCCCTGTCACGGAATACAGTGAATGAATATTTCACCAGCGTTAGAAATTGGCACAGTCGCACTAAGTCCTGTAGTCCTTGCCAAACTGCTCAATAGTTAATGTATCAAAGGACTAGTAGAAATATGTTATCATTAGGAGGCTTAGTGGATTGAAAATGTTAGTTTCTACCTCTGATTTCACACTAATATAACTGTGTATGGTCTCCGAACTGACTGTGAGTTGGGATAACATTAAATGTTGAGCTATTTAAAAACTGATGTGTTACAATAAATGAGCATAATTTAATAAATTGCAATCTAAAATTTCTTTCAGAAATACTGAAACCTGGAGAACTTACTGGCTGTTTCTGGAAGACAGCTCCGTTCACCTGTAAGATATAATTGAGGGGCTTGCATGTACTTCAGTATATATTAAAACTTGTTTGGATTACTGGATCGATGTTAACATAGAAATATTTCATTAATAATATTATATTGTATATTGAATCATTATAGTCATGTAAACATTTATAGGAATCTGAGCGCACTTCTTCTACCCCATTCCGAAAAAGATATAACTATGCCATTTTTGTTGCCAAAATCTACTTTATATGTCGGTTTCATGTTAATGTTTACATCGTGTGAATACGATGTCGATTGATCATCATCTTCCCGAGGCAAGGGAGTTAACTGACTATAAACGTCCAGTTCCCACCCTTTCCGAACTGGGCAGGAATTATGGAGTTATAGTGTGACTGGACTAACGAGTCTATGCATAGTCCAATCAAAATCGCGTAATGAAATCAACATCCGGTTCGTAACCTGTCGTGCTGATTCCGGTCGATTGCAGGATTTGTATGTGCACCACCAACTTGGCGTCAATTGATATTTTCCAAATGTTTTCATTTTTATAATCAAGGTGCTCAAGTGATTTGCCGCCCGGAGAGCGGAAGGTCCGGGGTTCGATCCCCGGCCGCGTCATACCAAAAGACGTTAAAAGATGGTACTTGTTGTTACCCTGTCTGGCGCTCGGCATTAAGGGGCTAAAACAAGGACTGGTCGGCTCGGAGTCAGTATACTGTGTCTGAGTGGGGTATTCATGTTAAACTGCGGCATGGTATCTCAGTGAGCTAGCACTATAAATCGGCATCAGTCCGGACTAGTACAAGCAGCCACACAAACACACACACGTACATGCACGTCGCTATATAAGTGCAATAATCTTGGACGCGACGTTAAACCCAATTTCACCTCACCTCAAGTGATTTGATGCACTTCAGACCCGTTTTATGACAATATAGATCTTGATTATCGACCGAGCCACTTCACTGGGCGCGCCATTTTGTTTGAAGTTAATGCAAGTGAGATGAGAGGTGGAATCCGATTGGTCAATGGGAGGGACATAGAAGGGACACAACAAGTAATAGCCACTGGTGGCGCTACGATCGAGCCCAGAATTTCCAGCCTAATTCGGCTAGGGTGTTAACTGGACTTGAGGAGATGTCTAAACCGTGTCGTAGCTGTCGTAAGCGGTCGTGAGAGGTCGAAGCGCTAATTTCACAGGCTTTCTTGAAACGACACCCTGGAACGTGGTCTGTTAGTTTGTAATTCAGAGATCCAGATCAGCTGCGTATCTGCGTAAAATACGCATCAGAAATGCAGAAATACGCAGTAAAATAATATCCAAGCGTATCGAATACGCAACGAACATTACAGATACGCTACAAAAATAAAACTTGTGCGTATCATCAAAATATTGTGAAGTAACCCTGCGTATTCGATTGGAAAATCAGCAACTTATTTTGAAATTATAAACGGGCACTCCTTGAATCTTGCCAAACTCCATGATGACAGTTACATCATGATCATTTGCCATCACACTTTCTGGTGGAAGTATCGTGGTATTTTTGAGTCCTATAAAGCTCTCGAACCCACACAACACCAGTTTGCAGGGACTAGATGAATAGTGTTTTTAAATATTTAACTTAAATACCCACATGTGTAAAAACTAGTGGGTAACAGAAATTTGAATACCCAGATAGAATAGCTGATACGCAGTGATTTTAAAATGCATGGGTGAAATACCCACAACCCCAAAAGCATATCTGGAGCTCTGTGTAATAGTCACTCGTTCCAATCCCTAATATCTGGACCAGACAAGCCAATGATTGACATAATGAGCAATTGGAATACGATGACAAGCATCAACCAAGTCAGAAAGCCTGACCACCCGATTCCGTTAAACGCCTCTTACAACCATAGTCGCCTGTTACGGCAAACATGGGTTGCTGAGGACCTATTCTACCCCGGATCTTCACTTCTTCCTGGCCTTCCACTTGCATTGATTTAAAAAAAAGTTAAATGTACTATTTTTCCCCAAAGATCTAGACTACCAGATGTCGGACATTCATTATTGTGGAAGCCTCGGTGGCTAAGTGGGTTAGATCGCGGACTTTGTGTGCTGGCGATTAGGTGCCTCACTCTGGCGTGGGTTCCAATTCCGGATGGGACTCAACCCCAAAGAGTGAGTGAGTGAGTATGGTTTTACGCCGCTTTTAGCAATATTCCAGCAATATCACGGCGGGGGACACCAGAAATGGGCTTCACACATTGTGCCCATGTCGGGAATCGAAGCCGGGTCTTCGGCGTGACGAGCGAACGCTTTAACCACTAGGCTACCCGACCGCCCCTCAACCCCAAAGAAGTACGAGAATCTGTACTTTCACTAAGAAAGTGTTATCCCAAATATAACATTTGTTACATTTGACCACTTTCTAAATGGCATTGTGTATTCATCTCTTAGTTCCAGAGAAGAAGTCGTTTGAAACAATAACACCAAACTACCCTATTTGGCCCCGACTCTCAACTCCTTGGGGGTCAGTCCCTCGATTTGTACAATTTTGAATCCTCACCCCAGGAGAATGCTTCCAACCAAATATGGTTGATATCTAGTTCTTAGTTCCAGAGAGGATATCGCTTAAAGCAATATAGCCAAATTATCCCTATTTGGCCTCGCCTCTCAGCCCCTTTGGATGGGCGAGTGGGTTGGTGGGTGGATGGGCGAGTGGGTTGGTGGGTGGATGGGCGGAGGGGTTGGTGGGTGGGTGTGTCCCACCATTTGTATAATTTTAAATCCCCAACAGCTAGGGATGCTTACAGTCAAATTTCTTTAATTTCCTATAAGTGGTTCAGAAGAAGTCGTTTGAATAAATTGACGAAAACATCATATGAGGCACCAGTTGGCGAATTTTCTGGACAAGTTTCTCTTAGATAAGCATACAGACTTTCATTCAAGTAACTTTAGCTTCTGAGAAACTTTTCCCCATTTCAGAAAGAATGCACAAAGTTGAAAAGCATGGAGCAAGGGCCACAACTCTGTACAATCGTTTAAACCTCATTCCGATCATGACCAGCGACAAGTGTAAAATTTTACTTCTCGGACTTGTTCTGTTTTTGATAACATTTTTGCTATTTCATAAGCGGACGGACAGACTAACTCCGTTCCTATATCGCCCACCCATTTCGTAGCAGAAGAACATGGAGCCAGAACCATAACAGTGTTTAAACAAGAGTCATCCGAAGATGACATATCCCTCCGACGTGGCATGTCGGTAAACTGTGTGTACCTTCAAATGTTTTTAGATTGGCAAGGAAATCTTTTTCCTTGATGCCAAAACTAGAAATATACTGAAGGTTATTAAATATTGGTTCATGTAGCTCACTTTCTGGTCTCAAATGTCAGGGGCTACAAATTAAAAAGATTAAAATCTATAAATAACAAACTGCACTTCTAGTGAACTACTAGTACATCAATTTTCAATTTAAATTGAAAAAAAAAAGAAAAAATCTGTTTATAGCAAAGGCACCACTACATAACCTGCTTGAAAGTGTAAAAACTTTTGAGAGGCTAAGTTGTATGGTTCGGGAAATATGCTCCGGACAAGAGCAGTACCCTCAAACTTCCTAAGTTCATAATATTTCCATGAAAACGACAAAAATATAAAATTCTAAAAATCTCTAAATAACAAAAGGCACTACTACTGAGCCTGATTGTTAAGTATACCAGGTTTTGTGAAGCTAGGTTATACGGTTTAGGAAATATGCTCCGGACAGGAACATACCCTCAAATTTCCTAGTTTCATCATATTTCAATGGAAACGACAAAAATAAAAAATTCTAAAAATCTCTAAATAACAAAAGGCACTACTACTGAGCCTGATTGTTAAGTGTACCAAGTTTTGTGAAGCTAGGTTGTACAGTTTAGGAAATATGCTCCGGACAGGAACATACCCTCAAATTTCCTAGTTTCATCATATTTCCATGGAAACGACAAAATTATAAAAAAAAATAAAAAATCTCTAAATAACAAAAGGCACTACTACTGAGCCTGATTGTTAAGTTTACCAACTTTTGTGAAGCTAGGTTGTACGGTTTAGGTAATATGCTCCGGACAAACAATGATTACAGACGGACATACTGGGGGGGGGGGGATAAAAATACTTTTACGGCACCAACTTTAGAACTGTAGTTTTGATAAAAAATCTACAAAAGTATGCTAACTTGGATTAATGTATCTTCAGTAGTTTTGAGGAAACTAGTCCCTATTTCACCCAGTATGCACTAGGAACAACAGCACTGAATGAGCGCCATAAGTCTGTAAATAAGAATTTAAGATGTCAATTTCCGAACACATTTAAGATCATGACCTGTAATATCAGTGTAACAGTAACTACATTTTAATATAACATACTTATAACGATTTGGCTGGCGGATACACTGAACTGTTTTTCGGTCCCATCCACATGCTGTATGGGTTTTTAATGAACTGCGGTTAAAAAAAATAAAGTTAGTGGTCCCTTTGAGTTTGTTATAACTGTAGTTTACAGTACTTCATTTCTCTAAAATATTATTACAAATACAGTAAACTAGGGTTATAACGAACTCAAGGGACCACTAACTTTAGCTGGTAATAACCATAGTTTGTTATAAGCATATATACAACAAATGGCAGTGACTAAAAAATATGATTGTTATATTGTTCAGTTTGTTTTAAGCGTGTTCGTCATAAACGTAGTAAACAGTAAAGAGAAACCAAGAAAACCACAATGAACTTAAAGTATGTGTAGGAAAAAGTACCATATGTCTAATCAAACTTTGTTAATAAAAAAACTTACAAATCGGGTAGATATGTACGATGTTAACCCATATTGTAAACAACACATTTTACAATAAGGGTTATAAAACTGCTTTCATTCCTACATTTGAACCTGTCAAAATTAAGTTTCAACCTTCAAAGTATAAGAAAACACAAATTTCCCTTGATTGTTGTTTTATTCCACTATAAATTACAGCAGAACAAGTGTGTTGCTTCTTAATCCTCATCATCATCAGCAGCGGCGCCACCAGTTCCCTTCTTGGCGTTCTTCCTCTTGACACGGCCTGTAAACAAAGAATACTCTCATACATCTGTTTGACAAGTACAATGTTCCTATAAGCATACATCTTAAGAATGTTGACTTTCACTGGGTTCACATCATTTAACCATTTAAAGTCTACATGCCACAATACTTCCGCCACATAATATTAAGGGTGGTGAAACAAAGTTGTTGGCTAGACATATTACACCTTGGGAATAGAGCTATGGTCTATGGTGCAACAATCAAAGTGTTAACCATTTGATTACACAGTTGTCTTGGATCCTACAACATCATGCTCAATATGAAACAGTGTCAGCATATTGAAAGTTATCTCCCCTTTGTCAACTCACCAGGTCTGCCGCCACCATAAGGTGATCTGAGGGAGAAGTCAATGTGCTTCTGGGAGTCCAGACGTACCACATATGATGGGATGTTCACCACCTGTTTACGTACTCTGAAAGAGAAGGCTGAACATGTATTTCAATAATTAAATGCTACAATAAAGTGCAAACATATGTATTTCAGACAACTTCTAAAATCCTTCTGATACTGATCATTTCTTTGTTATTACCAGTAATGTGCAAGGTATTCAACATATCTCAAAAGAAATCACACTCCTTCAGACACAATGAAAATCATCTGCATTAAACAAAACCACTTCATGTTTTCCTTTATTACTTATTTTGAAAATGCAAATTTCAGGAAATCCGGAGAATCAAGGTATTTGGACTGCATTTCACCTCGATGAGCCAGTGTAACGTCATCAGGGTACTTCGATAGACGTAGGGTAAACCCCAGTGGCCTATCATTAGTCCTCTCAGTTACTGCGGCTAACAGGAGACTTGGATTTTATAATCCAGTGGCCTCCTATGTAATGAATGATCCTTCATCCCTTTGGGGTAACAACTTCAATAGACTTAGGGCCTCAACCCCAGTGGCCTATTAATCACCTGGAAATTTCAAGTAATGCATAAATTAAACAAGGAAATCATGTAAATTATTTGTTTAACGACGCACGCAGCAATATTCAAGCTGTATGAAGGTGGTCTGGAAATAACTGTCTGGACCAGACAATCCAGCGATAGCATCGATCCAGGCAAATGGGATGCGATGACATGCATCAATCAAGTCAACAATCCTGACCACACAATCTTTTTAGTCACCTCATGACAAGCAAATTCGCCTCTTACAGCAAGCATGGGATGCTGAAGACTATTCTAATCAAGGCGTCATGTAAATTAACCTGCATTAAATGAATAGATCTAAACATTTCAATTTTGCATTCATCGGAGCCAAAGAATTGTTTTTGACATACTTAATTTGTGGCAAGTCATTTAATCTGAAGTTGACAATCGTTGCACAGCCAATAAACTGTCACTCATTTCAACTGTTATGTCATGGGCATGCCCTGGAGGTGATAAAACTGATACTTTCAGAAATCCTTTTCTTTCTCCCCATACCTGATATGTCTCTGTCTGATGAGCACACGTGCATGATGGATACTCTTGGCAAGGCCCAACTTGAAGACCTGAGTCTGCAGACGTCTCTCCAAGAAATCCTCAAGTCTCAAACCCAGGACGTAATCGAGCTTCATCTTGCCCTCGTCCAACACACCAATACGCACGAGCCGACGTAGGAGAGCATTACCTGTTAACATAAGTAACAACTGTAGGTAAGTTGCTAATTGATGTTTACTACATTGTTTGCTTTGATAATTTTGATTGATCAGAATGACTCGATCAGAAAAGTCTGCTGATAATGAACATAGATTACTACTTAACAAGTTTCTGAATTCTGAATTCTACCAAAAGGTTCATAAACACAGGTGAAGTTTTATACCTTCAAAAAGTCGTCTTGGCTCCTTTTCGTCAAGGGTGAGCAGCTCTCGGGCTGACTTTCGGATTCTGGCCAAAGTGTATTTGACACGCCACACTTCCCTCTTGTTCCTTAGACCATATTCGCCAATGAGCTTTAACTCCTGGTCAAGACGTTCCTTTTCAAAAGGACGCCTAGGAGTGGTGTACGTCTTACTTTGAACCAAAGGAATTCGCGGCATTTTGTCTGGGTTTTAAGCCTGAAAATAAATTAAACAGTGTCAGTTTATTGCATATCTTGTTGGTAATGATACTCTGTAGCTTAACGCCACACTCAGCAATATTCCCGCTATACGATGGCAGTCTGTAAATAATCAAGTCTTAACCAGACAATCAAGTGATTGATGTCATGGTCATCGATCCACGATTTTGGGATAGGACGACATGCATCAACAAAGTCAGCAAGCATGACAACCCGATCCCGTTAGTCGCCTTTTACGATTACTTAAGACCTATTCTAAGCCAGATAGGATACTGTCACAAGTTGTTTCTTATTTTTTTATGAAATCCGAATAATAATCATGCAAGTAACGGAGCCACTATAGTAGACATGTTTGCAACCATTTTCTTTCAAGGATCTATGAGCCAAGGATGAGTTCTGTGTAACCTACCCTATCCCTAACGATCATGAGTGAGTAGGGTTTTATGCTGCTTTTAGCAATATTCCAGCAATATCACGGTGGGGGACACCAGAAATGGGCTTCACACATTTTACCTAAGTCGGGAATCGAACACGGGTTTCGCGTGATGAGCGAACACTTTAACCACTAGGCTACCCGACCGCCCCTAATGATCACGAAAATCTACTGATCACTGACCAGTTATCACCATTTTTTTCATGTGTGTATTTGACACATTCCGTTTACAAAGATGACTGTACCAGTAACTTTGTATGAGCAAATGCGCTAATTTCTTCCCGTGGAATGAGATTCAGTTGATTTTTGTTATAACGCTAGGATAAGGAATCAAAACAGCGGAAAGAGAACTTCCCCGTCAACTTACTGTACCAGTTATCTTCGTCGTGTTAACACGCGCCAATTAATCATGAGCACTGCTTCAGTCATACAAATTACATTTGTAAGTATCTCAGGTATCGCACTAAATTTTTTTATTCGTCAAATGATTAAGAAATGCTATTATCAATTTGTCTCGAAACTGACAAAACCAATATTCCCCAAATTCAAATTACACATCATCTTAACACTATGCACTATGGAATTAGTGATATATAATACAGGTTATGCATTTTGGAAATAGGCCTATAGCTCGAATAGGTTTCAGAATTGTAATTTTGGGAAGAAATGACATACAGATAGCAATGACAGAACTGAAAGTGCATCATCGTTTTTTATTATCTTTATTTCCCCGCTACACAACGCCCCGTGTCTTTTCTAAGGTTGAATTTGGGCAAGGTGATTATGGTGGTTTTTCTAAATATTTCCTCACAAGAGTCCGTTTCGGTCATCACTTTCGGATTAATATTTCTCTTCTAATGAAAACGAGCGAAAGTAAAATGACGTGATCACGTGCGCGTTATAACGGGGAGTGGCAATAACTGCATTGTCGCTAGCCAGTAGGTAATTTTCGTGATATATACGTATTTAGTTTTTGTGATGCTATTGGGTGGCAAACAGACTCATAATTTCACCTTTTTTTCCTCTTAGGGTCCACCGACACAGGTCGATGACCTACATACATTTCGCCATAGACAGCTCATGTGCATCATTTGGCTGCCTCTAGTTTTGAAGCATGAAATGCGAACCTTTAAGAAGGTATTTATACCAATTTATTACCGATAGGCCATTTCTTTAAAAAACCGTTGGCCCAACATCGTGTTCTGCACAAGCCGTTGCATTCAAAGGCAGTGAGTAACGACCAACGGTAGAAAGTTTTTTACTCCACTAGTACTCATAATGATAACATATAGCAAAACCTTTTAAAATTGTAGATTTCTACTAGTCCTTATGATACCTAAGGTATTGGGCAATTTCGCAAGGACTAGTGCCAACTTTTAACGCTGAATTAATGGAATAATGCCTTTATAATCACACCTACATTCTGGTATGCCCTTATATTACAACATGTGTTAACATTAAAACGTGTTTAAAACTTGATACATTAAATTCTTGTCCATTGAAAACACTAAGTTCCGAGAGCTCAAACTAACATGTGCTCACCAGTATGGCGCGACCACGTGAAAGAGGATGAATATAGTTCCGGCGTGTCTGACGTCACAAATTCTGCCGCGAGTACTATATCTATTGACAGTGTAGCTCACACTCTCACAAGTTTTTCAAAGTCGTACAACACAATGGTTATATTACAACCATTGAAAATATTTAGTTTTGCGGGTCCAAAATTCACACGCAACTCACAAAATCTGTGTAACTATTTCTTATCACAAAGGGAGATAACTTTTCAATAGCAACATTTGCTTCTGGATAGATAAGAACCGCAATCTCGCTGCATTTTTATGTTCGTACCCAACACGTCAGACGCTAAGTCCATTTTTCAGTTAATAACCGGTTTAGTCTTTTGCGAAATGTGTGTAAGTGTACGAATCACTGGTCCAAATAAGATGGCCCCCTAATTCTTTTTAAATGTTACCACGATTATCTGCTTAACACATGTTTGTTTTTGCTGAGATAACATTATGTAATATGGTAGGTATTTCTAAAGTAAACGTGAAATTGATATAAAAACATTACTTTATACATGTCACAACAAAGAACATGATGGATATTGCAATGATAATTTTTAGATCCATGAGCACAGTTTAGAGAGTCATACGTGAGTTTTAGTCTTGAAGATATTGAAAAATAACCTCTAGCAAATATGTTTATATTCAGCATTAAAGAGTTTAATATGCAAGGAATAAATAATTTGTGTTGTAGTCCTTTGGATGTTTCTGTAGACACTGCATGAGTTCTGTCTGATGGAGAGTGAGTGAATATGGTTTTACTCCGCTTTTAGAAATATTCCAACAATATCATGGTGGAACACCAGGAATGAGCTTCACACGTACCCATGTGGGGAATCGAACTTGGGTCTTCAGCGTGATGAGTGAACGCGTAAACCACCAGGCTTCCCACGGCCCAACTGTCTTATGTAGAATCTCACCAAGTGTCTTTGATATGAACTATATCAGCTCAAGTCAAGCAAAGTAGCAACATGCAGTGGCTTGTTGAGACTTGATACTTTTATCGATGAGAGTTGATACGTTCGATATAAAGAAGTACAATTATTTATTATTTTATGTACTGGTACAGTATCCATGAGAAATCATAACCAAAATATTATAATTACTTGTGTTAATATATTCAAAGTGCAAAGCTGAATGAAGTCCTTTTTTGTTCAGTGGTACAAAGGTCCAGAGTACATCAGTTGGGAGTGAGTGAGTACGGTTTTACACCGCTTTTAGCAATATTCCAGCAATATCACGGTGGGGGACACCAGAAATGGGCTTCACACATTGTACCCATGTCGGGAATCGAACCCTGGTCTTCAGCGTGATGAGCAAACGCTTTAACCACTGGGCTAACCGACCACCCCTCACATCAGTTGGGAAGTACTGCCAGTCTGTGTATGTGATGACATTTCTTATGAATTATTAATATTTAGGAGATAAACATACTGTGTTTTCAATGTAGAGCTAGGTTACCTGTAGATTTAACCCCGCTAAATTGAATTTGGAACCGAACGCGCAGCGTGAGGTTTCAAATGTTAAATTTAGCGCGGTTAAATCTACAGGTAACCTAGCTCTACATTGAAAACACAGTATGTTTATCTCCATACTACCATGACTAAATAAAACGCGAACTCTTTGGTGTTAGCAAATATACTGAGTGAAGCGGCATGGGTTGAGTTCAGTGTTTTGAGTGGGTTATCGATCTGAATTGCGGAATCACCGAACAAAATATGGTGCTGTATATACGCAAGCAGTTTGTTTACACCGTAATACTTCGCTCGAACATATGACAGGCATTGAAAGTATATAATCACGGCAAACTTGGTAAGCTAACATGAGGTGGGCATCCCTAAAGAAAACAAAGCAAGCTTTGCAAGGCTTTCGCTCTACATCGCGCGTCACCATTATGACGTCATATCGCTCATTGTGACGCAAAAAATATGACGTCACAGTCGTATATAGAAAAGCGCCAAAATTCCATGCTCTCTGTTGTCTCCAAAACGTAAATACATTCCCTTTGTTGATTTCTGTCGTATTTTTCTGCACGAAATGTATTGCCACACATCCTTTGAATAGTGTAGTAACCGCATCTGTGCATTTTGTAACCTGTTATTGTAGATATAATTATTTAAATGTGCCCACCGACAATGACTGAAAATAGTACTATTCTATAAATTTTAGCTTCCGCGGTGATGCGGCCGTCAAACCAGCTGTTTCAATCAGAGGGGGTTTATTGTGATTTAATAGCCTCTGATTGACCAATCAGAATCGAGTAAATTCCAAATTCATGGTAGAATAGTAGTTATTATTATTATTATTATTATTGTTATTATTATCATCATTATATCAAAGGTTGAGTAGTATACACAACAACACCCGCTGAGGAATTGAGCTGTCTGTATGTGTTGTGTCCACTGTCATGTGGCATTGACTTCTGTCTGTAGTTTTGACATAGGAACTGTTGAATTTTATCTATATTTGTCAAAGTTATCATCTGAAAATCAGTTTCCTAGCAATTGAAGCCTTGCATGGCCTCCAATCTCCTAAACAGGTCAATGTCATGAGTAAGGGGGAGTAAGTGTTTAACACCACATTCAGCTAATTTCCAGCTACCATATGTCCCCGTGGCTAGTAAAGTAATGGTGTCTGGTCGGACCCAGTGATTGAGAAAGGGCCTACAATCATGCGTGTGGTATCAACAACCACACTATACGGTCTGACTGGCATTTTGGTAAGTAAGAGTAAAGACAACTTCCGCATTGTATTGTGATGCAACATTTCGGTATAGATCCCTCTACCGTTGTCATGTATGATCATCATAATTCATCATAATTCAGTAAAGACGCTGTCATCCATAAAATATCTTGTCTTTACAACAATCATACCAATATTAGGTTGATATACATGCCTTCAGGCGGATTATTGTGGGGAATATCCCAGTCTAATAAAAGGGATATTATTACACACCCATAAACACTTCATCTCAACAATTTCACTGTACAGCTCAGGATAACTGGCCTTCACTAGACATCAACATGTCAGTTATTTTCCCCAATCCAATCGAAAGCCAGTTATCCATGTGACCAGCTTTGACCTCCTCATATTGAATGTACTGACTATAGAAAGGTAGTCATGACCTGTCAACAAACTTACTGTCAGTTGAATCAACATTTGTTCACATTCTCTTCGAGAAATAGTAACAGATTATTATTGGCTTTTAGCCATATTTCACCACTTTGCACTTTGCAATCAAACTGGACCTGAGACCATGTATGACACATTTATTCGAACCCACAATCATAGGTCTCTGGCGTGCCAAAGGGACGCAACTCTGCACAGCGAATTGCGTCTCCTTAGACTGGGCCACCCATGCCCCCTCCCCAGTTTGACATCAGCCTGTGTTTGACCTCTGATGTGACTTGTCTTTCCATATCACGTCCTTACCTTCATTTACATGTCAACACATGATGTCACGGGTCTCAGGCCAGATTAAGACATACAATTGTCATGCAACCTTTGACCACAGTGACATTGACAAAAGTGACTGGCTATCAAATAGCATGCATACAAATTGAATTTGGCCCAAAATCCATCTTATCATGAAAAGAGGCTTTGAACAATAGACCTACAATAGCAAAAGGCACCACTTCAAGACTATTTGATATATCTGCCTGTTTTTGAGTTGTGTTCCGGAAAGGAAATGACTACTGACAGACAGACAGACAAGGTGTCGCCTATATCCCCCCGCGTTATATGACAGGGTGAAGAAAAGTTTTAAAAAATAATATATAAACCCTAGACTTTCCTAATCTCTGTTTGATTGGGTGAAGTACTGAGGCAGTTCTTAACAAAGAGCATGTCCTCAAGCATAAGAAGTAACGACCAAGTTAGATTTCTGGGGACGGATCCTAAGGATTGTAAAGTAAAGGCTGAGATAGATCAGGGTGAAGTGAGAATCACAAGAATCCTCCAGGGCAGCATCCCTCGTTGACCCCACAGCAACATGGCCTGCGCAGCAAAGACATCATGTCTGTACAAGGTCACAGCAACATGGCCTGAGCAGCACAGACATCATGTCTGTACAAGGTCACAGCAGGAAGTATGGGGGGCTTGGGGCTCAGGGACAGCATTAGAGGACATATGGAGCAGCCACGACTGGGAACTGACCAGGAGAAATCCATGAGATTAAAATTCTTGGTCTGTACCCAAGCTGATGGGATTGACCAAAGAGTTTAAAGTCAACACCCTGCCCTACACTGAACTGGGACTGGCCTCATATATGGCTAAAAACATAATAGTATTGGTTCTCAGGCATCGCCCGCATCATCATAAAGTCTGCCGCACCTTTCATTTTTATTTCCATTTTTAAAAAAATTATAAGAGTCATTAAATATTCAGCGTCTCGAACACAAGACCCCAGCAGTTAAATGCTACAATACTTAAGAAGAACATCATTTCCCCGAAATTATTGTAAACAAAATTTAGTTACATACTAACTTGAACAACCAACAACAAAATAACACATCGCCCGTGCAATAATTACAAATCAATTGCCTGAGAACCAATTCTATTATTTTTTTAAGCCTATAGAAGATACGTCTCCAAATACTTTGATCACGATACACATATATGTATACATTATTGGGGGTAAAACTGCCAGAATTCCATACAACAATTTGTTTTCTTCTAAAATATTTTTTCGTTTATATTTCAACACAACACCAATTTAAATACATGATTAATATGTTTGTTAGTTGTTTAATGCAAAACTCAGCAATATTCCAGCAATATGACAATGACCTGACATGGTCAAGTCTGGACCACACAATCCAGTGATTGGTATCATGAGCAAAGGTCCCTGCATGCGGGGTGCGATGACATGCTATTAACCAGATCAATTGAATCTGACCACCTGATCCATATCGCCTCGTACGGCCAGCACAGGTGAGTGGGGGCCTACTCTAACCTAGCATCCCCACATAATTGAATCTGACCACCTGATCCATATCGCCTCGTACGGCCAGCACAGGTAACTGGGGGCCTACTCTAACCTAGCATCCCCACATAATTGAATCTGACCACCTGATCCATATCGCCTCGTACGACCAGCACAGGTGAGTGGGGGCCTACTCTAACCTAGCATCCCCACATAATTGAATCTGACCACCTGATCCATATCGCCTCGTACGGCCAGCACAGGTGAGTGGGGGCCTACTCTAACCTAGCATCCCCACATAATTGAATCTGACCACCTGATCCATATCGCCTCGTACGACCAGCACAGGTTACTGGGGGCCTACTCTAACCTAGCATCCCCACATAATTGAATCTGACCACCTGATCCATATCGCCTCGTACGACCAGCACAGGTGAGTGGGGGTCTACTCTAACCTAGCATCCCCACATAATTGAATCTGACCACCTGATCCATATCGCCTCGTACGACCAGCACAGGTGAGTGGGGGCCTACTCTAACCTAGCATCCCCACATAATTGAATCTGACCACCTGATCCATATCGCCTCGTACGACCAGCACAGGTTACTGGGGGCCTACTCTAACCTAGCATCCCCACATAATTGAATCTGACCACATGATCCATATCGCCTCGTACGGCCAGCACAGGTGAGTGGGGGTCTACTCTAACCTAGCATCCCCACATAATTGAATCTGACCACCTGATCCATATCGCCTCGTACGACCAGCACAGGTGAGTGGGGGCCTACTCTAACCTAGCATCCCCACATAATTGAATCTGACCACCTGATCCATATCGCCTCGTACGGCCAGCACAGGTGAGTGGGGGCCTACTCTAACCTAGCATCCCCACATAATTGAATCTGACCACCTGATCCATATCGCCTCGTACGACCAGCACAGGTGAGTGGGGGCCTACTCTAACCTAGCATCCCCACATAATTGAATCTGACCACCTGATCCATATCGCCTCGTACGACCAGCACAGGTTACTGGGGGCCTACTCTAACCTAGCATCCCCACATAATTGAATCTGACCACATGATCCATATCGCCTCGTACGGCCAGCACAGGTGAGTGGGGGTCTACTCTAACCTAGCATCCCCACATAATTGAATCTGACCACCTGATCCATATCGCCTCGTACAACCAGCACAGGTGAGTGGGGGCCTACTCTAACCTAGCATCCCCACATAATTGAATCTGACCACCTGATCCATATCGCCTCGTACGACCAGCACAGGTTACTGGGGGCCTACTCTAACCTAGCATCCCCACATAATTGAATCTGACCACATGATCCATATCGCCTCGTACGGCCAGCACAGGTGAGTGGGGGTCTACTCTAACCTAGCATCCCCACATAATTGAATCTGACCACCTGATCCATATCGCCTCGTACAACCAGCACAGGTGAGTGGGGGCCTACTCTAACCTAGCATCCCCACATAATTGAATCTGACCACCTGATCCATATCGCCTCGTACAACCAGCACAGGTGAGTGGGGGCCTACTCTAACCTAGCATCCCCACATAATTGAATCTGACCACCTGATCCATATCGCCTCGTACGGCCAGCACAGGTGAGTGGGGGCCTACTCTAACCTAGCATCCCCACATAATTGAATCTGACCACCTGATCCATATCGCCTCGTACGACCAGCACAGGTTACTGGGGGCCTACTCTAACCTAGCATCCCCACATAATTGAATCTGACCACATGATCCATATCGCCTCGTACGGCCAGCACAGGTGAGTGGGGGTCTACTCTAACCTAGCATCCCCACATAATTGAATCTGACCACCTGATCCATATCGCCTCGTACAACCAGCACAGGTGAGTGGGGGCCTACTCTAACCTAGCATCCCCACATAATTGAATCTGACCACCTGATCCATATCGCCTCGTACGACCAGCACAGGTTACTGGGGGCCTACTCTAACCTAGCATCCCCACATAATTGAATCTGACCACATGATCCATATCGCCTCGTACGGCCAGCACAGGTGAGTGGGGGTCTACTCTAACCTAGCATCCCCACATAATTGAATCTGACCACCTGATCCATATCGCCTCGTACAACCAGCACAGGTGAGTGGGGGCCTACTCTAACCTAGCATCCCCACATAATTGAATCTGACCACCTGATCCATATCGCCTCGTACAACCAGCACAGGTGAGTGGGGGCCTACTCTAACCTAGCATCCCCACATAATTGAATCTGACCACCTGATCCATATCGCCTCGTACGGCCAGCACAGGTGAGTGGGGGCCTACTCTAACCTAGCATCCCCACATAATTGAATCTGACCACCTGATCCATATCGCCTCGTACGACCAGCACAGGTGAGTGGGGGCCTACTCTAACCTAGCCTCGTACGGCCAGCACAGGTGAGTGGGGGCCTACTCTAACCTAGCATCCCCACATAATTGAATTGAATGATGGATGTTATATGATAAAGTGAAAATGTTGATGAGAAGAAGTTTGTAAATCATCCCAAGTGGAGATAATTAACACAATTTAAACAGAAATATGTAACAACATCCAAAGAAGTGTACCGTACTGTGCACCAGTGGATCCTTGCGTTGTTTCAGCCTTGCTCCAGATATCCCACCACATTATTCTGACACACCTTGACATAACTGAAATCATGTTCTCAGTCACCCCATTCCACTCACAATTTTTACACTGATAGAAACCTGCGCTCATTAAAATAAGAAATTTGTGCTCCCTTTCCCAAGCACTGAGATCTGATTTTAACGAGATTGGAGAAATGCATGAGTTACCATCAAACTCAAACAAAATTAAATAATTTAATATATTTTATTTCCTGAATCTTAAAAAAATGCCTGGTATATAGTACATAGAAACAGTCACTTGTTAAAAGACAAAACATAACAAAGAAATCAACCAAATGCATGAAATCATAACCATATTCATCAGCAATAACACTGGGTGGTCCCACAAAAATGGGATACACGCATAATTTAGGAGAAAGACAAACTGAAAAGAAAGCCAGTAGATGTAATTTTGTTTGAGGAACTTAAAGGTATCCCAGTACTTCACTGTTCAGAGAAGACCTTTCAAGCTGAATTCCTTATACCTGTCTAAAATAGGACCTTTTTCAGTTGGTTTGCAGATATGTTTGGTAGGGAAGAGAAATCTAAATAAATAAAGATTTCTGAACTACCAAGGCAAGGTACCTGGATGAGGCTGGAGTTAATACCCTCACTGTCAACACTGCATTGTCAAGTAAATCAATGCAGAAGCTCAGTGCGGTGTCAAACAACAAACAACAGAAGCGATTCCCACTGGAGTTAATACCCTCACTGTCAACACTGCATTGTCAAGTAAATCAATGCAGAAGCTCAGTGCGGTGTCAAACAACAAACAGAAGTGATTCCCACTGCAAAGTAGCACGTTTTTTTTTTTCGCAAAGTCATCATTTTACTGCATTGCAAGATTCTAGAAATATAGTTTTTATTCTTATACAAAGGTTTTCAGGGTCGGCAACAGTCGGCAATGATACAAATAGTTTTTACAAATTAATAATTTTCCTTTTTCTGTTTTTTTCTTCAATTTTGTCAGTATTTTGGGTCCGAGGATCTGTAAACCAACTGAAAAAGGCCTAAGCTCCTTAAAATTGTGTTCTACAGGAAATATTCAAGAAGATGTCAACAAAGATTCAAGGATGACATGATTTAGCACCATTCAATGATACCAACTTCTTTGGAAGTTTGCAAGTCAGTTTGATACAAGTAACAGCATTATGATTTATCTGATTACAGGTCATGAGATACAAAATTATCACTATATATCTTTAGGTGTGGTACACCAAAATCACAGCTCTGGAATATCTTGCCGATGGATGTCCTCCTCTAACTGGATTGAGCTGTCGGCCTGATGAGGACGTCGTTAACCTGGAAAGATAAACATCACACAGTGTTATGAATAATTACATAGGCCAACATTTGGTGTATAGCCCAATATCAAACCCTCAGTCTCTGTGGTAAAACATCTGTACTCGGTGCATTTGGACAGGAAAGTAGGTCATACTCGACCTATGTATAGTTATCAAGGTAAGACTAATAAAATCAAATAGGAAGCAATAAATAAACCAAGGAGGCTCAAGAAGAAATGATATTGTGCCAAATGAAGCACTAGTTCACAACTGTGCAACAAGAAAAGATAATGTGTTAAATGAAGCACTAGTTCTCAACTGTGCAACAAGAAAAGATAATGTGTTAAATGAAGCACTAGTTCACAACTGTGCAACAAGAAAAGATAATGTGTTAAATGAAGCACTAGTTCACAACTGTGCAACAAGAAAAGATAATGTGTTAAATGAAGCACTAGTTCTCAACTGTGCAACAAGAAAAGATAATGTGTTAAATGAAGCACTAGTTCTCAACTGTGCAACAAGAAAAAGATAATGTGTTAAATGAAGCACTAGTTCTCAACTGTGCAACAAGAAAAGATAATGTACTGTGTGAAGTACTAGTTCTCAACTGTGCAACAAGAAAAGATGTGTTAAATGAAGCACTAGTTCTCAACTGTGCAACAAGAAAAGAAAATGTGTTAAATGAAGTACTAGTTCTCAACTGTGCAACAAGAAAAGATAATGTGTTAAATGAAGCACTAGTTCTCAACTGTGCAACAAGAAAAGATAATGTGTTAAATGAAGCACTAGTTCTCAACTGTGCAACAAGAAAAAATGTGCTGTGTGAAGTGCTAGTTGTCCACTATGCATAAAAAATGCTGACATTTGTGACCTACCTCCATGTGCTTTGGAGACTGCAAGGCAAATATCACAGTGCTTGTGATGTCGTCCACCTGGAGACACTGGAAGAGATGACTTATTATTTAATGGATGTGAAACACACAGCAACTGTCGGGGACATCTTGGATTTAGGTCAAAGTTGAAAGGTCCTCGCCCTTCCTTGAAAGCCTTAACGGCTGTGACACGCCAACACAATCCATCAAGATGAGGTACCAGCAACCCAGCTACAGCTGATCCCACATTTGCATGAGCAGATAAGAATATATTTATAAGATTGATTTCTTTTGGTGAATATTAAAAGCATTACACAAATTAAGTTCCAATAATCACAATCATAAAAGTATTGAAATGACAAAAACCCTTGTCTGACTCGAGCCTACTTGTAGTAAAGATGCATGCTCATCTGGCCATGTTCCTTACCATGTTTGTTTGTTTGTTTGTTTGTTTGTTGTTTTACATATTGGTTGTTTCATGTCGTACTCAGGGACATCCCATCGATATCAGGGAGGCCTGCTAATAATAGAGTTGATAGCATGGCCAATGCCCCCACATCGTCAGGATGACCATCTAAACTTCATTTTATGACAGGATATGATGCCCCATTCAGAAATATTCCAGCAATATGCCGAAAGTCTGTAAATAATCGAGTCTGGACCAGACAATCCAGTGATTGACAACATGAGGGTCGATCCGCGCAATTGAGATATGATGACATGCATCAACCAAGTCAGCGAGCCTGACCACCCAATCCCGTTAGTCCCCTGTTTATCCCCACAAGGTGCTAACTTTATAAAAAAAAAACGTTACTCGTAGAATGTGGTTTGTGGAATACACAGCCCTAGTGCATAATAGCTTTTCCACCAACATGTTTTCTTTTTCCATGGCAACATGTCTGTACCCAATTTAGAAAGAAGTTGATCCTAGTTTTAGGCTTAAACTTAATGTTACACTTGGGCTGCTGACCTATCTGATTAGTATAGGTTTAGAGTCATTTCAGAAATACTGTCCTCATTTCACACGAAGAGCATCAATAAACTGCCATTTCAGACACTAACCGGAATCGTGCTGTAAATCGCCTTCGCTTTTTCATCATCCTTCATCATTCGATAGCTGAACTCCGTCTCCACCAGACCGGGACTTATTGACTGGAAAACAAACGCATACAATATCTAAAGTCAACAATAAGTAAAATCAAAATATTTTCTCCATTTGTATACTAATGCTGCATTACTCCTTAATGCTTTTCCTGCTTACTTTGGCCGGCAAACAAAGCTGAGTCCAGCTAAGAAAGAAGTCGTCTGAAGTGTGACGCAGGACCCAGCAGATGAGACCACGTGACCCCTATGTAAATGCATTAAGGAGTATGCAGGATAATAAAAAAATAGGTAATTTATCCCAATGCTTTCTGGACAACTAAAGCCAATCAGTAAAACAACCATTGGTGCAGGCGAGGCGAAATAGCGACATGCACGCACATGAGTGTGGCTGCTTGTACTAGACGTGCAGTTTCATAGTGCCAGCTCACTCATACACCATGCCACAGTTTACCATGGATGCCCCACTCAGACACAGTATACAGACTATGAGATGCCCATTCCTTATTTTAGCCCCTTAATCCCGGGCACAAGGCAGGGTAACAGCAAGTACCATATCTTAATGTCTTTTAGCATGACATGGCCAGGGATCAATGAGTGAGTGAGTGAATATGTTTTTTTACGCTGCTTTTAGCAATATTCCAGCAATATCACGGCGGGGGACACCAGAAATGGGCTTCACACTTTGTACCCATATCGGGAATCGAACCCGGGTCTTCGGCGTGACGAGCGATGCTTTAACCTCTAGGCTACCCGACCGCCCCTGCCAGGGATCAAACCACCAACATTGCTCTCTCATGACAGTGTCTCTATCCATAACACAACAGAGAAGCAAGTCCATCGCTTACTAAACTAACAATTGGTGACAACCAGTGCTTAATATAACACTGTGAGATCCAAATATAATTTGCAGCCATATGTATCTTGGGTGAGGGGGTTTCCCTCCATATATACACGGTCTGTGATGTAATTATATCTCCTGTCTGACTGGAATCAGACTTTGAGTTCTCACTAGGGCTGGGAAGAGTCCAAGTTTACTACCCTGGTACCCGACCCCCTGTTACCCGACCCGACCCGGGTACCCGACCCCCTATTACCCGACCCGACCCGGGTACCCGACCCCCTATTACCCGACCCGACCCGGGTACCCGACCCCCTATTACCCACCCTACCCGGGTACCCGACCCCCTATTACCCGACCCGACCCGGGTACCCGACCCCCTATTACCCACCCTACCCAGGTACCCGACCCCCTATTACCCGACCCGACCCGGGTACCCGACCCCCTATTACCCACCCTACCCGGGCACACGACCCCCTATTACCCGACCCGACCCGGGTACCCGACCCCCTATTACCAGACCCTACCGGGGTACCCGACCTCCTATTACCCGACCCGACCCCCTATTACCCGACCCGACCCAGGTACCCGACCCGACCCGGGTACCCGACCCCCTATTACCCTACCCTACCCGGGTACCAGACCCCCTATTACCCAACCCGACCCGGGTACCTGACCCCCTATTTCCCGACCCTACCCGGGTACCCACTGCAAGTCTCAAGAGTTGGGAACAAAAAGTCTGATGAGTAACTGTTTTACTGCAGCCTTGGCTGAAACTATTGAGATACATGTATCAAACAATCAGATCCTGTGTTCACTGAAGTTGACTGAAGCTTTATCTTTACTCAAACATATACAAGTCAAAAGGAATGTCTGCATCGTCAGAGGAAAATGCGAGCATTAGCAAATTCTAGTGTAACCACTGAGCTATAGTGATTTTTTGTCGTTTAACAATATATCACACAACTAACCACGGGTCTGGGTAGTCCTGTGGGTACCCGGGTCCTACTCAGGATCCACCCCACCCGAATACCGTTCCAGCCCTAGTTCTCACTGTATAAGGGCGGTTGGGTAGCCTAGTGGTTAAAGCGTTTGCTCATCACGCTGAACACCCGGGTTCGATTGGGTACAATGTGTGAAGCCCATTTCTGGTGACCCCCGTCGTGATATGGCTTGAATATTGCTAAAAGCGGCGTAAAATCAAACTCACTCACTCCCACTGTATAAAGTTTCTATGCATAAAGTTGTTGGAAGATAGTATCTGGTGACCTATTGCTGAATTAACCAGGTTGAACAACATATCTCGTTACCGTAACACGAATCCCGCTTTTTAATTCTCTCAACTCTTGTCGAAGTCCTTCAACTATTCCAGTGACAGCAAACTTTGTAGCAGAATAGAAATGTGTCCCACTCCTTGGTATGACTCTATGCCCGGACATACTTCAACCATGAAAGTAGAACAACAAAAAGTTACCCTCAATCTGTGATGGCATGCTTGTTGAAACAAAATCAGTGCTATAAACAATGCGACAAAACCCTTTCCATTTCCAGTAGAAATCTCTGCATAAAGCAGAGTCGATTGTACAATTCCGACTATATCATGAGCATGTGTTTATGAACCACTATCAAATAGTAATGATACCAGGTGTCTGCGAAAAGGTGAGTGTATCCTGCCCCACCGGTGGCACCCATCACAAACACATGCACAGGCAAGTCAATTGTTCATCTGAAAAAAACATGTGAACACATGGTACAAGTCAAAATAGGGAATTGCATCAGACATAATTTTTATCACTGATGCATCAAATTTGGAAATGTCCTGCACATGACTAGGCTACATTTGGAAATGTCCTGCACATGACTGGGCTACATTTGGAAATGTCCTGCACATGACTGGGCTACATTTGGAAATGTCCTGCACATGACTAGGCTACATTTGGAAATGTCCTGCACATGACTGGGCTACATTTGGAAATGTCCTGCACATGACTGGGCTACATTTGGAAATGTCCTGCACATGACTGGGCTACATTTGGAAATGTCCTGCACATGACTGGGCTACATTTGGAAATGTCCTGCACATGACTAGGCGACCTATTTGCTCCTAAGGCTTTTTCAGAGAACAGCAGTTTTGAAATTAAAAATAATTAAATCAGATCATTCTTAAACATTGTCCAAATCATTGTGTTCCAAAATAACAATGAACAACAAATGAAAGATAATGCCGTCTAAAGGAATTTTCATTCCCTATTAATTATATCTGACTCACATAACATGACGCATGAAATTCAAAACTAACAAAATTACAACATAAGTCTATTTCAAATTTGTTATTCAGTCCCAAAGGTAAGTACTTTATTGTTATTACTTTATCGTTAAGTAAAATAAATAGTTTAATGATGTTTGTGACATTTTATGAAGAAAGTGTGCCAGAGCAAATATGTAGCCATTACCATCATTTGGAAAACATATAGAAAAAACCCATTCTGGAAGAAAGGCCAAGAGGCCCTGTAGCTCACTTCTCGGTAACAAAAACCTACCTGCACATGTGTGCTTACTTTATGCATTCTGATGATGGATCTTCACTCTTCACTGTGTGATAGACGGGTAGTCAAACATAGCCGGTGACACACAGTAAGGGGTGGCTATTGGCAGATATTCCCTATCTCAATGTAAGGCAAGGCAAGTTGTATTGCAATATGTATCTCAATGTAAGGCAAGGCAAGTTGTATTGCAATATGTATCTCAATGTAAGGCAAGGCAAGTTGTATTGCAATATGTATCTCAATGTAAGGCAAGGCAAGTTGTATTGCAATATGTATCGCAATGTAAGGCAAGGCAAGTTGTATTGCAATATGTATCTCAATGTAAGGCAAGGCAAGTTGTATTGCAATATGTATCTCAATGTAAGGCAAGGCAAGTTGTATTGCAATATGTATCGCAATGTAAGGCAAGGCAAGTTGTATTGCAATATGTATCTCAATGTAAGGCAAGGCAAGTTGTATTGCAATATGTATCTCAATGTAAGGCAAGGCAAGTTGTATTGCAATATGTATCTCAATGTAAGGCAAGGCAAGTTGTATTGCAATATGTATCTCAATGTAAGGCAAGGCAAGTTGTATTGCAATATGTATCTCAATGTAAGGCAAGGCAAGTTGTATTGCAATATGTATCTCAATGTAAGGCAAGGCAAGGCAAGTTGTATTGCAATATGTATCTCAATGTAAGGCAAGGCAAGTTGTATTGCAATATGTATCTCAATGTAAGGCAAGGCAAGTTGTATTGCAATATGTATCTCAATGTAAGGCAAGTTGTATTGCAATATGTATCTCAATGTAAGGCATGGCAAGTTGTATTGCAATATGTATCTCAATGTAAGGCAAGGCAAGTTGTATTGCAATATGTATCTCAATGTAAGGCAGGGCAAGTTGTATTGCAATATGTATCTCAATGTAAGGCAAGGCAAGTTGTATTGCAATATGTATCGCAATGTAAGGCAAGGCAAGTTGTATTGCAATATGTATCTCAATGTAAGGCAAGGCAAGTTGTATTGCAATATGTATCTCAATGTAAGGCAAGGCAAGTTGTATTGCAATATGTATCGCAATGTAAGGCAAGGCAAGTTGTATTGCAATATGTATCTCAATGTAAGGCAAGGCAAGTTGTATTGCAATATGTATCTCAATGTAAGGCAAGGCAAGTTGTATTGCAATATGTATCGCAATGTAAGGCAAGGCAAGTTGTATTGCAATATGTATCGCAATGTAAGGCAAGGCAAGTTGTATTGCAATATATAGCAGCTCCTACTTTGTAACGATTTTACACCTGAAGTGGATAACGATGCCACACAAGTGTTGCTCCGCCAGAACATTGGACTTGAGCATTGCAGATTTTACACCTGAAGTGGATAACGATGCCATGCAAGTGTTGCTCTGCTAGAACATTTGACTTGAGCATTGCAGATTTTACACCTGAAGTGGATAACGATGCCACGCAAGTGTTGCTCTGCTAGAACATTTGACTTGAGCATTGCAGATTTTACACCTGAAGTGTTTCTATTGACAGTTTCGTCCTTCACAAGCTTCTTGAGGCCAAATGGTTCCAAATGGCTGCCTTACCTCTTTGATCGGCACTGCCTCAAAATTGGGGTCGACCTTGTAAACATTTTAATAATTCTCAAGCATTCTGAATGCGATATAGAACCTTTAACGGAAACTCCCAAAGTGATCCGGCTGTATTGTAAATATTGGTTCACTGCGATCGTTTCGCGATACATTTTCTCATGTCAATTTCAATCTGGTAATACAGCACACCCCTGCATCCTGCACAGAAAACAATTTCAGTACAATTCTTCTGTCTGTCTGTAACACAGTCCATAACCATTGCGAAATTGCTTAAAGGACAACAGTCCAACTCTCAGTCGTCTAGCCAGCGCCTTTGTAATAACCCTGCATAATCACCAGACGCTTATTCGCGTCAAACTAGTTTCGGACAACCTGGTTGACAGCGTGGGTGAATCCCTTTGAAACCTCGCATTTATTCTTCATTTGTAAATGTGTATGTACAAATATGTAGTTTAGTTTACAGCAAATACGTGTACGTGTATGCATTAAGTTCATATACTCAAAACAGCAACGGCCCATATTTTTCTGGCAAATTGCATACAATACAACAATTGCTACTCCCTGTCATCCATGTTTTATGGTAAAACCCTATATTTGTCATCATTCACGTCATGACTTCATAACAGGTATAATTTGTTGTAGAACAACATTTGGCATTTCTGGTGTCTGGGGTAATAATTAAACCTAAGATTGGGCTATAAATTCAGGTCTGATGAGGTGAATGTATTACATTGTCAGTGAATGGTCAGTTGAGTTGCTAAAAAAACCCATTGAACTAAGGATTAACCGATAATATGTTGATTGATTTAACACTGTTATCTTGCACAGGGGATTTGCCAAAAGTAAGTGTTTATATATAAAAGGTTTACTAAAGTATACAGGATACACACATATCGGGGCGTGAAGTGCCTGTGTAAAATGAACATGCTTTTTTCAAAGAATTAACCAAAATACATTGAGTGCCCACTGTAATCTAACGTCATGGACTGTCTTAAAGAACCGCAGACATCATGAACATCGGCGTCACATGTGCTACCCCAGCTGACCATCGAGACACATGAAACAAACTTACGTGATCAGATCAGTGAGTGAGAGAGTGAGTGAGTATGGTTTTAAGTTGCTTTTAGCAATATTCCAGCAATATCACGGCAGGGACACCAGAAATGGGCTTCACACATTGTACCCATGTTGGGAATCGAACCTTGGTCTTAGGCGTGACGAGCGAACGCTTAACCTCTAGGCTACTTGACCACCCCTGATCAGATGAGAGATGAAGATGTTATAATATCACAAAACACTGTATATATTTTCAAAATATTACATTGTTACAAAGACATGTGACATCGAAGTTTCTTTGTACAGCTTCAGCTGTATGGGATATTGGTCCTTTATGTGGATATAGACGGATACATTCCTTGAACAAGGTAACTGTCTAATATAAAACATATTACTTTTGTCGACATTTGCATTTTGTTTTCATTAATTTGCTGTAGCAAGAAAACGTGAGGTGAGGCCGGAATGTTGACAGATCAAATTGTTCCATACGTAAAACATATCTGGCAATAGATATCAGTTGTTCCAAAGTGCTATTATTATCATTATTATTATTATTATTATTGTCTACGTTGTAACTAAAATAATTTGATATTGGAATATAGTATTTCTGATAAAATAATAGTTTCAGATACAATTCATTCCATCAATATTGTTTGAAGTTATATTTATTAGGTATTTTTTAACCGAATCACCGGTAGAATTGTAGAAAATGTGGTTACAGCTGATTGCTATTTCCTGCTCACTTAACATACACAATTAAGAATTGACCTTCACCTTGTGTGAGTACATTGGAGTATGAACCTTCATAGAGTGAGGGCCAAACTGTATGAACGTGGGAGCTTACCCCGACGTTCACACAATGTTTGGCCCTCACTCTATGAAGGTTCATACTCCAATGTACTCACACAAAGTGAAGGTCAATTCTTATAAAATCTTTTATCACAATTTCTTACCTCAAAGGATGTAGGCCAAGATCTAAACACAATTTTATTTAGTATGTGTGACTTCATGTTTACACTGACAGCCATAAAACAACCAGCTACACCTCGGAACAAAATAGTTCCTCAAAAAGGGAGGTGACATGAATGTATGGATGCACAATTTCTCTTCAGAAACATCTCGCGCAACACATGTGTTCAGATAATATCACCATTAGATGAGAAAGGTCTGTAAAGAACTACCTCAGTAAGTCAGTCACAATGACTGCTCGTTGTAATACATTTATATCAAGTACAAGACGTCAAAATGGCCGACACGATAAACGTGAAGCAAGAGATTTCCGAAGTTGTTAATGAACCTGTGGCAGTTTCATGTTTTAGTCATGATTGATCAACTGGCCTATCATTGAAAGGTGATTAAAGATGCGTCAAACAGACACTAGGGTAAATTCGTAGATTGCTGGAGACGGTTACTGTCAGCCTAGACACGCATTGAGTCGATACTACGATAGTTTGGATGTGCATTTCTTTGGAATGTGGAAGTAGTCCGTCAGTGTTTATGTCCTTTCAAGAACACAGTCTCGTGAAAAACATATGAACGTCAAATTGTGTCGTCAATCTCGTGGTCATGTGACCTCTCATCTAATGGAATAGCCGTATATCCTGTAAACGTCTAAGTAAAAAATTATTGTAATATAACACAATGCCTTGAACATAAATCAATTCTTAGCAGAACAGAAAATACAATCTAAATGCTAAATCATCATATTTAGTGATAATTTATCTCAAATTTCACATTTGTATTGACCAAGTTTATCACCTGTTCATTTACCTGAATTCTCTGAAGGGAAACTATTTAGTTCTTTCTTGTAAATCATATGCCGGTTTATCTATTGCTTCACCTTTTCAAGTCGTGAATGCATTAATCAACAACAAACACACATGTCTGTTTGGCTGCAGCTCTTTCATGTACATTATACCTTTGTCATGATAAACGGCTTCTCATTTTTCAATCCTCCAACAGGTGTCACTTCACTCAGCGCAGCAAGAATAGGGCCGAACACAAGTCAAACCAGTCGAAATTATAGTCCACAAGAAGCAAATTTTGAATCCGCGAAGAAAAAGATGCTCCATATTTCAATACTTCAAAATGGGAGTGTTGTTTTCCTTTACGATACAACAACCACCAAATCTGCACAAGCAAATATTAATAATCGGCAATCAATGATACAACAACTACCAAATCTGCACAAGCAAATATAAGTAATTGGCAATCAATGATACAATCACTTCTCATATAATAAAATGATGACATGTAGCAGAATGTAAAACAGTGTGTATTTAAACTTACGTATTTTAAACTAAGGTAAATAATTGAGTTAAATATTGTAATAGCTCCTTAAACTAACCTGAGCACTCTCTACTAATCCTTAGGTAAAGTACGGGGTATAGTTATGAAAGGTCTTTAGTGATCTGGGTCCACTTGCACAAAGCGATCGTAGTGCTAAGATGATCTTAACTCCCATACTTTAACATAGGCTTACAATAGTCGTAGCGCTAAGATCGCTTTGTGCAAGTGGGCCCTGTTCCAGCCACAGCTTGGCCAGTGATTGCCTTGTCTATTGTTTCTGTAGCATGTGACCAGGTTTTTAGCTTTAAACACTTCAATATTTCTCTCCTCTGGTCAATGCTGCATTTCAACTCTGCATGATTCACAGCAGTGCACTGATTGGGGAAGTTAATTTAGACTTCTTTAGTATTTATATTCATCATAAGGAGGTTAGGATCTGATATTTTAGTCTTGTTGAGTACACTTTTATCATTTTAATTGCATATTTCTTATATAGTATAAGTTGCAGTATGATCCACATGATACGCAATGTTGTAAATATATGACTTATTCTTCAAAGTCATGATACATAAGTGTGTATTGTGATATTAAGTCATGGCTAGATTAACCAATTAGAATATAGTGTAATTAGTGTTAAGCAACCATGTTGTTATAAGGTGCTTTCAGTAATTTATATATTTTATGGCTTGTAGCTGTATCTGTTAGAATACATTTATCATTAGCAATAATTTATAGCTTACAGCTATAAATGTAATAATATATTGTACAGTATTTTAGTACACTAAGTCTTGTATGAGTTAGTTGATGATTATGTACATAGTTCTATGAAAGTGTTAGTAAATATGAACTGATGTAGTGCATATAAATATTAGGTTTATATTACTGTGTGTGTGTGAGAGAGAGAGAAAGCGTCTGTGTGCGTATTATATACATTTTACTTAATTGTGTCATTTCATTATTAGGCATAGAGGCACATATAAAGCCATACTGTTGGCACTGACGTGATGAGCCTGCGTCCCTGAGACGAGGTTGGAATTTATGTGCTAATAGTTGTATGTATATATTGTTGTATTTCGAGGTGTATTGTATCATATAAAGGGATTTGTAGCTGTATTATATATAGAGCTGATGGTTGTTGTGATAATATATGCTTAAATTCATGCTCTGGTAACAAGTAAATGTAATATGTTTGTTTAATTATACATGTTATAGATTCTTGTAATTGTATATTACTAATTCAACCTTATATTATGTTTTAGGGAATTATCATCCATAGCCATATTGTGGTGGGATCTCCATATCCCTGATTTGAACAGACGGAATAAATCCCATGAACCCCAAAACAAGTATTCGTCGTCAGTACATAGACGTTATACTGCTGTAACAAACAATCTGTGAGTAAGTCACAAGCCCAAAGCCAGAGTCTAGTACCACAGCCTGCCGGCCTAGCTATGTTTTTTATCACATGAATCTGCAATCAAAATACATTCTTGGCAACATTCTGCATCAGCTACACCAGGCATTAAAGGGGCACTGATCTAACGCAATTCCCCGGGACTGGTTGTTGCCTTTGTTATTGTTTTTTTCCCAGTGAGTACCCGGGTGTATAGCAGAAATCTAGACTAGTTCGCGACCTCTGCTGCGCCATTCGTAAGCGCATTAGTCACTTGTATGGGTAGTAATAAGGGCGTGTGGTCACATTGATCAACAAAATGAAATACAGTTTTCGAGATAAAAAGGAAATGTAGGTATCTTTGTGGGTAGCATCGGTAATGGTGACGAAGTTTTGATAAGACACTTGCTTGGTAATTTTGAGATTTTCGTTTACACTATTTTGACTTGCAACACAAAGTAAATATTTCACCTGAGCATTGCTTTTATATAGTGTGTATATTTTTTTACTGTCAAAATGTGTAACATTTTCAAATTTATTAAACGCCTAAATATTCAGTTATTTTACAAAGTGACTGAAAAATCTGTATTATTATGATAACGAATTCCAAACATTTTGATGTTTAATGTCATCACCAAGAGACTGAAAATGTTACGTTGAAAAGTACATTTCTATGTTGTTTGGCTTCTAATCCTACATAATAATCAGTTGTGATGTGTGTAGGCCCTTTTGATCGTCTTAATCAAACTGGACAGATTTTTTAGTCAAAATGACTGAAATATTTACACATTTTATAAATTGCCTGAGAGAATCACGTTTTTCAAATTGACGGTAATATATACACGCTTACAAAGGAAAAGGCCTGTGAAAACAACGTCTATCGCACATTGAAGAATTTCCCAACCAAGACGTAGAGAAACAAGGACGAATCGGTTCAATGCTACAGCAAATGAAGGAAAACAAAATGCAAATACCATAATTACAACCTACCAAATTTATTTATTCCTTGTTCGAGGAATGTATCCATGAATATCCACACAAAGGAACAATATCCCACTCGTCTGCAGCTGTACAAAGAAACTTATTCGATGTCACGTGTCTCTGTAACAATCACATATTTTAAAAAATATATATATCGTTTGGGGATATTTGAACCCGTGTTCGTTTCTCAACTGATCACTTGGATTGTTTCAGGTGTTTCACATAGGTGTCAAGTCTCAAGGGTCAGCTGAGAAAGCCCACCTGAAAACTATTTTCATAACGTCCACAGTTCCTAAATAATCCATTGAGTGATAGATAACAATGATCAATCAATCAACGTATTATCAGTTAACCCTTTGAACAAAGTATGTTGTTTTTACATCGACACTTCACGCCATGATATGAGTGTATTCCCTTTGTTTTTGTAAACCTAGACATGTAAACACTCACTTTTGACATATCCACTGTGCAAGATAACAGTGATTAATCAATCAACGTATTTTCTGTTAATCCTTTGATGACTAGGAACGATCCGTTGATTTACAAAAAAAAGTAAATCAACTGATCATTCACCTCTTGCTGGTCTGCCACGTGCATATTACATAACACACATTTCACCTCACTTCAAACCTGGATTTAGATTGAATAATTACCCCAGACACAATAAATGCCAAATGGGAACCTTTGTCAGGTAATCTAAGTGGTGCTACCACTAATTGTACCTGTAATAAATTCATTAACTGAGCATCAAGTGAATGACGACAAATACACAAGTGTAGGGTTATACGAGAAAACGTGGATGTCAACAAGGGAGTAGATATCGTATTATCAACGCAATCTGAAATCCGTAAATGCTTTCACTGAACGGAACCTTTTTTTTAGTATAAAACTATAACCATCAGGGGTATTTCCAAATGACGACATCCGATGAGCTCCGCCGTTCTTTTTGACTGTTTGTTTAGGTTGAAGAAATTAATTAACATGCGCTCTTTTTCGAAATCTTTATAGATCACGGTTAACCAATCAGTGTTTATGCAAAAATGCGTAGAACAAATATTGCCTCCAGCCTCCAAGTTTATTTAGCTGTCCTTGCAGACGGTAGCCCAGTCTCTGGTCACGCTCAGTTGCGTTGCGTATCATCCGGGTACTCACGGGGAAAAAACAATAACAAAGACAACAACCAGTCCGGGGAATTCCGTTAGATCAGTGCCCCTTTAAACACTGAAAGTGATTAATTGTGAATCAATGTAACATTATGTGCTTAGACATGCTCAGAAGGCCAGGGTTCTGATACTTATTACAATACAATATTCCCAGCTTGTGTTTAACTTGAGATATATGCAAACAAGTCTATTGACAGTTTCAAGCTTCTTGAGGCCAAATGTTGGTTGGTTGGTTTGTTGTTTAACGCCGCACTCAGCAATATTCCAGCTATATGACAGCAGTCTGTAAATAATCGAATCTGGACCAGACAATCCAGTGATTAATATCATGAGCATCGATCCACACAATTGGGACTGATGACATGTATCAACCAAGTCAGCGAGCCTGACCACCCGATCCCGTTAGTCGCCTTTTACAACAAGCACAGTCGCCTTTTACGGCAAGCATGGGTTGCTGAAGACCTATTCTACCCCGGAATCTTCACTGGTCTGAGGCCAAATGGTTCCATATGGCTGCCTTACCTCTTTGATCGGCACTGCCTCAAAATTGGGGTCGACCTTGTAAACATATTAATAATTCTCAAGCATTCTGAATGCGATACACAACCTTAACGGAAACTCCCAAAGTGATCCGACTGCATTGTAAATATTGGTTCACTGCGATCGTTTTCGCGATACATTTTCTCATAAACTTTGTATTTCAATTGACTGGTAATCTGGTACAACTCTTCGGTTTGTCTGTAACACAGTCCATAACCACTGAGAAATTGCTTAAAGGAAGACAACACTCCAACTCTCAGTCGTCTAGCCAGTGCCCTTGTAATAACCCTGCATAATCACCAGACGCTTATTCTTAAGTCCCTGTACCATATGGGGCAGCTGAACTAATTCCTGCCCCACAGCAATGTGTTTTCACTAGCTCCAGGTGGTAGAATAAACTCGATTAATTACACACAAATATCAATTTGGCAATGATATGACATTTTTAGTCACCTTGACCTTTGACTGAACATGAACAAAAATCTTAACCTTTGACCTAAAAAATATCCCCAACATGCTATGAAACTTGTGATTGGAATGTATTCCATGATACACCAATAGAATACATCTGAATAGTAGGAAATAAAGTCGGCGTCCGTATCACACATCCGACAGTTGTGTGTAGGACTGAACTGCATTTTGGTGGACATTTTCTCATCACACAAAAACAAAGTGTGATGAATCCTTATTAACTGAAGAAACTCAACCAAAATGTAAAATCACCAAAGGATGATAGCTTTCAGTGATAGTGCTAACTTTTGATATTTTCCTATGAGCATGACTTTACAATCTACAATCTACCTGTTAAGCACAATGATGTGCCCATCATCCACCTTCCTCTCCTGCATGGACTGGAAGGCCTCTCTGCTGCACATGCACACGCCGAGGACATTCACCTGCAACAATACACGCTACCTTGAAACCCAGGTATGACATGACAGACCAAGGGGTGTTTGTTAGATTGTTGTTGATCATCCATAACTGGCCCCCACAGGAGATATCACTTGCAGACCATTGTGATGTCATTGGTTACCATGACGTCACAATCAAATGACATCACTAATGGCTCTGCTACTGAAACTGTGAGCAGTACTTTTTACACTCAAGACACAGCTTATTACTGTCTACAAACTGAAAAAGTTGGAAGAATGTTGGAAGATCAATAGAATCTCACCCTAGTGTCTTTTGATATCAAATATATCAATGCTCGTCGATAAAAGTTTATAGACTCGTGTTGATATATTTGAGATCAAAACACATTTTGGTGAGATTTTCCATGTCTAAAAACTGAAAAAGTTGGAAGAATTATGTTGGATGATAAATAAAATCTTAGCCTTGTGTCTATTGATATGAAATATATCAACGCTTGTTGGTGAGATTCTCTATTTAACGCAGCACTCAGCAATATTCCAGGTACATGAGTGCGGTACGTTAAGAACTGTATAACGAACCAGACAATCCTGTGAGCATTGACATCATGAGCATTGATTACGCAATTGGGATACGTTGACATGCATCAACCAAGTCAGCAGGTCTGAACACCTGATACCGTTAGTCGCCTACAACAAGCATGGATTCCTGAAGATCTAGTCTAACCTGGATCGTCATACATCAACCGTCAGCAGGTCTGACCATCTGATCCCGTTAGTCGTCTACAACAAGCATGATTTGCTGTAGACCTGTTCTAACCTGGATCGTCACGGCTGACAGACCAAGAAGCATAGTAGGGACTAATCTGGGATTCGAACCCAGACCTGAAAGCTTACAATAGTTGCAGCGCTAAGATCACTAAGAGCCTTGCATCAGAGGGAGACAAACTCAGCATAAAGAGGTGCATGCACATGCTTTGGGCCATTGATTAACATCCAATCTCATATGAAAAGTATCAACTTATTTTGCCATCAGAAGTTCGAAATAAGATTAAGATGTGACCAATCCTAAGTCATAAGTCTATATTGAACTGCTGATTAAACATAGTCATAACAGACACACATATCATGGCTATGTCTTAGCCTAAGGTGTAGCTTAAGACGTAGCCTATGTCATGGGCTATGGCTATTTTCCTGTCTTAGGCTATTTCTTGGTGTCATAAAAATCATTGTCTATTGTTTGAACAAAACATGTACAAGGGTAAACCTACATCCACCATTTCTCTCCACTGGGTAGTGCGTCCTGTCAGCAGGGTGTCATCGTGGGCCAGACCCGCGTTGTTGATGCAAACGTCCACCCCGCCAAGGTCAGGGTCAGCCCTGATCATCTTGAACATCGCCAGGACATCTTCTTCCTTGGATACATCACAACGCACTGCCTTGACCGTGCCAGGTTCATCCTTCAACTCATCAGCTAGTTTCTGAGGGGGAGGAAAATGGCATGTACTTGAGGATTGTTTTGTTTTTATTTCACAAAGAAGGTCATACAAGGTCTGTGAGATGAGGTGAGGTCGCGTTCAAGATTGTTGTACTCATATATAATGACATGCATGAACGTGTGGCTGCTTATACTTGTCCGGACATGCTGGATTTGTAACACTAGCCCACTCAGATACACATTATAGTGACTCCATGTGGACGATTCCTTCCTTACTGCCGAGCACCAGGCAGGGTAACACCAAGTACCATCTTTTAATTTAATTTGGTGTTGTCTGGCTGTGTATTGCATTGTTGAATAATGTGTATTACATTGTTTCTGTTGAGATTCAGTAGAATTTCATAGCATTTGGTTTTGACAATGGTTAGTTGTCAAGCATGTAATACTAACTAATGTAAGCAGTGGTGTGGAAGTTAATATTTTGATGCTCTTGAAGTCACGTTGTGTCAACTGGAATCTTCCAGAAAATAAAAATAGTGTATAGTCTGATTGATCTCTTGATGTATCAGGTGCTGTCATACTTTAGTTAGAATTACAGTCAACAGTTATACAGAGTGTAGTAGGCAAGTATATATACAGGTAGGAGGCAATGTTTATACAGTAGCGTAGATGTCAGATGTAGTTATACTGGAGAGGAGAAGGGTAGTATAAATGACAATCAACGGTGAAGTCAGTGACATAAACAAAGGATGAAACCAGTATTATAAACAACATAAAAACTACTCTACTGTTTAAACATTGCCTCCTACCTGTATATTTATTTGTCAACCACACTCTGTATATCACTTGCTTGATAACGGCGTTAGAACCTACACCGAAACGTTGCTCTTAATTGTAATAAAGAAGTTGTTCATCCATAAATTCTGATCCTTACGAAGTACTCCAGCTTCTAAATGCCTATCAAAGAAGGTACACTGAGTTACATCCTAATGGGTTGATGTTGTGAAGCTGCTCAAATTACTTCCCCCGTGAACTAACACATCCTTGGTAAAATTGTTCCATCAGTCCTGTGCATCCTGGTATCCAAGTATGGATCAGTGAAATAGCTTCGGTATTATGGATTACAATAGGAGTGTTGATCACAGACACATCCAGGCGTTGACCAGTTGTGAGAAGGAAAAGCAGCAAGATGTATCAAACAAATGGCAACCATTGTGCCTGTCTAAAACTCGGCCCTGTTAAACCATGTTGAAATTGTTCTGAATGTTGGTATTCCTAACAAAAAACAATGCCAAACAGGGTTGTCCTAAACATACACCAACCACTGTGTCACATCAGTATGTCTCCCAGACCCTACAGAATAGTGAGTGAGGGAGTGAGTTGGGTTTATCACCGCTTTTAACAGTATTCCAGGTATATCACAGCGTGTCAGCTTAATGTGGGAGGAAAGCCTGAAGTGATGCAGGTCTCAGGCGTTCTGTGAGACCCACGAGCACGGGTATGGTGCTGACAAACCTAGAAATATAATCGAGGCAAATCAGGATTCGAACCCACAATCATAGGTTTCTGGCATGATCAAGGGCCGCACTTCTGCACAGCTAATTGCGGCGCCTTAGACGACCGGGCCACCCGTGCCCCCCTACAGAATAAATAAAGGAGGGAATCTAACTCAAGTCAAGAAAAATTGTCTCAGCTTAGAATGCAGATTTCCTCTACGCTCCATTTAGACTTGATTTTATATTTTGTAGATAATATTTATAAATAAGATAACTTATTTCTGGGACCAAATGTCAGTCTAGTGCCATAGAACCAAGTCAGCGAGCCTGACCACCTGATCCCGTTAGTCGCCTCTTACGACAAGCATAGTTGCCTTTTAGGGCAAGGGATTGGAAAAGACCTATTCTACCTTTCAAAATAGAAAGGAAAATGAACCAGTCACATTTCAGGCCACACATTTTTTTTCACTTGCTTTATAGATTTTTTACAGGAAAATACCAGTTGGTAGGTGGGAGGAAAAAAGAAACAATTCATTTTGTTTAGTTTTCTCCTCCACTACAAAATGGGTACTGTAAGTCTGGAAATTAATGTGTTTCCAAGGTAATACGACTGCTGACCCCTAGCCAAAAATGCAACACAATATCAATGCGACTCCCCCCAAATGTTAAAGATACATGTACTTTTTGTATCCTTTAAAGTTAAAAAACTGAAGCTAAGAAGACCCAAATCTCACAATGTCAAATATTTGTTCTTGTCCGACTGCATGTGGTCCCTGAACAAAGGAGGGGGGGGGGGGGGGGGGGGAAGTGAGTGAGTATGGTTTTATGCCGCTTTTAGCAATATTCCAGCAATATCATGGCGGGGGACACCAGAAATTGGCTTCACACATTCTACCCATATCGGGAATCGAACCCGGGTCTTCGGCGTGACGAGCGAACGCTTTAACCACTAGGCTACCTGACCGCCCCACAAAGCGGAGTGACAACTAGCTAATCTATCTGTCACTGGTGAAGGACACCAACATACAACACAAGTATTGTCTGTACTTGGTCGGTGTGACCAAGTGTCTAAATACTGCGCCATGTCCACCTAGTAGGTCAATACTCCTTGAAGCCATTGTCAGAAACCTACTTCCACGTTTACCTCTGTGGAGGTCAGGTGACATGGTGACATGTTCAAGATTATTGCACTTATATAGCGACTTGTATGTAGGTATGTGTTATCTCTCTAGGGCTGGGACGAGTCCATATTTACTATCCGGGTACCCACCCCATTACCCGACCCTACCCAGGTACAAACTCACTGTAGGCCTCAGGAGATGGCTCAAAATGTCTGATTGGGAACTTGTTTAGCATAGCCCTGGCAAAAAGTATTTAGATACATGTATTAAACAATCTGGTCATGCACACACTGAAGTTGACTTGAGTTATATCTTTATTCAACCATATGAAAAATCAGAAGGAATGGGTGCATAGTCAGAAAGAAATGCGAACATTAGTGACTTGTAGTGTAACCATAGAGTTCTAGATAATTTTTGTCATTAAACAATATATGTATTGATACATATATATTCTTCAATTCCTCTTTCTAAGGAAGCTTGGCAAGTATTATCTACACTTTATTGGGGGTGGGGGGGGGGGTGGGGGGTGGGGGGTGGTGGGGGGGTTGGGGGGGGGGGGGGGGGGGGGTTGGGTGGTCTCAAAATGGTTGTTTAGCTGCTTACTGTCATCATGGATGCTCATTTATTTTCTGCATAAATACTGAGGACAAATAATTTAAGAGTATTGGAGTGTACTTTGAGCTGGAATGTCTGAGAGCAGCCATATATAGTGGCAGCCATATTGAAAATCATATTAAAACATCTTGAACAATTAACTTCTTTGAGTTGCATTTAGAAGTTGGGATGGTAACTAAGACAAAATTGTTATGGATGAGCAACTTCTTTATTACAATTGGGCGACGTTTCGGTGTAGATTCTAACACCGTTATCAAGCAAATGATACAATTGGGCGACGTTTCGGTGTAGATTCTAACACCGTTATCAAGCAAATGATCATCATTTGCTTGATAACGGTGTTAGAATCTACCCCGAAACGTCGCCCAATTGTAATAAAGAAGTTGCTCATGCATAACAATTTTGTCTTTAGTTATCTTGAACAATTGTTGTGTCATCCCAGATGGGAACATCAGCATGTGAAGTTTCAGCTTCACTTATTCAGTGGATTCCGAGAAAATGATCTTTACAGTGTTAGCAAATGCATTTTGAGAGTTTTTAGGAGCATGGTCAAGGTGCAAAGGTCAAACAGAAGTCAAATTAAAAATATCAGGACAATAGGAACATGTGTTGAGCCCCGTTACTAACAACACATAGGTACACCATATGAGGAGACGTAGAAACAACTTGCTTCAGTAATTGCCATAAGATTCATCTTCACTATCTTCAAAGAGCAAAGGTCAAATCAAGGTCATAATCTAAAAATATGGAACATCTATGTTGAGCCCTGCTTGTAACTACCACATACATTTTGTACAAAAGTGGCTGAGAAATGAGCAATCCTATATAGTTGCAATAGCTGCCATATTTAGCTAAGATCTATTAATATCACAAGTGTGAGAAATGCACTATCAGATTTTTTATAAGTGCATTTCTGACACTCGTGATATTAATCAATCTAGAAATATTTAAGCAACGACACAAGGGGCTGTGGGCTGCGTGGTAATCGAGGTTGATCAGGTCGGGTGGGTACTGAGTAAAACCCACAGGACTACCCACACCCATAGTTAGTCATGTGATACATTGTTTAATGACCAAAAGTTAGTATATCTTCATGGTTACAGTCATGTCACTAATGTTCACATTTCTTTCTGGCCTTTATATGTTTGGTTGAATAAGGCCCAAAGCTTCAGTCAGATCAGATCATCTTAAATGTGTATCTAATAGGGCTGGGACGGGTAACTCAGGTACATGGGTCGGCTGGGTACTGAGAAGGACCCGGGTATGCACAGGACCCGTGGCTAGTCACATGATATATTGTTTAATGACGAAATTATCTCAAATTCTAAGGTTACACTACAAGTCACTAATGTGGGTTGCAGTCAAAACGGCCACAAACCCATAGTCAATACAGGCACCAAAAGAGTCATAACTAGTATTTGTACTACTGCATGCTGTTAAGTGCTGTAGAATCACATGGTATTGTTTACATCACAGCAGTGCCACGCCTACTGTGCGTGAACTACGTCATCCGTGACGTCATCAGTGTACGTGGATGACGCCATCCTCGGTAAATGATAGAAGCCAACATTACTGTTTTTTTTGTTATATGCACCTGCCCCAATATATGACAATAACATCCACAACAGAAAAGTCAAAATGTCCATGAAAATAATAAATGAATATTCAATGTGAGCAGGATGTGTACAGAGTATACCTGCGACATGTTATTACAATCTAATATCTTCCAGTAAAGACAAACGTGTTGTTTGAACCAATCTCACCAATTTCCTATGATCTCTGCACTGACCAGTGTACCAGTCTGTTTATGAGTAGTAAAACTCAACTCCAAGAGTTCAGAACAGTTCCTTGGCATATACAAGTTGGTCCCTGCCCTACATCAAAAAGAATGCTACGAACCAACAAGAAGAAATCTTCACAGTCAGGAGATTGTAGGTGGCAACATAACACCATCTCAGCTGCTAAACATATGCGCTTCAAACCATGGACCAAGGGTTGAATAGGGATTTATCATCCAAAACTGGCTCCACAGGAGATATAGCAGGCCTCAAAGTTTACATTTTTACCAAGTGGCTACAAGTATTTTTTTCCAGATAGCCAGTGGTAAATCAAAAAGTCAAGACATGTTTAGGTGGCCAAAAGCATTTGAAATTATCTTTTATTAAATAACTGTCTTAATATGTACAAGCACTAGTCTTGGAATTGTATAATAGTGGAAACTTGCTTTGATTTTTGTTATTTGTGACTCGAACAATGATGCAATTTATGTTACTAGATTATGTAGGTATATCCTTGATTACCCAAAGAGCATTCTCAACTAAAAATATAATACTAATTACATTATGTTTTTTGGTTCATTGTGGACTTTAGGAGGAATTATTTGTGATTACAATCATCAGCAGACGTGTTTACCAAGATCAGCATATTTTTGTGTCTACATGTGTGTAGCAATAGAATTTAGTCGCCACAACATATTCTCCAAGGTAGTCATTTGGATACCTCTGAGTTTTAGACAGACAAATTGAAATTTAGGTAGCAAATTTGAGGCCTGAATAGCAGTATTTTTTACACTGTAGACACTTCTTAATACTGTCAACAAACTGAAAAAGTTTGAAGAATGCTGTTGGATAATAAATACTTGTTGATAAAAGTGGAATAATGCCTCAGCAAGCCTCGGAGATTTTCCACTTTCCGTGTTGATATATTTGATATCAACAGACACTCGCGTGAGATTCTCTGTGTGATATGTGATGTATGGTGCTGAGTTATTGCTGAATAAGATCTGTGAGCCTAGGGTGTTATGAACTGTTATAAAATGTTTTATTATACAATTAATGTGACACAATACTTGAGTTTGTCTTCTTTATTTTCTGTGTGTCCGTTTTGACTTTTTTGTGGCCGTTTTGACTATACTATTGGCTGTGGCCGTTTTGACTTTACTATTGGCTGTGGCCATTTGACTTTACTATTGGCTGTGGCCGTTTTGACGATACTATGGGTTGTGGCCGTTTTGACTATACTATGGGTTGTGGCCGTTTTGACTATAATATGGGTTGTGGCCGTTTTGACTTTCTTCTGTGGTCGTCTTGGCTATACAATGGGTTGTGGTCGTTTTGACTTTTTCTGTGGTCGTTTTGGCTATACTATGGGTTGTGGTCGTTTTAGCTATACTATGGGTTGTGGCCGTTTTGACTATACTATGGGTTGTGGCCGTTTTGACTATACTATGGGTTGTGGCCGTTTTGACTATAATATGGGTTGTGATCGTTTTGACTATACTATGGGTTGTGGCCGTTTTGACTATAATATGGGTTGTGATCGTTTTGACTTTACTATGGGTTGTGGCCGTTTTGACTATAATATGGGTTGTGATCGTTTTGACTATAATATGGGTTGTGATCGTTTTGACTTTACCTTTTGAGGCCGTTCTGACATGAGGCTGTGTTGACCCGCTCCCACTAATGTTTGCATTTCTTTCAGACTATGCACCCATTTCTTCTGACCTTCATATGTTTGAGTAAAGATAAAACGTCAGTCGAATTCAGTGTACGCATGACCTGATTGTTTGATACATGTATCCAGAGACCACATGGTATCAGATGTATCTAAATAGTTTTGCCAGGGCAGCGGTAAAACAATTCCCAATCAGACATTTTGTTCCCAACTCTTGAGACCTATACAGCTGGTACCTGGGCTGCAAATTTGGAATCGTCCCAGCCCTAACAGTTTTTCATCTCACCTGTATGTTGTCGACATTTCTGGCACACCCCACCACCTTCATGCCATGCTTGACCAGTGCCTTGACCAGCCCCGCCCCAATACCGGCCGAGGCTCCTGTCACGAGAGCTACACGTCCCGACCACCGCTGCATGTCTGAGTGGGTGATGGCTGACGACTGAAGAGAACTTTCTAAAAGATGTAACGCATTCGTGAGTTGAAGGGACGTAACTGTCGTTTCTAGGTCTGCATGACCTCGCACTCCGTCTCGTGATTGACGTGCGCTATCTGTTGCGGCTTGTATGCGTCGGTTTTAGCAAATCGTTTTCGTTCACGCTCCGGGATGATACGATTTGTTTGGTATCCTACCGATATATTATTCCGTGGGGTGTTTTACACTTGAGTATAATATAGGATAGGATTAAACACACTGGTATGGGTTTAAATTCACTTGGGAGAATCATCCTGACACAAGAAAATTTCATCCCCGGGATAAAAAATAGGGAAGGATAATATTCACTCTTACATAACTTTATACAAAGGCATACAAATCCATTTGATATATCATTATGTAGTTCGGATATTAACTTGAAGCTTGTTCGCTGACAGTTTACCTAAAGCTGTCAAATAAAATAAAATCGTAGTACTTTAAATTTAGCAGTCTACGATAAAAAAGAGGCGCAATCTGCAAGTCTTTTCAAGCATAACAAAACCCTTCAGTCTGTTTTTTTTTCAAACCAGTCATATATGTGCAATTAATTTTACATTCTTAGATATGAAACATAATATTCCACATCTCTGCTTAATGTTATAAAGTCAGAGGTAGACCCACTGCCGCGAGAGAAATTCTTGTGCAAAATTTGTGTAAAAAACATTACTCGGCATCGGTGATCAGAACGTTACGCATGTGCACGCCTAACCGGATCTGGGTACCGTTGTACAAAACAACCTTAAAATATCGCTACGACTGTCGTAAGTCTATGTTAAGGTATGGGAGTTACGATCACCATGGCGCTGGGATCGCTTTGTACAGCGCACCCTGTTACAAATTTGTACCACTACCAATTTGCGTCTGTCTACTGGACCTTTCAGTTGTTTTTGGTCTTCACATAATAACTATCAGTAGCTGAGTTTACCATGTTTACTGAACGAAGAGAGATTTTATTAGACTTGAGGTTTGGTCAGAGAGCTTAAGAATCCGTGAAGATCCGGGTTAGAACAGGTCTTCGGCAACCCATGCTTGCCGTTACAAGGCGACAATGCTTGTCGTAAAAGGCGACTAACGGGACGGGTGGTCAGCCTCACTGACCTAGCTGGTTGATGCACATCTTCCCGAGGCAAGAGAGTTCACTGACTTTAAAAGTCCAGTTTCCACCCTTGCCGAACTATCGGGGCACAGTGACACGCAATCAACCGATAGTTCATTGGCATTCAAGCCCATTGACTTAAAAAATTTGGATTAAGGAAGTCAGTAGGGGTGGATATACTTTAAGTAGCATAAAACATATTGTACAAATTCATTGTCAGCATTCGACTAAACAGATACGAAAATGACCTTGGTTTGAGGGGGAATAGAAGACATTGAACACTATTAATATATAAGAGAATATTTATGTCACAATCGTCCTTTTTATAACGGATTGGCATACTTGATTCATTAAAGCCAGGGAGTATCTAATTATTGAATGTACACAGACTTTTCCATATCTTCATATTGCTCTCTCATGCGTATACTATTTATCCGTTATAACAGTCTCGTGAGAATCTGCCAAACAAGTGCTTGTTTTTCCAACAGAAATGAGAAAATGGCTAGCTGTGATCAGAATCGCCCGTGCTTGATGATGGAAATGTAACGTTGCCTGACAACGTCTTTCGGATTGGCAAAGTCAAAACAAGGTAATTTGGCCAAGAAGATTAACTAAAGCTTCAGGTACATCGATGATCTGATATCCTTCAATAATCAAGTAGCCAATTCCCTTCCACTGATTTACCCACCTGAACTAGAAAAAAAGATGACCAGTGAGACCGCCTCATCTGTTTCATATTTAGATCTATGCAAAAAGATTCAGAGTGACAAAACACTCTCCACAAGACTGTATGATAATAGGGATGTCTCCAACTTTCCAATAGTCAACTTTTCCTTCATGTCGAGCAATATTCCGACAGATCCAGCCTTTGGTGTGTACATTTCGCAACTGAGATACAATCCATCATTCTTTTTCTACCAAAATTCCAAAGAGCGTCATACGACTCAAGGTTACAACATTCAAGGCCGGATATCAGCATGATATGCATATAGATGGCTGCATGTATCACGTTGTACAGCTATCCCCAATACATGCATGCACTCTTTTAGCTGATGGTATCCTGATTTTCGAATTATACACGTCAATATTGATTCATCTGTCAACGACACTTTTTTCATGTAACATACAGTATGTATGAACTAAGAACAAAGAAGTCAACAGAGGACCCCGGTGATGTACACAGGACGGTGCCCAGATAAAACAAGAAGTCACCAGAGTACCCTGGTGATGGTCATGTACACAGGACGGTGCCCAGATAAAACAAGAAGTCACCAGAGTACCCTGGTGATGGTCATGTACACAGGTGAGGTGAGGTGAAATTGGGTTTAACGTCGCGTCCAAGATTATTGCACTTATATAGCGACGTGCATGCACGTGTGTGTGTGTGTGTGTGTGTGTGTGTGGCTGCTTGTACTAGTCCGGACTGATGCCGATTTATAGTGCTAGCCCACTGAGATACCATGCCGCAGTTTAACATGAATACCCCACTCAGACACAGTATACTGACTCCGAGCCGACCAGTCCTTGTTTTAGCCCCTTAATGCCGAGCGCCAGACAGGGTAACAACAAGTACCATCTTTTAACGTCTTTTGGTATGACGCGGTCGGGGATCGAACCCCGGACCTTCCGCTCTCCGGGCGGACGCTCTACCACTAGACCACGGAGGCTCATGTACACAGGACGGTGCCCAGATAAAACAAGAGGTGAGGTGAAATGGGGTTTAACGTTGCTTCCAAGATTATTGCACTTATATAGCGACGTGCATGTACGTGTGTGTGTTTGTGTGGCTGCTTGTACTAGTCCGGACTGATGCCGATTTATAGTGCTAGCTCACTGAGATACCATGCCGCAGTTTAACATGAATACCCCACTCAGACACAGTATACTGACTCCGAGCCGACCAGTCCTTGTTTTAGCCCCTTAATGCCGAGCGCCAGACAGGGTTACAACAAGTACCATCTTTTAACGTCTTTTGGTATGACGCGGTCGGGGATCGAACCCCGGACCTTCCGCTCTCAGATAAAACAAGAAGTCACCAGAGTACCCCGGTGATGGCCATGCACACAGGACGGTGCCCAGATAAAACAAGAAGTCACCAGAGTACCCTGGTGATGGCCATGTACACGGGATAAAGAGAAGTAAGGAGTAATCAACAATCATTAATCTGTAGGAACAGATTTAGCAATTAAAAAATGTCTTGTAGATTCTTTGGAAAGTATGGGTTATGTATATGTAAACCTGTTAAACCATGCACTTCCATCAGGTGTTGTATCATACGCTTGGGTAACAGTAATAATTAGACCCATTTACATAACACAGACACACTTCAGATCCGAAGGCATGCAGGCCCATAACCACAGTCAGATGTTGTGGTAAGCCTTTTTACGGTGTTTGACATGATGAATGGTTGATGGATGGTTGATGATGATGATGATGATTATTATTATGATGATGATGATGATTGTGTATATATCGATTCTTCGGAGGCATTCGATAGTGTATGGAGAAGTGGACTATGTAGGATCTAAACTCTAATTCAACACATGTACAACAATATCAAATCTTGTGTTTCGCAGAATAAGTTTGTGTCTAGTTCTTCTTCCAGTCACAATGGGGTACGCCAGGGCGATTGCTTTAGTCCTTGTTCTTAAACGATATCGAAATTTAAGTTTTGAAACGCTGGTGTGATGGGATTAAAATTAGAATGTACAAATAATGATCTTATATTAATGTTTCAATGTTTAGTTTTGCTTTACAAAGACGACACTCTCTTATTCATCCTAAGTGTATAGCAAGACCTAGTGTTATTATGTTTAATGTACCACCAGTAATTTATTATAGTTACAAATATTATGACGATTTATTGCTAGTATTTTGAAAAGCATGAACTGATACTATTGTTTGACAACCGCTGCTATTAATCAAGTTGACTATATTGTACACACCACCACCTGGGAGTGCTATCCTCCATTTATATCCATATTTAAGGTACGATTCATATGAGATTGCAGACCCCCACATCTCCCCTCTCCGCTATTATACCAGCTATGTATCAACAAATGTTACAACAATAACTGCATTCTGAAAATAAATTAATATTATTGTTTAACAATTGTTAGTGTTGATGAAGTAGAATAGTATGCATACACATCGACCTGTCAATACCAATACCAATACCAATTTAAATTAATATTTATGGTACACTTCATGAAACATTATTGACTATATACTGAGTCTCAGACTCCGTAAAGTAACCGGATCACCAGTTGGCAATGGGCGATGGATTAGATATACTATACCAAGTATACAGTAGGAGCTGGTGGTAATTAGTTAAATGTCATCCTGAACATTGATAACGTCAAGTAAATGTATACAGTAAGACCAGCTTGAACATTGTTAATGTGTCAGAATTACAAATGTTATAATACATAACAACTATTCTGAAAACCTATTTTGATAACCGATGCTGTTGATTTAGTAGACTATTATGTACACACACACACACACATACACACACACACACACACACACACACAAACACACACACACACACACACACACACACACACACTCATTCACTCACTCACTCACTCGCACACACACACACTCACACAGACACTTGCAATTTAAACTTGCATTTATGGTAAAAAATATCTAACATTTGTAACACAACACAAGAAGGCGGTTTGAGGATTACGTAGTTTTAATCACAATGGCATATGTACAAGTCAAAGGAAGTGTGCCGTCCTTCCTTCCTCCCTCTAAGGTACTCGCCGGTACCTTAGAGTGCTGAGACCAAGTCTACCGGTATTTGGAAGTCGCCCGGTATATATAGTAATGATGGAATACGAAGCATTTTGTTTTGGACAGGTACTAAAATTTGGTGTGGTCAACTTGAGATTAAACTGACCATCAAGTGGTGTCCATGACGAGGCACTTAAGGTGACATGAAACCACCACTCACTGGTCCACTTGATATGTACTTGACATATCCACGGGGTCTCCACGGGGTCAGTCGTATTTGGCAAACACTGATAGTGTTACTTCAGTCGTATTTGGCAAACACTGATAGTGCTACATCCGCCCCTTTCTACTTGGAAATATTGTTGATATTTCCAGGCCTCATAGGTCGATCTTAAAAATATACACAGTTCCATATATACATATACAAAAAAAGGTGTGTAAATATTTTACAACGATCATGCTGTCCGTGACCGGACTTAATCGCTTTTAAAATGTCACTTCGTCACAATCTTGGCCCTCGACCGGCTACAGACACACCATCATGGTCATCTCTGATCGTCAGTTCTGCGTTGTGTTCTTCTTTTCAACTTAGTTCCACTTCGTCACCAGCCTGTTCATCTTAGTTCACGCAGCAATATACCGCACCACTGTACTGTTTAGTAGTGGGCATCCAGGCCAGGGTACAGGCGTCGTATTGATAACGTCGTTGTCGGCGCCGAAGTCTGATCCCCCGTCATCAGTGGTGCAGAAGCTAAGCCGCTCCTGGAGTCGGTACTCGCGACCTGGATCACATCAGATCCCACCAACTCGAATTCGGGTGTTTCCCGGGTGCGCTTTCCCCAAGTGAGCATTTTGGATAGCCAAAATTTTCTTTATCTTAAAACCATTATCAATAATATCATGACTAGTAACATGATACCCCCAACTAACCACCATTTCTAGTTAATTTTCTTTTCCCAACTAATTTCAGTATTTACACTATGTAATTCATCAATTAAATGACTCATGGATACCGTATCTATATTCTGGAGGTGGTTTGGAACCTTCGATATCGTCACATTTCTGAATTTTTCCTTAAAGGGTTTCCATAACAGCATATCGGAAACGTTTGGCATATGAGGTAGCTGAGCCCAGACCCCATTTAATTCAAAACTGCTTTCATTACGATAAAATGGTAGTAATGTCAAATGATTGTCTGAAGCTGTACAAGAGACGTTTAATCGTAACATACCTATTGGTGGGTAAATAGTTATTACCTGCGGATATACATTTTTACATACTATAGTAAAGTCTAGTTGTTCAGCGGTCGCAATGACCCATTGGCCTTCATCAATATTATCTGCCCTAGACAGTATCATGTGCATGGTAACTTCACGTTTACACAAGCTCTTGCCTTTATCTAAATCTTTCATGAAGAGCGCGATCATGCACATCTGACCAAGATTTATGGGATAAGTCGGGCTGCGTGTCTGACGATAATTTGTGAGTGGTTCACTGCACGCCCGGTATTCTTCATCTTTTAATATCATGTATTTAGTTCGCCTAACATCAACAGCTAACATGCGTGATTCTAATATGTGGCAACCATGCCAGCTACTTTAGTAAATTCATGCGTTTCATCTGAGAGGAGAGGTAGTGGTAAATTATGAATTTTATAAATTTCGTATTGCCCATTATAATCTAATAGTGGAAGTGATATTATTATCAAAATCTTTTCCTCATAAACTAAGGTCGAGCATGTTAATGTTCGATAATAATTCCATAATTCCTTTTCTGGATCTTTTGTTGGAATGTGCGTTTTCAGTAGAGTCCCTAGTTCGTTTTAGTTCAGTGGATTCTATCCACATGTCTTCTTGTCCTTGTCGCTATCCGCAACTTCACTTTCCACAACTGAACCTGTCGCTATCCGCAACTTCACTTTCTACAACTGAACCATGGGACTGTACTTGTTTGTCGTGCTTTCTGTAAGTTTCGGATGACTTGCTTTCCTATCTTAACTGTACCAGCTACCACTGCTCGGGCTCCCAGCTTAACTTATACGGAATGTTGTCCCCTCCTCCTGCTTCCAATCAGTGTCATCATGAGAAGGAGTGTTCGGTGTTTAAACCTCTGTTATGTGTTCCCCTGTGTGCCCCATAGTTCGTCCCATAAGTTTTGACTGTTAAGGCAATCTCTTTAATCATATCAGTATGCTCTTGTCGCTACCTGCGACCAAATACTGATCATCACCGTTATCATGTCAGTACACCCTTGACGCAACCCGCGATCAAGAACTGATCCTCATAACTGGATCCTTTATGTTTTTACAATCCCTAACTATATTAGCATACTTTTGACCGGACCTGGGCCACGTGTATGTCTTAGCATTAATGAATTTCCTGTTGTGTTCACAGTTTCCCTATTCTGTTCTTGATATGAACCTTGTTCTCCCGTTTTAAGGTTTCCCTCATCCCTATAATTTGTTTAGCCTATTTAACAAAATCGACTTTCAGTTTCTTATATGCTGCCAATAACTTCCCTAATAATCCGGTATAAACTTAAGCAAACCTCTGTACGCGTTTGATCTCTTCCACAACTAGTTTTACTTTATCTAGACCAAACATTACGCAGTCTTTGCCAACGCTTAACACATGGCTGGATCCCCTTCAAATGAACGGAATAGATTAGCGATGCCTTGAGCACCTACGACTATTGCCAAGGTTACAATCTGCCTTGTTGCTTGATCATGGTCTTGTAGATACCTATGGATAACATCACTAACTGCCCCTGATGTTGAAGTTACTGCTGATAACTGCCCCGTTATTTCTCCCGCTAACCCTTGTAAGAATTGTGCATATTCTGCCATTTTGCTCACGTGAGTACTTGCAAAAACCCAAAGAATCACCTTTTTGCGAGTCCCGGGACCACATCCCTCGATCCTAGTCGTTTCCTGGGGTCCCTCTCCTTCGCTCCTCAAGGTGATCCGGGTCACGGCACCAGTTTAATTAACCCCGCCCCTTCTTGTAACACAACACAAGAAGGCGGTTTGAGGATTACGTAGTTTTAATCACAATGGCATATGTACAAGTCAAAGGAAGTGTGCCGTCCTTCCTTCCCCCCTCTAAGGTACCCGCCTGTACCTTAGGGTGCTGAGACCAAGTCTGCCGGTATTTGGAAGTCGCCCGGTCTATATAGTAATGATGGAATACGAAGCATTTTGTTTTGGACAGGTACTAAAATTTGGTGTGGTCAACTTGAGAATAAATTGACCATCAAGTGGTGTCCATGACGAAGCACTTAAAATTGTTCCCCTTAAGGTGACATGAAACCACCACTCACTGGTCCACATATCCACGGGGTCAGTCGTATTTGGCAAACACTGATAGTGTTACATCAGTCGTATTTGGCAAACACTGATAGTGTTACACATTGTAGACTTGAAGACTATTTATTCAATCTTCCGGCTATTTAATACCATCTGTAAAGTCCAGAACATGTAACCAATGATTACCTGTTGAATAGGACAGATAGACTATGAGTACCTATGAGTATACAGTAAGACCTGATGGTAATTAAATGTCATCTTGCATAAATAATTGCTATTATCTTGAAAACCATAAAGTGAATAATAATCACAACACACTGATGTGCTAATGTTAATTTCTGCGAGAGCATTTATATTTCACAAGCAAACTTCACGTATTGTGTTATTCGTTTCCATTCGACACCAATGACCTATCTCCAGAGTCGTCCAATCGCAACCTACGACAAATCGATAGATATCACCACCTGCCTACGAGCTAAGGTAGGAAGGCACCTAGTCAACTCCTTCTGCAGCAGACAAAGCCATATTAGAATTCACAAGCTGTCCCATAGAAGTGTTTCTCGAGGTAGGTTCTTAATTCTTCTCCAATAGTTACACTACATTACAACAACACACTTAATAGTGGGACACGCTGTGCGTTGCACGACCGAGATTTATTCCCGCAATTGCGTAAACATACATACATTTGATGTTCCATACCTCAGATCTTACATACAATGAAACGTACATTATTTGATCACAAATTAACTTGCTGTTGCCTGACACGTAAAACCGGAGGTAAACAACTCCTTTTGAGAAAATACTCTGGAACCGTGTTCCCTCAACGACTGCAAACAGCAACTACCGGAGGGTTTACAGTATGCATGTAACCTACTGCAGATGTAAATGAACACTTGAACCTGGTATATTCATTAAGCTACATATATACATTGAAATATTGTAATACTGGCTCGGAAGCCCACACGTACTCAAAAAACACATTGCCACCGACACAGATATACTGTAACAAGTATATAATACTTCTGTATCACTTAATCACGTCATAGTGTATTATTATTATAATGGTTCCTAGCCTATGAACCCACAGTAAGCAATTTCGTACTGACAATAATATACACAAACACTGCATATACTGTATAAGGGCATATTTACTCCCTGTATCATAACGGTTCTTCAGCCCAGAACATCATCGTATGAAAGCACAACAGCAGCTTACATTTGTAATATAACGGCTCTTCAGCCCAGAGCAACCTCACACCGTACGACTGCGCGTACAGCAGCTTACATTTGTAATATAATGGTCCTTCAGCCCAGAGCAACACCACATCTACGACTGCACGTACAGCAGTTTACATTTGTTATATAATGGTCCTTCAGCCCAGAGCAACACCACATCTACGACTACACGTACAGCAGTTTACATTTGTAATATAATGGTCCTTCAGCCCAGAGCAACACCACATCTACGACTGCAAGTACTGCAGTTTACATTTGTAATATAATGGCTCTTCAGCCCAGAGCAACACCACATCTACGACTGCACATACAGCAGTTTACATTTGTAATATAATGGTCCTTCAGCCCAGAGCAACACCACATCTACGACTGCACGTACAGCAGTTTACATTTGTTATATAATGGTCCTTCAGCCCAGAGCAACACCACATCTACGACTACACGTACAGCAGTTTACATTTGTAATATAATGGTCCTTCAGCCCAGAGCAACACCACATCTACGACTGCAAGTACTGCAGTTTACATTTGTAATATAATGGCTCTTCAGCCCAGAGCAACACCACATCTACGACTGCGCGTACAGCAGTTTACATTAGTATTGTCATAGCGACTGATTTACGACTACCATTGTCTGAAGTACATTTGATTGCAAAGGCTAATTACCCTGTAGCAATGACATGTATATGTCTCCGTAACTTAAATGTCATTATGTATAAGACACTAATCCCCGTTGTTAATCCTCACCAACATTTCATTGTATTTTGACTGTCAGTCAGCCTGGACTACCATATCACTTCCCTTTAACTACTGCTTTTTATGGTATGGCATTTATTGCCCTAATTGATCATCCCATGAACTGAACATCACGCCCACATGTCCAATGTCCAAAGCAACGTCGTTGTCTCTTTGTCTGTCCATTGTTGTTCATTACTATATATGTGCTACCATTACACAGTTACTACGGTGTTAGTCAGGCTTGGTATTCCGAGTGCTGGCATAGGGACGACCTCGAGCAGGATGTGCCGCTCGTAGGAAACGCCCTGAGCGGAGCGTGACGGGGAATTAGCTCTTGGGGGAATAAAGGACAAAATCGACGTCGACATCACTGTCCCGGAACGCTTTATGCACAACATGTAAACAATAAACAACAATTGCACAATGAGCGGAATACCTGCTCTGACAACACAAACACAGCGATGAGCGGACCTTCCAGCTCAGGCGTACAAGAGGTGAGCGGAGCTCCAGCTCACCTCAGGGCGTTTCCTACGAGCGGCACATCCTGCTCGAGGTTGTCCCTATACCAGCACTCGGAATACCAAGCCTGACTAACACCGTAGTAACTGCTTACTTACTTACTTACTTTGGAGATTTAACGTGCGCTTTCCGACTGATGCGTATTTCGCACACGGGCCCGGCCAGGCCATTTAATGTGTTTCCGAAAGGGGCGAAAGTGGTCTGTGCAACCCAAGAGGGGGGTTTTAGGGGTTGCTTATATAGAATTTGGGAATTTTGAGATTTGGAATAGATGCCGATGGGATTGGGGAGGAGAACTTAGGGAGCTGGGTATGGTGGATGTTTGTTTGTTTATGTGATTTTGATTTGGTAGGTTATTGTGTTTTTAGATGCGTTTTATTAGTTCCGTTTTTATTAAGAATACGCCTAAGGCCTTGAAGTTTTCTAGTTTATTTTGTGGGTTTAGTATTACTTCTTGAGTTAGAGCCTTGTTTAGATTGAGGGTGGTTTGTAATGCGGTTCGATGTGTTAGGTAGTGTGTGCAGTGGATGAGTGCGTGTTCTGGGGTTTCTGGTTGTTTGCAGTGTGGGCAGTTACCTGTAGTGTGTTTTTTATTTTTTTCTAGGTGGTTATTTAGGTTGGTGTGTCCTCTTTGGAGTTTAGTGATTACTCTGTCGATTTTTTTGGATGGATGGAGAACTTTGGTTTGGTTAGTGGTTTGCTGAGCACTTTTTTTCATTTGGCTATTTGAGTTTAGATATAGGTTATGCCATTTTCTTGTGATTTTTTGCTTGTTTACACTTTTAATTTCTGATTTTGAGATGGGTAAGTTTAAGCTTATTTCTGGGATTTTGAGGGATAGTTTAGCTGCTTTATCGGCGTTTTCATTACCGTATATTCCTACGTGGGCGGGTATCCACAAGAAGGTTATTTGTTTGCCTGCCTTAGTTAGGTCGTTGGAGCTTTTAAGTATTTGATTTATTAATTTAGGTCGGTTTTTGGTATTTTTGTTTTGGAGGTAATGTAATTGGAGTAACTGTGTAATGGTAGAACATATATAGTAATGAACAACAATGGACAGACAAAGAGACAACGACGTTGCTTTGGACATTGGACATGTGGGCGTGATTAACCAACACAGTTCATGGGATGATCAATTAGGGCAATAAATGCCATACTATAAAAAGCAGTAGTTAAAGGGAAGTGATATGGTAGTCCAGGCTGACTGACAGTCAAAATACAATGAAATGTTGGTGAGGATTAACAACGGGGATTAGTGTCTTATAAATAATGACATTTAAGTTACGGAGACATATACATGTCATTGCTACAGGGTAATTAGCCTTTGCAATCAAATGTACTTCAGACAATGGTAGTCGTAAATCAGTCGCTTTGACAGTATTATAATGGCTGTTCAGCCCAGAGGAACATCACATCATCGTATAACTGCACATACAGCAGCTTACATTAGTATTATAATGGCTGTTCAGCCCAGAGGAACATCACATCGTCGTTTTACTGCGCATACAGCAGCTTACATTGTATTTTAATGGCTCCGCAGCCTGGCCACAACAATACGCCCGGAAATATAACAAATCTGAATCTGTCTCCACTGTCACAAATCTGAAACATACAGACAACAGATTAAAACATTGCAAATGCAATACGTTTCACATAAAGAAATAGAAATAATCTAATGGTCGTGCTTGCACTTAGAGCGAGAATGAACAATTCAAATCTCCACACCCCTTAAGTATCCCATTTTAACGCCACCTAGCCGGGCGGAATACTCACTTACATCAACGCGACACATCGCCAGGAGAAAGTAATTTCCTTCTAATTCATCCTTCAAACGAAAGAAATAATATTTCTCCTGTGCCCAACAGTTACGCTACATTACAACAGCACACTTAGTAGTGGGACAAGCTATGCGCTGCATGGCCGAGAGCTACAGAGAAAGTCAAAGACCAAGAAAAAGGGAAACTTCCATTCTATTATTAATACTATCCTTAATAAATCCGTCCTTAGCATTCTCACTTTTCCATCTTCCATGTCTTTTAAACATACGGTCTGGTATGCCGCTGTTCGCTGCTGCTGTAGCACCACCACTACGTAGACTGTGCAGACCATAACTTTTAATGTTCGTTACAAAGGGAGACAAAGCATCTAAGAAAAGTTCCCTCAGGCTTGTATAAGACATAGGATTGTTGCCTTTTCTTAACACATAACTAGACGCACATTTGCTGAGGTTTCTGAAAACATAATGATCAGAATCAGCCGGAATACATGCAAGTGTTAGATATCGTTCCAAACATTCAACTGGACACAATTTTGATTGCGTTCTACTGATAACAAGCCAGGCTCCGTCTCTATATACATCTGTTTTAGAATTTTCAATAAAAACTGTCATGTGAGATTCATAAAATATTATATCCGGACGAGAAATATTAATCAGTTCAGACGATCTTTAGAATCTAGCATAATCCAACAAGCACATCGCTAGTATTCTCAAATAAGACAAAGATGCATTTACAATTCTTGAATCGTACAACCTCTCAACAGTAACTGGCTCCTTCTTAACAACAGACTTAGCCAATTTACGTTTAGCTGCTGCCAACACATTTTATTCACAAGACCATTTTCAGTAGGACTCTCAAGCCCCACACTACAATGTGCATGCCTTAAGCTATAGAAGGCTGTAATGACAGTTGCCACTGTATCACTCTGGTGGACAATAGATAAAAGATAAATAGCACAATGCAGGTGCGAAATAGGTAATACATCCAACATATTATTCATTTTTGCCCACCTTTGCCAAGCAGCAAAACCGTATGTATATTTCTTGACAGTGGACTCGGCTCTCGACTCTGACAACAGGTCAGGCAGACCGTTAGTCAGCTGACGAATAGGAACAAGAAGATGATCAAGCTCATTTTTATATGTACACTGGAACACACCTGTAACATTGAAAACATCAATCAGCGATAATCTACAAGAAGAGCAAGCATGTTAAATTGCAAATCTGTTTCGCCAAACATTCCTCCTGGACTCCTACTAGCTATGTGAGACTCTCTGGAAGTAGGCAGACATACACAAATTTTAACTTGTGGACTAAACATTGAATTTGAATTAAATAAAAGCCAGAATGACACTCGGGGACGACAAGTGTTCCCGTTACAACACATTGTGTTAGATGCTTGATTATTTGTGTAATCAGACAAATAGGGGGCACAATCCAGCTACTTGTTCCTTTCCAGTTCACAGTAACGCCGTCCACAGCAGAACACCCAGGGTTGCTATAACGTGAATTGAATACCTCTAAGTGGGTGTTATAATAGGTTGCAAACCGATTAACATCATGAGGGCCCACTTGGCATTCACATTTTGAAAAATGTTTTTAGCAATACCCCAGTCATCATAGTCGTCCATACGACTAAGGTAATCTGCTTTCTGGTTCTCATAGCGAGGTGTTCACTGTAAATGTAGATCAATACCATTCTTCACATATAAGTCAAATATTTCTAAATCACGTGACTGTAAGTGGATCTTCATACTCCCTTTCTCAATAATTGTTGCAACATTTTGATTGTCTGTGAACCACTTGATACTCTGGTGTGATAGACTAGACACAAAACTCTGCAACACCATATGCACAGCTTTCAGCTCCCTCCACGTCGAGCTAAGCATTGCCTCGTCCCTTGACCACTGCCCATGGGAAGGGACATTATCCAATTCCACACAGTAGCCAACGTAACCACTATCACTGGCATCTGAATATACTAGTTTCCTTAAAAATGTTGTCTGAACTAGATATCTGGAACAATACTTCAGTAAGCTACATGACCAAAACTGCAACTGTTTGATACTTGAATCTGACAACACAATGTAGTCATGCCATGACGGGGATGCAACAACATCAATACTCAGAGATCTTGTCATCAGCTGAGAGATTGGACCTATCAAAATTTTCATAGATATTTTCTGACCAGCGACAGAAGCTATGTATTTCACTTGGACATATCTATGTTTAGATTGTAGTAACACTGTAATGCAGTTCAATACCTTATCCCTTTTTCTGTCAGGAACACTCATGATCATAGATGTTGTATCAATCCTGAAACCTAACCACTCAATTGACTGAGACGGCAACCAGAGGGACTTTTCTACTTTAGGAACGAAACCTGATTCGAGTAGATCCTGCTAAACACCAGCACCCGACGCGTGTGCCTTGTCCCGTGAAGAACCTGAAAGAATACCATCATCTAAGAAAGTTACTATTCTCTATCCCTCATACTTTCATTTCTTAGCCAACTGTCTTGTAACTTTGGTGAACACATATGGAGCTGATGTTAAACCAAAGGGAAGCACAAGGAGTTTGAAAATAGTGAACGATTCCTGTTTGATCAGCCCATGAACATCTGAGATAATCAGTATGAGGGGGAAAATAGCAATGTGGTGATAAGCAGAATGGACATCAAATTTGATAAGCCAGTCATTATCTCTGATGTAATTCAAACCTATCTTCCAATCCTCATATTTCACTCTCTGTTTGTACACATAACTGTTAATTCTGTGAAGATCTAGAATTTATCTCTTCTTCCCGGAAGACGGGACTGACACGGACAGTGGACTGACGATAGCAGGAGGAGTATATCAGACTTTTCTTCTCTTGCACATAAATAGCCTGTGTGACAAAGTCTTTGTGTTTGAAAGCTGATTGGTTATTTCTTACATACATAGAATGTGGTTGAAATATAAATTGGATCCTATACCCATTAACTATCAAATCTGCAACAAAATGTGAAAAACCAATATTTATCCAGAATTGCAAACTGCACTTGAAACGCAGTACCTTGCTCATACTCATAATTGTTATCTGTAAGATTTTTAGAAAAATGCAAATCGTCAACAACGCCATCATGACTGAAATACTCAACTGACAGGTCTTGCGAACAATTGATTCCCTTGGGATGAGCCTCCGGCTGCAAAACTGGACATTCTCAGGGCTGACACGTTGTTGTTTTTGGGACAGTCTCTTCTGAAGTGACTGAAGTCACCGAACGTAAAGCATGCTCCTGTCTTCTGACCTTTTGCACGAAATAGCTGGTTTGTGATTGTTTGAATATGTTGCACAGAAGAAGCAGGAAGAAAAGCACCTTGCACGGGCCGGGTAAAGGTTGCTGATCGCCTGGATGACCTACTTGGATACGGCGCTTGGCGTAACGCATTGGAAGTATAGTTCTGGACCGTCTCCCATCCCTCCTCGGAAGAATCTGCTATTTATATAAGTTTATTGAGTTGTTGGAGCCTTGCAATCTCTGACGTTATATACGTTTCACAGTCCTCGAAACGTTGATTTTGGATAGCTACCAGAACTTGATGAAGTGAGTCTACCGTTTCTTCGTTGATACTGTGTTGGATTTTATTGCCTTCCCGACTTTAGGCCAATGTAGTTAAGTGAGTCTACGATTCCGGTAGAATCGGTGCCAATAGTGAAATATAATTTCGAGTTGTTTGCAGGCCCGATGCCAAAGATCACAATTTAATATATGCACAATAGTCTCTAGGGTAATCACTTCATATAACTATGTCATTAGCATGGCTTATTTTCAAAATAGCCACAAGCCCAAAGCATATTTTCATGACGAACAATGCAAGAGGTTTTCAATCTTAATAAACCTACAGTTCATCCTTGATAAATTCAAGTATCTTCAATTTCTAATTTATATTTTAAGCATGACGTGAAGGGCATAACACAGACGTATTCACAATTCACATATCGTTTCAAGTTTCAACAAATCAGTAAAATCCGCTATCGCTTAGATGGATATTGCTGGAATATTGCTAAAACGGCGTAAAACCATACTCACTCTCTTGATTGTCTGGTTAGTTTACAGGCCGCAGTCGTATGGCAGGAATACTGCTGTTCGGCTCCAGGCAACAAACAGACCCTTCTTCATCTTATGCAAAGTGTGTGAATCTGTGTCGGGGATTAATCGTCACACGTTATTCTCTGGAGTCAAATAGCATATTTCAACAGCACATCCACAGTTTGGAGCAGAACATTAAACGTTTCTCCCGATGGTCCACTGACAACGTATTTAGGCATATATTCTTATCTGAGACTAATAATTTCAGGACATATTAATAATACGAGATATTCACCTTCTTTATGGCGGTTACACAATATACACGCTGTCTTTTCAATATCAAGTGTCTTAGAAAATCCTGCTTCTCGAATATCAAGATCATGTAGCAGTACAGATTTCATTGACGTAAGATATGTCTTTGAATTCAATATACTAATTTACACAGTTTAACTCGTAATTAATTGAACCATTATTGTTGCTAAATGTCTACATCTTGTGCAAGCAAGACGTGAAGTAATATATTGCGTACAGAAGACATTTAGTACATCACAGCATCTTCTAGAGCATCGTATTGATGACTGTCTACAGTTAATAATATCCAGTATGGCATACCTATACTGCCAACATAAACAGGCAACATGTCAAGCAAATGAAGCAGCAGATACATGCAAGGTTTGATAGTAATCGGACAAGCGGTTACGGAGCAAAAGGGCGAAATATATCTTCAAAAATACTTGTTTTTCAGCTATTTTGCTAGCTCTGGTAAAAACAAACAGCTGAATAATCAATAATAACACTACTAATTTTCATCGAACGATTATAATAGGGCTCTTGCCTTTCAGGCAGGGAGTCCAAATAAGAAATCGTTATTTTTGCGATTGTGGCTGTTTTGACCCCTGGATCGGTTATCAGGACTAAAAACATTTTCAAAAATTCAAGGTCACCAAGGTCACGGGGTCAAGGTCATTTAGGTAGCCTGTTAAACGAAAATGTACTTTTGGGGGCGAGCTCAGACGCGACCGTCGTTGCCTGTATGATGGAAGCAATTGTTATATATTTTTACCCCGACCTGTTGTATGATATGCATAGGTGAGATTTGACGAAAAATATGTCCGCCGTCAGTCCGCATGTCTGTCCACCAAAACTTTGGTTTGTCATTCTCTCGTGCAGCGCTTAACGTACAAAGCTGAAACTTTGCAGACATCTTTCCATGGTCTGTATCTAATTGTGCCGTGAAAATCAACTCACTTCGTTGTCAAGTGTTGTTTCCATGGCAACCTGACGAACTGAATCTTAAATCCAAGATGGTGGCCAAACGGTTGGATGTAGTACTTTTGACCCACCGATCGAAACTGATCAGTATCTTACACAAGGGAAAATTCCAACATGTCCACAATTTTGTATATTTGGTATATCCAAAAATATACAATTTTGCATATATGGATAGATTGTACCACTGCTTCATTCAGTTTCTTCTTACTTTATACAGGGATTCTTACAATATAGAGATGGTTGAGATGGAAAATAGTACTAATGATACCGGACAGTATTATTGCAAATGTGTTTACTCCAACCTCTCCTATTATTACCTAGGGTAAAAAAAGAGGGCAACCCCTACCAATCCTACCCTGATAGACAACTCCACCCAAACCCAGGATACTCACCCCCTGACGTTTCAAAACAGCTCAGGACACTTTATTAAAGAAAACTATCACCCTCTTTCTACTAGCACAAACTCTGCTATCAGGCTCACTTCTAAACTGTACTTAAATATCTCAACCCCATGCCCTACCACAATCCTGTCTTTATCACGCTCTTTGTCTATCCACAGCATAAAACAATTTCAGAACATCCCAAATAGATTCATCATCATCATCATCACACTGGAGATTAACATGCGCTTTCCGCGTGTAATAAACTACACTTAAGCGTATGTCGCACACGGGGTTTCACTTATACTGTTGGGGGAAAAAGTGTAAGGAATAAGTAATAAGTGCAACCCCCAAAAATATATAAGTTTACAGACCTAATCTAAAAAGGCTATGGAGTTGGGTTCGGCTGGGTGGGAGTGGGAAATAATAAGAAATTGTAATAATATGGAAAGCTTGGGCTTGGGTTGGAGGGGGTGTGGTCAAGCGGTTGAAGGCACTGCGTCGGCTGGCGAGCGTGTGTGGTGGCAGGTCTCTGTTGTTTATTGGAGAGACTTATGTCGTCTGCTACCAAACGGAAGTGCTAAAGCTCTAATAGTAATTCACTAAAATTGAAAACAAAACATTAACCGACACATTAACCGACCGTGTGACCCTTCTACCCAATAGCTGGTGATATCGTCAGCGAACCTCTCTGCATTTCCGTCTTCAGGGGCTTCTTCAAGGATCCGGAACAACACGTCGCTGATGAGATCTACTGGTACCAAGGGCAGAGCTATGGCACGTCGAACAAGCTGGATTATTTCTGGGTTGTCATATGATATGGACAGTTTGTGTTTCAAAGTAACATTTGGAAAAGTTAATCTTAGGGCATTCTGGGTTGCGGCTTCGAAGTCAGTAAACAGACCTGATGGATTGAGATCAGCACCGATGTCAGAAGCACGTTGTTTCACACACCTGAAGAAACGGTGGTATGTTGTCTGTGATTTTTCAGGAAGGAAAGCATAGACCACATCTTGTTGTGGATGAAACGTGTGGATGGGAGGCTGGCCGTTAGCAGCTTGGGGAATTATAAAACATATAAAACAGATTTGGTAACGTTTTGTGGTTATCTGTACATGTCAGTATGCTATTGTCGTTTAGTTTGGATTGTGTGAACACTGTTGCAAACATACATAATATTCCAGAACAGGCTACCCCTGTAGGGCGCCGGTGACTGAAAGCTAGACCAGATAAGAGGTAACGCGTAAGTGTCGTATTTATGGGATGACCAGAGTGGAGAAATGAAAAGCAACGTATAAGAAAATTCAATAGAAAAACATTGGAATATTTATGCTGAAACAGAAAAGTGTACACACATCTGCTTAAATATAGGTTGTGAGAGGTGGTGATATTTCAGGAGTTCTTGCCTGTTTGGAGAAGATTTTGAAAAGAGTTCAATTTAACTATTACCCCCCACAGTAAACGCCTTCTTGGCCTAACTCCTCTTATGGTATTGTTTACTTTCGAATCAAAATTATTATACGAACGGACAGCGTGATATATACTAGCGAGACAAATAATGTAACATGCGAACAAGTATAACATATTTGAATAAGTCCAATAATAACTATTAAAAAAATGTTGTCAATGCTTTGGGAAAGGCCTGTGTAAGTCTATGTCTCCTGACCCCCGGTTCTATCAGACAATGGACAGTCTCGCCACAACACAGCTGCTGCTGAAAGGGGATATACACAATAATACAGTGATGTGGGTCAGCTCACTGACACTTTTTACAGGCACATGTGCCGATCAGTGGCATGAGCCTTCCCCATATGGCTGATTTTACGTCTTCAGTATCGGGTCGTAAGTTAACAATGTCTTTGGCGAGCACCCTGATTTCTCTCTTCCAAAATGGTATGGACAGAATAAAAATTCAGCTGATAGAAACCGCAACATGTTGATTGCACAGCCAGGTGCGAGTGACCGACTGTTTGTCCGATATTCAAAGCGCGGCGCCAATTGACTTGTTAGATTTTCTTATAAGTGTCGTGCGCACTGAGAACAATGCGCTTGAATTACCATAAGTTGAATATATTCTTTAAAAAGATCTTGAGCGTGGATGCTGTCATGCTTGCACACACAACAGCAGGAACATGTTGTAAATGCGTGTGCATAGAAATGTCAACAATACCTATATTTGAGCATGTATCAATTTTCATGCGCAACCAGATTTGCAACCGTTTTCAGTTTCATCTGTCAACGAAAAGAAAGGTTTTTTTTATGTTTT